>NW_027397097.1:510798-532172 GCF_003265705.2 Callorhinus ursinus
AAGAAGAAGAAGAAGAAGAAGAAGAAGAAGAAGAAGATAGCAGGAGGGGAAGAATGAAGGGGGGAATCAAAGGGGAGACGAACCATGAGAGACTATGGACTCTGAAAAACAAACTGAGGGTTCTGGAGGGAGGGGGGAGGGGGGATGGGTTAGCCTGAAGTGATGGGTATTAAAGAGGGCACGTTCTGCATGGAGCACTGGGTGTTATACGCAAACAATGAATCATGGAACACGACATCAAAAACTGATGATGTAATGTATGGTGAGTAACATAACATAGTAATAAAAAAATAAATAAACAATACAAAAATACACACACACACACACACAAAGTATTAGGGAAGTATGTCAATGAATCCAATTGGAAAAATGTTTTAAAGAGGGAAACAACTGTATCAGAATTGTGTGGGGATAATGTCTTACATTGAGTACTGAAAAGTATTCATTAAATTTATAGGAACAATGGAAAACTTACCATGAACAGTGTTTGTGAAGTGGTGGCAATGGAGAAACCTGTCAAAACTCATGAGTGAGGTGCTCAAGATTAAGATCAACAGTCAGAAAACATGACGATGATATATATCCTTTATATGATGTGATGAATGTGACACCTCATATCTATAATCTTCCTCCAAAATAATCCATAACCCCTCTCTCATCATGAGGACAGAATCAGACAAGTTGCAATAGAGAGCCATTTCACAATATCCCTAACTACTAATCTTTAAAATTACTAAAATCCACAAAAACAAGGTTAAGTCTGACAAACAGCCAAGAGACTAAGAAGACATGGCAAGTAAACACAATGTGTTGTCTGGATGAGATCCTGTGAGAGAAAAAGTACATTATGTAAAAAGTAAATAAATATGAGTAATTTTAAATTTTAGTTAATATTTTAATACTGGTTGATTAATTGTAACAAATTTCACTGTGTGTGAGGGATATATGAAAATTATCTATATTCTCAATTTTTCTCTAAAACTATTTGAAAATATTCTATTAAAATATTTAAAATACCAATTTTAAAATAAAGTTAATAAAATGGAGGTTTACAAATAACTGGAGCCATGTTATTTTGGGGAAAACAATATAAACACACATTCCTTTAGTCTAGTTTTAAATAAGTATAATCTAGGAAATGATTTACCTTCTATGATCCACACAGGCAGGGCTAGTTGAAGGGAAAAGTATTAGCGAGACTAGTGGTCATTTACAATCCAGATATTTACTTCTAGATTATAAAATCCTATATTGAATGAAATAACTGTGCTCCAGATATTGCATGTCATTCCAAGCAAGTCAGGGAGCCCTGAAGTTATGTTTTTTCTCAGAAGTACAAACCCCATATTTTCTACCTTTCTGATAACAGGCATCATTGAACTGGAGGCTGTGCACAATGGGATCACCATTCCCTTCTGCTCAAAGGTGCCAATCATATTTAGGTTTTTGAAATGACAAACTATTGAGGCCCTATAGCCATGTCCTCTTATAAGGAAGCTGTGGGTGAATGGGATTTGTTTTAGAAATATTCTTTTTTATTTATGTGATCTGCCTAAGGTACCTTTTTTTAGTGGGGAGGGGGGAGGGTGACAGATGGTAGCTACGCTTTCTACCATTCTGCTCAATGGTAGGCAACACGATCAACAAGATGGTATCCAACAGGCAAATGTTCCTATGTACCTCTTCCTGGAAATGCTAACTGCCTCTAGTCTGGCTCTGTCTCTTTTTACCTTCTCCACAACGCTTAGGACCTTTTATTCTAGATGGATGTGTAAGTATTGATCTTCCTTCCTTTCTTTTCATTTCTTTTTTTCTTTATTTTTATTGTTATGTTAATCACCATACATTACATCATTAGTTCTTGATGTAGTGTTCCATGATTCACTGTTTGTGCATAACACCCACTGCTCCACGCAGAACGTGCCCTCCTTAATACCCATCACCAGGCTAACCCATCCCCCCACGCCCCTCCCCTCTAGAACCCTCAGTTTGTTTTTCAGAGTCCATTGTCTCTTATGGTTCGTCTCCCCCTCCGACTTACTCCCCTTTATTCTTCCCCTCCTGTTATCTTCTTCTTTTTCTTTTTTCCTAACATATCTTGCATTATTTGTTTCAGAAGCACAGATCTGTGATTCAACAGTCTTGCACAATTCACAGCGCTCACCATAGCACATACCCTCCCCGGTGTCTATCAACCAGCCACCCCATCCCTCCCACACCCCAACCACTCCAGTAACACTCAGTTTGTTTCCTGAGATTAAGAATTCCTCATATCAGAGAGGTCATATGATACATGTCTTTCTCTGATTGACTTATTTCACTCAGCATCACACCCTCCAGTTCCATCCACGTCGTTGCAAATGGCTAGATCTCATTCCTTTTGATGGCTGCATAATGTTCCATTGTGTATATATACCACTTCTTCTTTATCCATTCATCTGTCCATGGACATCTTGGCTCTTTCCACAGTTTGGCTATTGTGGACATTGCTGCTATAAACATTGGGGTGCACGTACCCCTTCGGATCCCTACATTTGTATCTTTGTGGTAAATACCCAGCAGTGCAATTGCTGGATCATATGGTAGCTCTATTTGCAACTGTTTGAGGAACCTCCATACTGTTTTCCAGAGTGGCTGCCCCAGCTTGCATTCCCACCAACAGTGTAGGAGGGTTCCCCTTTCTCCACATCCCCACCAACATCTGTCGTTTCCTGACGTTAATTCTAGCCATTCTGACGGGTGTGAGGTGGTATCTCATGGAGGTTTTGATTTGGATTTCCCTGATGCCCAGCGATGTTGAGCACTTTTTCATGTGTCTGTTGGCCATTTGGATGTCTTCTTTGGAAAAATGTCTGTTCATGTCTTCTGCCCATTTCTTGATTGGATTATTTGTTCTTTGGCTGTTGAGTTTGGAAAGTTCTCTATAGATTTTGGATACTAGCCCGTTATCTGAAATGTCACTAGCAAATATTTTCTCCCATTCTGTCGGTTGTCTTTTGGTTTTGTGGACTGTTTCTTATGCTGTGCAAAAGATTTATATCTTGATGAAATCCCAATAGTTCATTTTTGCCCTTGCTTCCCTTGACCTGGGCGATGTTTCTAGGAAGAAGTTGCTGTGGCTGAGGTTGAAGAGGTTGCTGCCTGTGTTCTCCTTTAGGATTTGGATGGACTCCTGTCTCACGTTTAGGTCTTTCAACCATTTGGAGTCTATTTTTGTGTGTGGTGTAAGGAAATGGTCCAGTTTCATTCTTCTGCATGTGGCTGTCCAATTTTCCCAACACCATTTGTTGAAGAGACTGTCTTTTTTCCATTGGACATTCTTTCCTGCTTTGTCAAAGATAAGTTGATCATAGAGTTGAGGGTCCATTTCTGGGCTCTCTATTCTGTTCCATTGATCTAGGTGTCTGTTTTTGTGCCAGTACCATACTGTCTTGATGATGACAGCTTTGTAATAGAGCTGGAAGTCCGGAATTGTGATGCCGCCAGCTTTGCTTTTCTTTTTCAACATTCCTCTGGCTATTCGGGGTCTCTTCTGGTTCCATACAAATTTTAGGATTCTTTGTTCCATTTCTTTGAAAAAAGTGGTTGGTATTTTGATGGGGATTGCATTGAATGTGTAGATTGCTCTGGGTAGCATTGACAATTTCACAATGTTGGTTCTCCCAATCCATGAGCATGGAACATTTTTCCATTTCTTTGTGTCTTCCTCAATTTCTCTCATGAGTATTTTAGTTTTCTGAGTACATATCCTTTGCCTCTTTGGTTAAATTTATTCCTAGGTATCTTATGGTTTTGGGTGCAATTGTAAATGGGATCGACTCCTTGATTTGTCTCTCTTCTGTCTTGTTGTTGGTGTATAGGAATGCCACTGCTTTCTGTGCATTGATTTTATAGCCTGCTACTTGACTGAATTTCTGTATGAGTTCTAGCAGTTTTGGGGTGGAGTCTTTTGGGTTTCCCACATAAAGTATCATATCATCTGCAAAGAGTGAGAGTTTGACTTCCTCTTTGCCGATTTGGATGCCTTTGATTTCTTTTTGTTGTCTGATTGCTGTGGCTAGGACTTCTAATACTATGTTGAATACCAGTGGTGATAAGCGACATTCCTGCCACGTTCCTGACCTTAGGGGGAAAACTCTCAGCTTTTCCCCATTGAGAATGATATTTGCTGTAGGTTTTTCATAGATGGCTTTTATGATATTGAGGTATGTACCCTCTATCCCTAAACTCTGAAGAGTTTTGATCAAGAAAGGATGCTGTACTTTGTCAAAGGCTTTTTTCTGCATCTATTGAGAGGATCATATGACTCTTGTTCTTTCTTTTGTTAATGTATTGTATCACGTTGATTGATCTGCGGATGTTGAACCAACCTTGCAGCCCAGGAATAAATCCCACTTGGTCATGGTGAATAATCCTTTTAATGTACTGTTGGAGCCTATTGGCTAGTATTTTGGTGAGAATTTTTGCATCCATGTTCATCAAGGATATTGGGCTGTAATTCTCCTTTTTGATGGGGTGTTTGTCTGGTTTTGGGATCAAGGTAATGGTGGCCTCATAAAATGAGTTTGGAAGTTTTCCTTCCATTTCTATTTTTTGGAACAGTTTCAGGAGAATAGGTATTAATTCTTCTTGAAATGTCTGATAGAATTCCCCTGGGAAGCCATCTGGCCCTGGGCTTTTGTTTCTTGGGAGATTTTTGATGACTGCTTCAATTTCCTTAGTGGTTATAGGTCTGTTCAGGTGTTCTATTTCTTCCGGGTTCAATTTTGGTAGTTGATTTATCAATCTTGTTAATTCTTTCAAAGAACCAGCTCCTATTTTCGTTGATCTGTTCTACTGTTCTTTTGGTTTCTGGTTCATTGATTTCTGCTCTGATCTTGATTATTTCTCTTCTCCTGCTGGGTTTAGGCTTTATTTGCTGTTCTTTCTCCAGCTCCTTTGGGTGTAGGTTTAGGTTGTGTATTTGAGACTTTTCTCGTGTCTCGAGAAAGGCATGTATTGCTATATACTTTCCTCTCAGGACTGCCTTTGCTGTATCCCAAAGATTTTGAACAGTTGTGTTTTCATTTTCATTGGTTTCCATGAATTTTTTTAATTCTTCTTTAATTTCCAGGTTGACCAATTCATTCTTTAGTAGGATGCTCTTTGGCCTCCATGTATTTGAATTCTTTCCGACTTTCCTCTTGTGATTGAGTTCTAGTTTCAAAGCATTGTGGTCTGAAAATATGCAGGGAATAATCCCAATCTTTTGGTACTGGTTGAGACCTAATTTGTGACCTAGGATGTGACCAATTCTGGAGAATGTTCCATGGGCACTAGAGAAGAATGTGTATCCCATTGCTTTGGGATGGAATATTCTGAATATGTCTGTGAAGTCCATTTGGTCCAGTGTGTCATTTGAAGTCTTTATTTCCTTGTTGATCTTTTGCTTAGATGATCTGTCCATTTCAGTCAGGGGGGTGTTAAAGTCCCCCACTATTATTGTATTGTTGTCAATGTGTTTCTTTGCTTTTGTTATTAATTGCCTTATATAATTGGCTGCTCCCATGTTAGGGGCATAGATATTTACAATTGTTAGATCTTCTTGTTGTATAGACCCTTTAAGTAGGATGTAGTGTCCTTCCTCATCTCTTATTACAGTCTTTGTTTTAAAATCTAGTTTGTCTGACATAAGGATTGCCACCCCAGCTTTCTTTTGGGTCCATTAGCATGGTAAATGGTTCCACCCCCTCACTTTCAATCTGGGGGTGTCTTTGGGTCTAAAATGAGTCTCTTGCAGACAGCATATGGATGGGTCTTGTTTTTCAATCCAATCTGATAGCCTGTGTCTTTTGATTGGGGCATTGAGCCCATTTACATTCAGGGTAACTATTGAAAGATATGAATTTAGTGCCATTGTATTGCCTGTAAGATGACTGTTACTGTATATTGTCTGTGGTCCTTTCTGATCTATGCTACTTTTAGGCTCTCTCTTTGCTTAGAGGACCCGTTTCAATATGTCTTGTAGGGCTGGTTTCGTGTTTGCAAATTCCTTTAGTTTTGTTTGTCCTGGAAGCTTTTCATCTCTCCTTCAATTTTCAATGACAGCCTAGCTGGATATAGTATTCTTGGCTGCATATTTTTCTCATTTAGTGCTCTGAAGATCTCATGCCAGTCCTTTCTGGCCTGCCAGGTCTCTGTGGATAGGTCTGTTGCCAATCTAATATTTCTACCATTGTAGGTTACATATCTCTTCTCCCGAGCTGCTTTCAGGATTTTCTCTTTGTCTCTGAGACTCGTAAGTTTTACTATTAGATGTCGGGGTGTTGACCTATTTTTATTGATTTTTAGAGGGGTTCTCTGTGCCTCCTGGATTTTGATGCCTCTTTCCTTCCTCACATTAGGGAAGTTCTCTGCTATAATTTGCTCCAGTATACCTTCTGCCCCTCTCTCTCTTTTTTCTTCTTCTGGGACCCCATTTATTCTAATGTTGTTTCATCTTATCGTATCGCTTATCTCTCGAATTCTGCCCTCGTGATCCTGTAGTTGTTTCTCTCTCTTTTTCTCTGCCACTTTATTTTCCATCATGTGGTCTTCTATGTCACTGATTCTCTCTTCTGCCTCATTTATCCTAGCAGTTAGTGCCCCCGTTTTTGATTGCACCTGATTAATAGCCTTTTTGATTTCGACTTGGTTAGATTTTAGTTCTTTTATTTCTCCAGAAAGGGTTTCTCTAATAACTTCCACGCTTTTTTCAAGCCCAGCTAGTATCTTTAAAGTCATGATTCTGAACTCTAGGTCCGACATCATACTAATGTCCGTATTGAGTAGGTCCCTGGCTGACGGTACTACCTCTTGTTCTTTTTGGTGAGGTGATTTTTTCATCTTGTCATTTTGTCCAGAGAATAGATGAATGAAAGAACAAAATGCTAACAGGTTAACAAAGTCCCCAGCAAATATACTCTATACAAATCCGAAAAGACCTGAAACCAGGGGAAAAGGAAGGGAAAGAAAGAAAAAAGAAAGAAAAAAAAAAACAAAAAGAAAAAGATAAAAACAAAAACAGAAGAATACAAAAAAAACCAGAATATGAACAAATATGATCAGGCTAGTGCATAGATCAGTGCCACACACTAGATTTTGGGCCTATTTTGGTCTGTTAGAAAAAACTGCCTCCTAAAATTTTAAAGGAAGAAAGACTTATATCTGTACAAAATAAGGGTTGATATAATGAAGAGATGGAAGATGACTGTAAGGATGAAAATTATAAAAGATTTTATAAAAGGAATTGATAAGATGAGAAGTTTGGAAAAAGAAAGAAGAAGATTTAAAAAAAAAGAAAAAAAAGGGAGAGAATGTGATCAGGCAGGAGACTGGAACAAAGCCATACACTAGTGATTTAGGGTATATTTTGATCCGTTAGAAGAAACTGTATCTCAAAATTTTAAAGAGAGAACAACTTATATATATATGCCATAAATAAGGGTAACTACTATGAAGGGATAAATTATGACTCTAAAATGAAAAATAAAAAATATTCTTTTTTTAAAAAAGGGATGGATAAGATGTTGGTTGAAAAAGGGAAAAAGAAAAATTAAAAGAAAAAGTTAAAAAAATTAACTTTGAAAGACTAATGAATCATGGTAAAAAAGCCATGAATTCTATGTGCAGTATTCCCCTAGCGCTGGAGTTCTCCCGTTCTCCTTGATCGGTATACTTGCTCTTCGCTTGGTGGCTGTTCATGCTGATCTTCTGGGGGGGGGGCCTGTTGCCGTGGTTCCCAAATGTCTTTGCCAGAGGCGGAATTGCCCCGCCCTTGTCAGTCCAGGCTAAGCAAGGTGCTCGGGTTTGCTCTCAGGAGCTTTTGTTCCCTGCAAGCTCTGGTACAGCTTTGGAGGACCAGGGCAAAAATGGTGGCCTCCCAATCTCCACCGGGAGGAGCTGAGAACTCGGGGCCCTGCTCCTCAATGCGACCCCAGAGAAAAACGGTCACTCCCATCTCCCCGGTCTCCGGCTGCACTCTGTGTTCACCCAGCCTGTGACCGAGCGTTTCTATCTCGGGCACCCGACCCCATGTGGAGTCTCCAAACCCAGCAGTTCCCTGCAGTGCGCTCCCGTGCTGCTCCTCCCGGGGGAGGAAGGGGAGTCTCCCTGGCTCTGCCACTTGTTGGGTCCCTGCTGGAGGAGCCGTGGCCCGACTGGGCCGCGGATCACAGTTTATGGCAACCCCGAACTGAGAGCCCGCACCTCGAATCCATCTCTGCAGCCGGCTTCCCTGCTTCAATACCTGGGAGGTCTGCTGCACTCAGGCACCTCCGGTCTTTCTGTGACCCCAAGGGTCCTGAGACCACACTGTCCCATGAGGGTTCCACCCCCCGCTTAGCCACTGGAGCATGTCCCTCAGCGGAGCCGACTTCTAAAAGTTCTGATTTTGTGTTCCGCGGCTCTATCACTTGCCAGAAGTGGCTGATGGAGACCCCCTCCCCCGCCATCTCTCCTCCCGAATATCGCCTCGGATTCACTTCTCCACTCGTCCTACCTTCCAGTAAGTGGTCGCATCTCTGTTCAGAGATTTGTTGCTACTCTCTTCTTCAGTCTCCTGTTGAGTTCGTAGGTGTTCAGAATGGTTTGATCCCTATCCAGCTGAATCCCTGAGACTAGACGAAATCCAGATCTCCTACTCCTCCGCCATCTTGCTCTGCCCCGAAAGGAGAGGTTTTAAGAGGTCATTCATATCCACAGATTTTATTTCTTCTTCTTTTTGTTGTTGTTGTTTTTGTTTTATTTTTCATTATTTTCAGTTAGCCAACATATAGTACATTGTACGTTTTTATTGTTCAAGCCTAATTGTATAATGAGACCCAGGCTGGTGGAACACTGCTTTCTTTGGATGTCTTGGTTCACTGTACTCTTTCTAAAAATGCAAATTTTCTCTGACTCACCAGATTTACAAAATGAGCAATGGAGGTGTTAGATGCAAGGAAGTAGGTAGGGAATGCCATGCTATCATTATAGGAAGAATTCGTGGGATCTTATTTATGAAATGTATGATCCTCACCTAATTGTTTCTGTAGCCAGCAATACAGACTCAGGAGACCTATTTTTTTTCTTTAATATAGTAAAGAAGCATGTGGCATTCTCCTGAGAAATATTCTTTTTTAAAAACATTTTATTTATTTGTCAGAGAGAGAGAGAGCACAAGCAGGGGGAGTGGCACAGAGAGGGAGAAGCAGCCTCCCCGCTGAACAAGGAGCTCAATGGGGGATGCGATCCCAGGAACCTGAGATCATGACCTGAGCTGAAGGCAGGCCCTTAACCCACTGAGCCACCCAGGCGTCCCTGAGAAATATTTTTAATAACCAATATTTCTAAGAAGATTATATGTACCAGGCTGGGTTATAAATCCTCAATATGAATCATCTCATTCACTTCTCATAGAACCCTTATGGTATAGATATTATTACTGTTACTATCCATAATGTAGAGTTACAAAATCTAAGCTCAAAGAGGTTAAATTATTTCCCAAGACCATACAGCTACTGAACCCAAGCAGAATGCATGTTTTTCTTTGTTTGTACTGAGATGGTTCATTCAGGAAATCAGCACTAGTATGACAAAATTCATGGACTGTGCACTTTCTTGCCTCCACTGAATTCAATTCTGTTTTGTTGCTTAATAGCTATTTCTAAAGAAAGTCATTTTCCTTCTAAAAACTTGATATTTCATTAGAAAAGTAAGAGTGGTTTTCTTTTTCCACATTCCCCTGGCAATTCAGGGTCTTTTCTGGTTCCATACAAATTTTAGGATTGTTTGTTCCAGCTCTGTGAAAAATTTCAATGGTGTTTTGATAGGGATTGCATTGAAAGTGTAAATTGCTCTGGGTAGCATAGACATTTTAATGATGTTTATTCTTCTGATCCATGAGCATGGAATGTTTTTCCATCTCTTTGTGTCTTCCTCAATTTCTTTCGTAAGTGTTCCATAGTTTCTAGAGTATAAATCATTTACGTCTTTGGTTAGGTTTATTCCTAGGTATCTTATGGTTTTTGGAGCTGTTGGGTAAATGGAATCGATTCCTTAATTTCTCTTTCTTCAGTTACATTGTTACCGTATAGAAATGCCACTGATTTCTGTCCGTTTTTTTGTATCCTGCCACATTGCTGAATTGTTGTGTGAGTTCTACTAATTTGGGGGTGGAGTGTTTTGGGTTTTCCACATAAAGTAGCATGTCCTCTGCAAAAAGAGAGAGTTTGACTTCTTCTTTACCAATTTGAATGCCTTTTATTTCTTTTTGTTGTCTGATTGCTGAGGCTAAGACTTCTAATACTGTTTTGAACAATAAAAGTGAGAGTGGGCATCCTTGTCGTGTTCCTGACCTTAGGGGAAAAGTTCTCAGTTTTTCCCCACTGAGAATTTTATCACTGTGGGCTTTTCATAGATGCTTCTTATGATGTTGAGGTATGTTCCTTCTATCCCTGTATTTTGAAGAGTTTTAATTGAAAAAGAAAACCAAAGCTAGGGGCATCATAATGCCTGACTTCAAGCTATATTACAAAGCCATAGTCATCAAGACAGTATGGTACTGGCACACAAACAGACACACAGATCAATAGAACAGAATAGAGACCACAGAAATGAACCCTCAACTATATAGTCAACTAATCTTCAACAAAACAGGAAAGAACATCCAATGGAAAAAGGGCAGTCTCTTCAACAAATGGTGCCGGGAAAATTGGACAACCACATGCAGCAGAATGAAACTAGACCATTCTCTTACACCATACACAAAGATAAACTCAAAATGGATGAAAGACCTCAATGTGAAACTGGAATCCATCAAAATCCTAGAGGAGAACATAGACATTGTATATATGGACCACATCTTTATCTATTTCTCTGTTGAAGGGCATCTCAGCTCCTTACAAAGTTGGCCACAACAATTTCTTTCAAGATACGTCTCTAAAGGCAAGGGAAACAAAAGCAAAAATGAACTTTTGGGACTTCATCCAGATAAGAAGCTTTTGCACAGCAAAGGAAATAGTCAACAAAACTAAGAGGCAATCCACAGAATGGGAGAAGATGTTTGCAAATGACATTTCAGGTAAAGGGTTGATACCAAGATCTATAAAGAACTTCTCAAACTCAACACCCAAAAAACAAATAATCCAGTCAAGAAATGGGCAGAAGACATGAACAAATACTTCTCCAAAGAAGACATACAAATGGCTAACAGACATGGCTAACATGAAAACATGTTCAACATCACTAGCTATCAGGGAAATACAAATCAAAACCACAATGAGATACCACCTTACACCAGTTAGAATGGCAAAAATTAACAAGATAGGAAACAACAAGTCTTCGTGAGGATGTGGAGAAAGGGGAACCCTCTTACACTGTTGGTGGGAATGCAAGCTGGTACAGCCACTCTGGAAGACAGTATGAAGGTTCCTCAAGACGTTAAAAATAGAGCTACCTTACGACCTAGCAATTGCACTACTAGGTATTTACCCCAAAGATACAGATGTAGTGAAAAGAAGGGGCACATGCACCCCAATGTTCATAACAGCGATGTCCACAATAGCCAAACTGTGGAAGGAGCTGAGATGCCCTTCAACAGAGAAATGGATAAAGAAGATGTGGTCCATATATACAATGAAATATTACTCAGCCACCAGAAAGGATGACTACCCACCATTTGCATTGACATGGATGGAACTGAAGGGTATTATGCTAAGTGAAATAAGTCAAGCAGAGAAAGACAATTATCATATGGTTTCACTTATATGTGGAACATAAGGAATAGCACAGAGGACATTAGGAGAAAGAAGGGAAAAATGAAGGGGGGGAACCGGAGGGAGAGATGAAACATGAGAGACTATGGACTCCAGAAAACAAACTGAGGGTTTCAGAGGAAAGAAGAGTGGGGGGATGGGTTATCCTGGTGATGGGTATTAAGGAGGGCATGTATTGCAATGAGCACTGGGTGTTATATACAAACAATGAATCATGGAACACTACATCAAAAACTAATAAAGTACTGTATGGTCACTAACATAATAAAAAAAAAAAGAAAGAAGTAAACATTGCAAAAAAATGTGCAGAACAGATGAACAAACATTTCTCCAAAGAAGACATCCAGATGGCCAACAGACACATGAAAAGATGCCCAATGTCACTCATCATCAGGGAAAAGCACATCACAACTACAATGAGCTATCACCTCACAGCCGTCAGAATGACTAAAATCAAAACCACAAGAAACATCAAGTGTTGGCAAGGTTGCGGAGAAAGAGGAAACCTCTTGCACTTTGGTGGGAATACAAACTGGTAGAGCCACTGTGGAAAACAGTGTAGAAGTTCCTCAAAAAATTAAAAATAGAACTACCTTAAGATCCAGGAATTGCTCTAGTGGGTATTTACCCTCCAAATACAAAAATGCTAATTCAAAGAGATGCATGCACCCTTATGTTTATCGCAGCATGATTTACAATAGCTGAACTATGGAAGCAGCCCAAGTGTCCATCAATAGATGAATACATAAAGAAGATTCTCATTCAGCCATAAAAAAGAAGGAAACACCATTTGCTATGACATCGATGGAACTAGAGAGTGTAATGCTAAGGGAAATAACTCAGTCAGAGAAACACAAATACCCTATGAGCTCACTCATATGTGGAATTTAAGAAAGAAAACAAGTGATCAAAGGGGAAAAAAAGAAAGAGAGAGACAAACCAAGAAACAGACTCTTAAATATGGAGAACCAGTGGGGAAGTGGGTGGGAGGAGGGATGAAATAGCTTATGAGGATTAAAGTGTACACTTATAATGATGAAAAGAAAAGAAAAGAAAAGAAAGAAAAAGAGAAGAGAAGAGAAAAGAAAAGAAAAGAAAAGAAAAGAAAAGAAAAGAAAAGAAAAGAAAAGAAAAGAAAAGAAAAGAAGCTAATCCAAAAGGGCACAATTATGGTATGTTTCCAACTGCAGGACATTGTGGAAAAAAATAAAACTGTGGAGACAGAAGAAGATCAGGGGTTGTGAGGTGGGCTTAGAGGGAGGGAAGGATAAATAGGTGGAACACAAGGGATTTGTAGGGCAGTGAAACTATTGTGTATGATACATTAATGGTGCACACATGTCAAAATCCATACAATGGACAACCTAAAGGGAGAGGTCTGATGTAAACTATTTGACTTTAGCTAATAAAAACTTGTCGATGCTGGTTTTATGAACTGTGACAAATGTATCACAGCAATGTGAGGTGTTGATAATAGGGGAAACTGGGTGGGTGAGGAGAAGGGATCATATGTGGACTCTGTATTTTTTGATTAATTTTTTTTTATAAACCTCAAACTGTTCTATAAAGCAATATATGTTAATTTATGAAGCTTCATTTTAGAAATAGGAGTTCTTTAAATATACTGTCATGCTTTTTCCTTCAAAAAACCTCAAAATATCTCACTGAAGGACACGCTCTCATGCATGGACATGTATTAAAATAGCCTCAATAGTTGGGCTTTGTCATAAAAGACATCCATGTTCTGGTAGAGTCACTCAGGAAACCTTATTTTTTTAGTATTCTTTAAGGGCTACACACTGAACTGGCAAAAAATGCAGAAAAATGCAGAAATGTTGCTCAGAGACTTGGTTTGAGATGGAAAATTATCAAATGCAATTCAAAATTGGAAAATATAATTTCACAAGTATGAAAGATAGGTTTAGTCAGCTAATACTGACTGTGGGTCTCAGGTGCAAAAACAATCACTCAGCACGTGAAATACCCAAAAGACTTCTTGGCCCAGAGGTTATTCCTTGAGTTGCTGTTGTAAATATTATTATAATACAGTGTGAGGGAGAATAGAGTAAATATGTGTTAATTCATATGATAATATGCCCTACTTATTGTGAAGGGTTGGGATAATCTGAAAATTATTATAAGGTGTGTGTGTGTGTATTTACACACCTGTAAATACACACACACACACACACACATACATTCTCTGAATCCCTACAAGCTAGACATGACATTTTTACCTAACACCTAAGAATATCACTGTGGGAGATGCTAAGAGGAAATTCAAGATCTGCCTTTTTATGTTCCCAATGGTTTAGAAGAACCATGCATCTAAAAGGTAAGTTAGAATAGTTTCATGGTTAAAACTGTGGGTGCTGTAATTAGGATCCCTGATTTCAAAACAGGCTTCACATACCCCTTAGTAATGTGATCTTAGGAAAGTCCTTGAGTACCTGAGTTGCCTTTTGTGTAAAATTAGGATACTAACAATAGTTACTTCTGATCGTAACTATAGTAGTTGTTACTGTTAAATTGGATAATCCATGTAAAGTGGTTAGCATAAGTTTGGAAAATGGTTAGCACATTGCAACATTAATATGTATTTCCAATTATTATTTTATCATTACTGGTATACTGCCCACTCCTGTGCTGATATGTAATATGTCTTCTATCCAAATATGCTGATATTTTCTGTGTGGTTGTTACACAGCAAAGCCAGGCATTGCTGAGAGACAACCAGACAAAGGAAGCAAAGCCACAACCTTACTAGGCTAATGAAATTGTGGTTATACCTCCATATTTTTAACAAGATATCAAATAAATAAAATCTTAAAAAAAAACAAGAAAACTTAAAAAAAAAGAAAAGAAAACTTTAAAGAAAAAAAGATAACCATTCAAAAAATCTCTCTCGGGGTTGCTTTAACAACAATTTCATCTCTTCCATGTGTTTGCCTTTTGATGAGAAATTGTCTTTTCTTTCTTATCTCAATTTCATGAGAGAGAGAGGACAATGTGAGGGAGAATAGAGTAAATATGTGTTAATTCATACGATAATATGCCCTATTTATTGTGAAGGGTTGGGATAATCTGAAAAAGTGTTCAATTAACACTTTTAATTGAAGGGGTAATAGACATCTTGCAATGCAGTCTAGTTTTCCATCTAAATGATGGTGTGAGCCCCACATGAATAATGTACCCTTGGCAAATTCTAGATTTTGGTGACTCTTTTCAGTTGAAACAGCATTTATTGTCCATCACTTTGAAACTTCTCAAGATTTGCAATCAAAAGTGTTCATAAACTTTTTTGGTATTACTTGGTGCCCTTGCCAAAAATTACAAACTTTACTAACTGATTTAATGTTTTATTGACCTGGGAAAAGAATAATTTTATATTGGAGGCACTTTTTTTTTGGAGGCACATTTTAAAGAAAGCTATTTTTATTTTATAACTTTTGATATGTTAAAAGTAAGAACTACTGCTACTTTAAAAAGTTGCTAAAATCTGATCTTATTCTTTGGTTGGTAAAAATGAAATTTGAAATCACTGTAGATGGGTCTTTCAATGATAGCTATTGAATAAATCATTGGCCTTGATATCTTCAGTGACTGTCTTGTTCTGAAAGAGAACACTCTGTACTCTGGATTTTTATTGTCTTCCTTGATTCCATGTCATAATCCTGGAGAGTTAGTGTTTGTTAGGATCTGAATGATATTAGGACTTTGGCATAGCAGTTTAAATCTCATGTTGACTCAACCATTGTCTTCAAGAGTTCAAATGAGAGGCAGATGAGTAAAACTTTTTCTTTACTGTAGCAAAAGTAGGCTAAGGAAACATCTCTCATAACATCAGGATGGGAAACAAGAATTGGAGGCTTCATGCTGTCCCCTTATTTATCAGTTTATCATCCAACTTATGTACTCCCCTTAAGTTTGTTTGTCAAAGAATGGAATATTAACCCTCTCCAGACTTCTATGCAGTGTTACAGAGAAAAAAAAGAAAGAGAAAACAACTTCTATTGTATTTAATAAACTATTATGAAGTTAGGCAGGCAAAAACTATATACATAGCATAGTTAAAAGTTCAAAAGACATATACATAAATGATGTGGTTATAACAATTAGGTTTACAAAAACAAAAATTTCAACCCTTATTATTCTGATTCACAATTTTTTTTTCAGAGAGAACAGGATACTCCATGAAAGGGAAGTGGTTTGCCTATAATCATTCAGGGTTTTGTTTTTGTTTGTGTTTTTGTGGCTTTTTGGTGCGTGTGGATGGTTGGTTGTTGTCCTTTGGGTTTTGTTTTGTTTTGTTTTGTAAGCTCTAAGCCCAAACATGGGGCTAGAACTCAAGACGTGGAGCTCAAGAGTCACATTTTCTACCAACTGAGCCAGCCAGGCCCCCTCATTCAGATACTTAATAACTTTTCTCAGACCATTTTATTCCCCTTCTACTTCATCATGCCAAAATTAATGGTTAGGTTGTCACTAGGATGAAGGAATAAATATTTGTTTTCTACTAGTATGTACTCTACCTATTTTCTCTCCGTGTCTCATGTAACAGACTTGGGGCACCTGTCTATAAGAATATCCAACTCTAGGGTGCCTGGGTGGCTCAGTTGGTTAAGCGACTGCCTTCGGCAGTCGGTCATGATCCTGGAGTCCCGGGATCGAGTCCCACATCGGGCTCCCTGCTCAGCAGGGAGTTTGCTTCTCCCTCTGACCCTCTTCCCTCTCGTGCTCTCTATCGCTCATTCTCTCTCTCAAATAAATAAATAAAATCTTAAAAAAAAAGAATATCCAACTCTACATCCACTCACCTCACTGCCTTTCTGCTGACTGGACTCCCAAGGTTAGAAGACTTCCAAATCTGGATCTCCATCCCCTTCAGCTTCATGTACCTTTTGGCTGTGATAGGCAATGACCTGATGATGGCAGTAGTGGTCTGGGACAGGAAGCTCCATGAACCCATGTATCTCTTCTTGGCCATGCTGGCACTCAATGATGTTCTCCTTTGCAACGTCACAGTGCCCAAAATGCTTCTCATTTTCTGACAGGGACCTTCCCTAGCAACGTTTCCTGCATGTCTCACACAGATGTTTTTTGTTCATGCTCTCTTCCTCTCTGAGTCTGCTGTTCTCTTGGCCATGGCTTTTGATGGCTACGTGGCTGTCTGTGCACCACTCCATTATGCCACCCTACTTAGGGGCTCTCTCATCAGCAAGGTGGGCCTGGCTCTGGTGGCTCGGAGTGTGGCTGTGGTCATCCCTGGCATCTTCCTCATTCTCTGGCTGCATTTCTGTCGGAGCAACGTCATCCACCATACCTACTGTGAGAACATGAGCATTGCCAAATGGGCCTGTAATAGCTATGCCCTTAATAGCATTTATGGGCTCACGGCTGCTCTCCTCACCACAGGACTGGACTTTGTCTTCATCTCCCCGTCATACTGGCTAATCCTGAAGACAGTCTTCCAACTACCTTCCAGGGAATCCCGGACAAAGGACTTTGGAACATGTGGAGCTCATATATGTGTCATCTTGATATTTTATACTCTGGCCTTCTTTTCCTTCTTTACCCATCATTTTGGAAATCATGTACCCAGGCATGTCCTTATCCTCCTGGCAAACCTCTACTTACTAGTGCCACCTACCATGAACCCCATTGTTTATGGGGCAAAGACAAAGGAGATAAGGATGCATGTCCTAGGGCTCTGTAACCAACCAAAATGACCCAAGGGTTATGAAGCAACAAGGAATAGGTTTAGTCCAAGTTCGAAGATCAGGCCTAAATGTCAGTGTGAATCAACACAAACAGATCTATCCCTGGAACATCTAACCTCCGGATAGAACTTAAAATATTCACATTTCCAAATGCTGCCTTCCTAGCACAGGGTAAACAGGAAGCTAACAGGCAAATACTCCAGGAGTACCTCAACATATTAAGGTAATAATCAGTGGAATGTCACTGTAACAGCATAGGGGACTTTTGTACTACACAATGCCTCTCTTATGTTGATTTGCTATGGACAATCTTAGTTCAGATTCCAGCTTTATCACTGCATCCACAGAATGCAAAATATACAAATGATTTAATAAATATTTGTTAGAGATAAATGCATTAACATGATATGCTAAATGCTAATAATTTTACATAACAAATGCTCTAAATATGTCCTTATGTATTATATAGGACATACACTTTAAATACTTCTTTCCTTTCCTCTAAAATACCTTTCCCTTAGCTTGCAAAAAATGTCTGTTTCGTATCTCCTTTACTACCTTATTGTAATAAAGACTCTTTTGGTTACACACAATAGAAAGTTACTTTGGTTAGGTTAAGTAAACAAAAAAGCGGGATCTGAGGAATGGAATGACATCCAAGGAATTTGAGTATTTATGACTCAGGAAGGACAAAAGTCAGACCAATTGCCCCATCTTGGGTCAGGTTAAAACTGCATGAATCTGTTACATCCTTTAACATTCTGATTAATGGGGATGAAACTGTGTCAGGGAAATTCTCAAAAAAAAAAAAAATCATGGCAAACCATCAGGATTATGTTTACTGGATTCATTTAGCTCTTTAAATAAATAAGTACATGCAATTTTGCTAGTGTAGCTTTTCACACACCAAACCATCTTGCTAATTGAACTCTATAGTACCTGGGGCAAACTTTATCATCTATAAATCTATCTGGCAAAATTCCTGGAATGTAATCCATTTTCTCCTCTAGAAAATATTCAACTGTTGATTAATAAAAGAGATGATCCCTGGCATCAGACAATAAAAACAATCATCATGAACATAACATAAACATATACATGATGTAGTGATTGAATTAATTGAATAGAATGCCTTCCAAATATTTATATTGTTATCATTCTCTTTATTAATGCATATGGCTATTCTAGACTCTAAATTTATTCAGGTCATTTCCACACTATACATTTTTAAGGGAATCATGTTTTAATTATTTAAGATACCACATTGAATAACTGAATGACTAAGTGTGATAATGAAATATTTTGTGGCAATGCTTTGTATAGAAGACAATGCCAGACACTTTAATGACAAAGGGGATAGTGATCTCTGCTATTATTTTTTTCTTATTATTGTGCATTGCCACAAGGAGCCTTCTGCAGCATCAAGAGGATTAATGTTTAACCTAGAAGATAGCATTTGACATTATGAAAACAATTGCATTGCATTTTTGCCCAATGACTGGAGGTTAGAATACAAAAATGAATTATGATTTGGGTTTCTGGGTAACTTACACATTCTGCAAGAAGGCAGAGAATGTTTTCAAAAGGCAAAAAAATATTCATGACTTTGCTAAACAAGGTAATATGAGTAAGAGTGCCTCCTGATTTATAAATCCATATACAAATGAGAAAGATGCTTCAGTCATATTATTGTAGTTCTAGGAAGGAACAAGAGGCCTTCCTGTTTTTGGAGCACCAACTGCTTGCCAGAAGACTAAACTCCTGCCTTCATTAAGGTTCCAGAATAAGATGTTTCTGTTCTCAACTCCTAATACCACCTTGTCATTCATTCATTCATTCAGATATTCAATCACTCATCTCCTCACCAATTATATTTTATGGGAAGAATTATCTTAATTTTAAAAATATGTGCCTTCTAAATGTTTTTGGTAAAATATATTTTATGATTATAATGTAATTATAGTAATAAATTTAAGAAAGTAGTATAGTAAATAATAATTTGTATGCCCAAATATTGGGTTACCTATTCCTTTAAAATAGTTTTATTCATATGCAAAATGCAAAATAAGATGCAATAGCTTAAACATATTTCTGTTAACAACACCCTAAACAACTTGTATTTTTAGAGGTATGTTCAACATCCACAGGTTAAAAATATGTTTTGTAGGGCGCCTGGGTGGTTCAGTCAGTTAAGTGTCTGCCTTCAGTTTAAGTCATAATCCCAGGGTCCTGCGATCAAGTCCCACATCGGTTCCCTGATAAGTGGGGAGCCTGCTTCTCCTTCTCCCTCTGCCGCTCCCCTGCTTGTGCTTGCTTGCTCTCTCGCTCTCTCTGTCAAATAAATAAATAAAATATTTAAAAATATATATTATATATTGTATTTGGAGTTCTTATTTTAAAAATGATTATCAATAGTTAAATGTTACTTATACAATGTCTAGCTGGTGGTAATGATCATTCTCAAAATTCTCACTTTTCTTATCAATTTTATTTAATTATTACACCAAATATTATCTAATTTTGATGTTTATATACCTTTCTTATTTTTAGTTGATGTCCCTTACTCAAGGTGAATGTGCTAAAAGGAGAGAAGTAATTAGAATTAGAAAGAAACAGGATAAAAGGGTGGAAACAACATAGTTGAGTTGAAACCAGTTAGCAGAAATAAGTTGTAGATGTACTCCATGCGCCTGAAATTTGAAATCCTAATTTTCAGTTAGTAAACTCTCTTTATTATATTACATGTGGGTTCATGACATGTCAAATCTTTTCCTTCAAGACTTTTTTTTTAATATCCAAACTAGACATTCTTTTTCAATAATTGATTCAGTCATTTTATCATTTATATATTCAAAAATTATTTAGTGTCACTTTTATGCCAAGCATAATATTCATGCTTACAGGCAGCAAACTCTTTAAAGCACAGTTGTTATACTAGGTAGAACAAGATACATAAAATATATTACTTATTATTTCATAAATATTTGGAACCAAAACACATTTTTAAAGTTTTATTTGTTTCCTTTGTTTATTTTCTGCTTTTGCACAATTATAGCCGTACAAACTAAGAAAATTCAGTTGCATTTGCAAGTATTTTTATACAACCCTATGCACAGCCAGGTGCTAGATAATTTCAGAATTACAAGGAAAGATAGTTTTGTGTTTTGAAAAGAGTTCTAGATAAAGTTGTGGGACCTTAATATTTAGCTGTTTCCGGCTACCACAAATTTATAAGTAGCTACACCCCAATGAGGTATATTGCTACATGAGTGAAATTCCTCACAGCCAGGGATACCAAAGATAATATTTTTTACATTTAAATAAATAGTATATACTAATTATTATTAAGATGCTTTTAACCTAGTGGATTATAATCACAGATTTCACATCACAATATCTGGAGTATTTCAAAAATTACAGGGTCCCAATTTTTATAAAATTAAAATAATTTCTAAAACTTAAGCAAGAGAAAAAATATGCATATTGTCCCTTTCTATTCCTGAGGAAACTAAATATCCTTAGGAAGGCGGAACATGTGTATAAACTTTTAAAAGATGCCAATACACCATGAGAATTGCTAACTACTGCTTTGAGCCCCAAAATATTTTATGTCAAGATAAGATTTTTCCCATTATTGAGAAAGAAGGAGAAAGTAGATATACAGACACATGTATATAACAAGAAGGATAATATTAAATTTCCTGGCAAATAAAGAGTATCAGGAAGCAAAGATACATGGGTTTAATATATTTGATGAAAAATTAACAGATAAATGACCTTGGAAAGGATTGGAATTAGAAATGGAAGGAAATAGATGGAAATGATTTCTACCACACTCCACTCCAATATATTCATATTTAAAAAGAATTTATGAAGTACC
>NW_027397097.1:552172-572631 GCF_003265705.2 Callorhinus ursinus
GTTGGCCTTGTCACTCCCAGAGTCACTTTCCAGTTCTCCAGCATTTGCCAGTCCATCTCTCTGGTGACTCATCTTCATTCTTTTACAAGTAGGTCGAACTCTGTATTTCAAAGGAAGTGGACCATTCCTTCTCCAGGTATAAATGTAGGCAATATCCATTAGTGTGTAGTAATCCTTTAAAGGTTCCTCTTCATACATGACATCAATCTGGAAAGTATTAGGTATGTCCATTTTACTTCTGAGAAACTTTCTTAGGTGCATCACAGTCATTGCTGCTGGGCAACGTAAATATCTTTTATCAATCACCTCCTCTTTAGGTTTCTCCTTGTCTTTGTTTACTTTCCAATCCAATCTGTTCTGGTCAAAGAATTCAATGGATAAGCTTATTATCTCATCATCAGTTATAATTCTCTTATCTTCATCTGCAACTTCTCCTCGATCTTCATTAGAGCCATTGGCAGCATCAGCTGAAGGATGAGCTGCATAAAAATCCCTTCTTCTCTTCATTTCATTTTTGAAAAGCCCTGGAACTAATTTGTATACAATATCTTGGAGAGTTTTATCTGACCTTATATTCAGTAGTGGTCTGGTTTTGTGAACTTGGACATCACAGATAGGACAATATTTGCTGGTCTCCAAGTAATGCACAATACATGTTTTACAGAAGGAATGTAGACATTCTATTATGGTTGTGGCATCAATGAAGTACCCTCCACAAAGCACACACATTACGTGGGGATTTAGCTCAGTGATCTTGATTCTAGTTGTTCGATGCATTTCTGCTTGATAAAATATCCGCCAGGGCTTGTTCCAGGTCTCCAAATTTATTGTAAAACTTCCTTATGGATCTTCAATTGAAAATCCGGGAGCATGCCCTGGCTTCCCCGGGGTTCTTGTTGTTTTAGGCGGTTCCAGCAACCAGAACCTGGCACGTTTTCACGCGATACAAAGGGAAAACAAATTCTGCCCTATCTGCATCCCTGGCATTTCCGGACCTGGGTGCTGGGGCCACAGGAGCACCTCCAGTCTTGATTGAGCCGGGGCCTGAGCGCGCGGACGCCCGGGGACCGGGATGCGAGGGGCGGATCCAGCGGCGCCCGGGGCTCCGTCTCGCTCCGGATTCGGAACTCGCCTCTGTCGGGGTTTCCATAGCAACTTACACTTACACTTGGCATCCGGCCACCGTTGCAACTCCGCGCAAAGCGGGGCCGAGCCCGGAGCTCCCGCGGGCGTGCGGGGCGGCGGGGCGTAGGCGGCAGCGGGCCAAAAATTTTCCTATTATTTTTCACTCTCCAAAAACTTAACTACTAATAGCCTACTGTTTGCTCTACTGATAATGTAAACAATTGATCAGTTGATTAACACATATTTTGTATGTTATATTTATTATATACTGTATTCCTAGAATAAACTATAGAAAATAAAATGTTAATAAAATCACAAGGAAGAGAAAATACATATACTGTATTGTATTTATAAAAACAAACACATGTATATAAAAAAACACCTAGACTGTTCAAACCTGTGTTGTTCCAAGGTCAACTGTATAATATATACACATTTATAGTGAGAATTACCTAAACATAGAAAATAACCTAAAAGAATACTCATCCAAACTAGGAGTCTAAAATGTAGGATGGATGGAAAAAAGTACAGAAAATGTATAATTTAGTTGAATCTCTGGGGTTTGACTTTTTTTAACCATGCCAACATACTCAGTGTGTTCCTGTCTTACCTGCGTCGCTGGAGGCAAGCAAATAAATAATGCACTTAAAATTTTATTCATCAGAAAAATATATACCAAGAGGTTACAATGCATAGAGAGCTGGTCATCTACTCAATTCATGAAGGTGGCAACTCTGTGTCTTTGTTCTTCATGGCATTTCTTCACACATAAAAAAACCTCCCTGGGTAACTTGGTTAGAAGTGATGACTCTCTTCACATAACAGCGCGCATTAGAGTATCTTTCTGGGAACTTTGAACCCTCATTGACATCCGTCCTCATGTCCATATAGCATGTGCACTTACCTGGCTTTTATCTCTTGTCATATTGTATTTTATATTTTCGCATGACTTTCTCCTTTATTATAGTGCACATTGTTCCTTAGAAGAGACCATGTCTTTTTCATATAGTTGCTGCCATTCCAATGAATGAAGAAAAGGAGAAGCAAAAATAAAGTAAGGGAGTGTTATTATTTTTCTGGTAAGTAATTTCAATATAAATTTAACACAACCAGTTAATTGTCATAAAGTTATTAGAGCCCACATTTATCTCCAAATGCTCTAGTGCACTAAGAGTTTCCTGATTATAATATTAAATCTTTCAGACATAACCAGGGATCAGTCTCCAACAAAATTGGATTCTGTCAACATCTTGCTCCTTATTTAACTTCAGAATTGAGAAAAAAAGAGAATAGGGGAAAGAAACTCACATCTTCTTTCCAGAAGAATAAAATAAATGACCTATAATGTCTTCTGGCTAAATCCTACATCCTTTCTATCTTTTTACAATTAATTAATTAATTAAAACAAATAAGCAAACATGTATTGAGCATCTATGAGGGCTATGTGAGTTGCATTACAGGCATTATCCCATTTAATTCTTTTTTGTTTTTATTTTATTTTTTAATTTAATTCCAGTATAGTTAACATACAGCATTATATTAGTTTCAGGTGTACAATATAGAGATTCAACAATCCTATACATTACTCAGTGCTTATCTTGATAAGTACATTCTTAATTTCCTTTGAGTATTTCACCCATCCCCCCACACACCTCCCCTCTGGTAACTATCAGTTTGTTTTCTATAGTTAAGAGACTGTTTCTTGGTTTGCTTCTCTCTTTTTTGTTGTTCATTTGTTTTCTTTCTTAAATTCCACATATAAGTGAAATGATGGTAATTTTCTTTCTCTAAATGTGTCATTTCACTTATCATTATGCTCTCTAGATCCATCCATGTTGTTGCAAATGCCAAGATATTATATATATATATAAATGCACACACATTATCTATCTATCTATCTATCTATCTATCTATCTATCTATCTATCTATCTATAGGAATATCTATATAGGAATTCCTATATCTATCTATTATCTATCATTTTTATATGTATATCCCACATCTTCTTTATCCGTTAATCTATCAATGGACACTTGGGCTCCTTCCATAATTGGGCTACTGTACATAATGCTTCAATAAACCTAAGGGTACATATATCTTTTTGAATTAGTGTTTTTGTATTCTTTGTGTAAATATCCAGCAGTGGAATTACTGGATCATATCATAATTCTATTTTTAATTTTTTGAGAAATCTCCATACTGTTTTCCATATCCCATTTAACACTTAAGTAATTTTATGGGTATATAATCACAGTTAAGCAAACAAGCTAAGGATGTTTAATTCATTTGCCTAAAACTATTCTAATATGAATTCATTATACTGGAATTTGAACCCAAATATAATTACAAATTTGTAATTTTTACATTAACATTGTAAACTTAGGGGCCATATACTTACATATCATTAAGTCAGTAGTAACTAAACTATTAGTAGTTAAGTTTTGGGGGAGTCAACTTAAAAGGTAAGCACTCCACAGTGTTTTGTAAATATAAAACAACATAGTGCATTTATTACTGTTTTGAGCAGCATGAAACATTGCTCAAATACCATAGATTTCTAAAGTTTGTTCAGAATATGGGACTCCTACATCTACTCTCCCACCCCTTCATCAGCCTTCCTCTGATGAACTGAACTAAGCTGAGGCACCCCTGCATGAATTCATCTTCAAGGAATCTGCAGTCTAGTTCCAAAGTATACCAGGATAGAGATGCTGATGCTGGTAAGACAGGGGAAGTTGTACAATCTTAAGATGCATAGACCCTTTATTCTTCTTAGAGCTTTAATCAGTTGGAACCCATCCAATCCTACCATGTATTTAAGCTCAGCCAGCCATCAGAGATACAAAGTTTGCTTGAATTTGTCCATGTAGGTCTCCCTTAGGCATTCTCTGTTCCCGTGGAAATCCTCACTATCTCATCCTGAGTGACATTCATCCCTCAGGCCCATGGGTTCCTACTCCTTAAGTAGCATTAGTGGGGATGGTTCCCTCAGGCTTCCAGGAATCCTATATAACCAGGAAAACCTAAAAGCTTCTTTTTGCCTCAGATAGAAAAATAGTAGCCTCCTATGCCCTTTAGGAAATATCTCCAACTTGTGCACTCTGAGCAAGAAAGCAAATCAATGAAAGCTCATCAGGTGATGGGGAAACAGAAGTGGTTATAGATTCAAGTAAGTCCATTATGGGGAGGAGGGCTAATCTTGGAGGAAAAAAAATGAACAATTTGCCAATGGAAAGGAGGGAAGAAAATGTGGAGTAAAGAAAAGAAATTGTGGGTAGTTGGAAATAAGGACTTGAGGAAGGTGGAAAAGGGGGATTTTGTAGGAAAATAATGCATAATGTGGTACAGTTATGTGAGATGAGATATGGTTGAGTGTTTTAGGTAAGTGGACAGAGAATAGAATTATGAGAAGGACACTTGGATTATTTTACAGAGAAAAAGAAAGAATGTCTGTAGTTTGAATAGAATTTGAGAAGGACACTTGGATTATTTTACAGAGAAAAAGAAAGAATGTCTGTAGTTTGATGAATAAGGGTAACAATAATATGTTTTGAGGTGAGAAATAGTAAAGCTATCTGAGAGGCACTCTGGAGGATTTGAGCACAAAGGTAAAGAGAAAGGGGAGTAGGGGCAAAATCACATGTATAAATCTATCTCTTTTCCCCCATACACTGGAAAGAAGGATCTTATTAGTAATGACAGTGGCTTTCCTTTCATCCTGAGATCAGTAGGCAGCAGTTAATGTATTTTAAAAACAGGAATGAGGGGTGCCTGGGTGGCTCAGTCAGTTAAGCATTTGTCTTCTGCTCAGGTCATGATTCTGGGGTCCTGGGATCAAGCCCCACATCAGGCTCCTTGCTTGGTAAGGAGCCTGCTTCTCCCTCTCCCTCTGCTTGTGTTCTCTCTCTCTGTCAAATAAATAAAATCTTAAAAAGAAAAAAACAGGAATGATTTACCTTGCCTATCTTTCAGAATTTACTACTATAAGAAAAATTTATTTGAAGGAATGTCACAAAAAAGGAAAGAATTATATGAGTTAAATGGCTAACAAAATAGTTTAGAGGAGAAATCATGATAGAGGTAAAGAGCAGAAGTGAATTAGTCAAATACTTTGGTTATAGAAACAAGAGGACATATTGATGGGTGGATAGGAGTAAAAAGGTTTGAATAATCAAGGACAACGCCTAGTTTTTACATATTA
Source organism: Callorhinus ursinus (assembly GCF_003265705.2). NCBI lineage: Eukaryota > Metazoa > Chordata > Mammalia > Carnivora > Otariidae > Callorhinus > Callorhinus ursinus. Next base: position 557,498 of record NW_027397097.1, read on the forward strand.
TCAACTATACAGCATGAATTACATTTACTAAAATGGAAATATTAAGGCAATTATCAAGAATTCTTTCTTGGCCATGTGATCTTTGATGTGCCTTTTAGACACACAAGCAGAGATATCCAGTAGACTGTTTCTTATTTCCTCATTCTTGTTGGAGATTCTTATAGCTCTCTCCACTTCACTCTCTTCTCCTCCCAACAAAACCTTTTCCTTTCAAGACCTACCTCCCTCATTGTTCTTCTAGACCTATCTTTTGGGTAAAATAGTAAAGAAAAGTGAGAAAACAACACATGCTCAGGTGTTGGAGGCATTTGCAGGAGAGAACAGGGTATTACTCAGGGAAGCCTGGTAAACATGCTCTGCAGTCTGAGTGGGAGGGGCCCTTTATGCATTATATCCATCTATTTCCTAGTGTGTGACTGAGGGTCATCATAATACAGAATTGGGACTACTTTCTGAAAGAGGGTTAAAATGTTTCAGTAGCAGTTACAGAACGTTTAGAAGTAGGGTTTAGATTCTAATTCTAATGATTCTTTTTATTTATTTTAAGAGAGAGAGACAGAATGAGAGCAGGGGTAAAGGCAAAGGGGCAGGGAGAGAGATAATCTTAAGCAGGCTCCGTACCCAGCATGGAGCCTGACATACGGTTCCATCTCATGACCCTTAGATCATGACATGAGCCAAAATCAATAGTCAGGTGCTGGTCTGACTGAGCCACCCAGGTGCCCCTAATTCTGATGATTCTTATACTTGCTCAGTAACATTTCTGAACCTCAGGCTATTCATATGTAACATGGCCTCTGTTGATCTCAAATAGATATTTAGTGGTTCAAATATAATAAATGTATAAATAATTTTAAGGAGTCTAAAAGTACTCTCGGACATTGGGATATGATTTTAACTCATGAATAAACTTAAGGAATTGGATAATGATATCTGTTTTTTCTTCATGTAGATATCGCCATTCATAACTATGAAAGAATCATTGCATTTGTTAACAGGAATAAGGTATAGATGTTTAAGTGACCAGGACTTTAGTAACACACATAACATGTTGTGTGGTTGTTGTGACTGAAGGAAAGTGTGGCAGAAAAAGTATAGATTGGTAAAATATTGAGCTAGTGAAGTGTCTGAATAAACTGAATTTGTTGTTTTAACATTGCTTTGGTATTAGGGACTGCATGTGGTGGTAGGCTGGAGCTCAAATGTTGACCAAGCTAGTCTCATGGCTTCAGGAAGCAGACAGGTAAGGCAGTCACTATTCTGGGAAATCATCATCTACATAAGCAGAGCCCTGAAACTGATATTTATGAAAGCTATTATTGTACCTGTGTGACTTCAGTCTCTAAGCTTCAGTCTACGTATCTATAACATGCTTCTCGGCGTTTTGGCTAAGATCAAGTGTAGTATCTGTTCTTATCAGTTTAATATAACATACCTCTCTTTTGATGTCATTGGAGATATTTTACAGTGCAAATGTGATCATTAAAATGTAAAAATTCAAATTGAAAGAGGACTGGGGTAAGCACTTTCATAAATTATTTAATGTAATTATCTGTACCATATTGTGAGATAGGGTTTATTCACTTTGTAACTGAAAGACATTAAAACTGAATGAACAAAGAAGCAAAAACAAGAAAATTAGGAGGATGGCACCAGACTGTTGCAATTATAATGTGCCACTGGATCATAGTCTGAGGATGTGGGGGGTACTAACTTCATTCCAAGACCATAGGGACAGTGAGGCTGAGACTGCTGGTATTTTTCCTGCTTCTGTCAGAAATAGCCCAAGGCCATGTGCAGACAGGAGCATTAGAAAAAGAGTTGCAAGTTCCAGTGACACCAAAAAGGAGGCTCCAGGATCGACAAGGCTGATGTAGCTCACAAAGCAATTGCATCAGTGGAAAAAAAATGTTAACAATTCACTTAAGTAAAACACTGGCCTGATTGCAGTTTAAGTATACATAGATGAACCTTGGTAGAGAATATGAAATGGAAACCAAACTCCAAATACCCATGATTGAGTAAGTGAGGTAAGTGCTATTTACCCTTGGATGGGCTTCTGGTTCCCATTTAAAACAGTCTGAAGGCTCATTTATTTCCCTCTCTAATTGGTACCGACCCTCACTGCATATATACTGTTTTTGAAGTATCCATTCATATCTTATGATTTGATTAGGCTTATGGGTTTTTTTCCATTGAAGATAGCTAACTATAAATAGCTATTATGCATTTATTGCCTAAGCTTTTTCTGACATCCCTTCTAAAATGTTTCCATCCAGTGTCCTTGTCAGAGTAAAATGATTGCTTAACATGGAGAGATCAGGGTCTTGGAAAATATCCTTACTTAACATCATACACAAAAATAAATGGCAAGTAAATGATAAATCTGAAAGTAAATAGAAGCAAACCAACCTATCAGAATGTCAGTAGAAAAGATAGGAGAATATATTATAAATTTAGGGGAGGGAAGAGTATCTTGTGAATGACTCAAAATCCAGAATCAATGGAATAAAAGACTGACAAAAAACTACATAACCATTAACCATTTAAAGGATTAAAAAGTAATATATTAAAAGAGGATGGTGTCCTATATGCTGGCTACTTGAACATAATAATAAAAATAAACAAATAAATAAAAAAGAAAAAAGGCTCACAAAAAAGAGATTACAATAAAAAAGATGATGTATTTGGATAATTTTTCAAAATCATTATACAAACTGTATAGATAATGTCTCTACAAAGCAATAAGAGTTAAGAAAAAACCTCATGTAGAAACATGAGTTGTTGTCTTCTCAATGTTGTGTGTTTTTCTTCCTTCTAGGAGCTCATATTTTTACGGTACAAAAATGGCTACTTGGGACAGCCTCATGACGGGTTCTAACTCCAGTACTGAACCATTTGTTTCATTCTATCTCACTGGGATTCCTGGTTATGAGAATGTTAATCACTTTATTTCCATATTTTTTTGTATGTTCTACCTGATTGGAATAGTGGGCAACTGGACAATCCTTCACATCATCTACACAGACAAGAGTCTCCATGAGGCCATGTACTACTTCCTGGCCATGCTGTCTCTCACTGACATGGGCATGTCATTCTCCACCCTGCCCACAGTATTAAAAATCTTCTGGTTTGATGCTAGGGAGATTGAGGTGAATGCTTGTGTTGCCCAGATGTATTTTATTCATACTTTTTCTCTGATGCAGTCAGCTGTGCTTCTAGCCATGGCTTTTGACCGGTATATTGCCATTTGTGATCCTTTGAGGTATTCCAGAAAACTCACCCCACAACACATTATCTACATAGGGGTCTTCATTATAATCGGATGCTCCATTGTCCTCCCTGTCATTCTTGTTCGTATTCCCACATTTCCTTCTGTCACTCCCATGTTCTCTCCCACTCTTTCTGCTTGCATCAAGAAGTCATCCAGTTGGCCTGTGCTGACATCTCATTCAACATTTTATATGGCTTGTTTGTTGTTGCATTTTATTGGGGTGTAGATTCTCTAGGAATCTTGTTATCTTATGCTTTCATCCTCCATTCTGTGCTAGGCATTGCATCCCAGAGAGGAAAGCTCAAAACCCTTAATACGTGTGCTTCCCACATTTGTGCTGTGCTCATTCTGTATGTGCCCATGATAGGGCTATCCTTAGTGCATTGCTTTGCTAAACACTCCTCCCCCATTGTCCACGTAACCATGGCCTATATTTACCTGTTAGTTACACCAGTACTTAACCCAATCATTTATAGCATCAAGACAAAGCAGATTTGCCAAGACTTCCTAAGGATATTAGCACCCAAAAGTGTTGGACTTGCTCACACTTAGAAGGGATAAGATTCTTTGTTATTTTGACCTTTGCATCCATGACCTTCATTATGAAGATAACCAGCTTAGAATTTCTTGGACACATTTGGTGTATAGGAAATACATGATAGTTAATAAATTCTACATATCTCTATAAGAAAAATATTGTAATTGTTTCTATCATTACTTCCTAGCTTTAATGCATCTCAAAATCCTGATACAAGGAGGTTTAGTAAGAGGAAATTCATTTCATCCAAAGCATTTATGGAGATATTTTTAGTTCAGGTTTGAGGATAAACCCAATTTTCCATGTTAAAACTAAGACAGAAGTTAACTATGCAAAGGTAACAGAGGTAATATGTAGCATACAGCACCACTAGGTACATTTTCTTTCAAATGAAGCAAAGTAGACATTATTCTTCAGATTTTGAGCCAAATCATAATAAATGGGTATTTCAGTTTCGATATAGAATAAATAGTAAGATTGCATTTCTTTGTTTTACTTCTGTTGGAATGAATGTCAGAGAAATCTTGGGCTATGAATACATTGAGTTAGTTTTCACTAGACCTATCAACACTTCACACTTACAGGGCTGTATATTCATGCTGAGTATAAAATATATCAAAACCCCTTCGTCAGTGTACACTCCTATGAGGAAAAATGTCTTCACAACTTTAAAAAAATAGAGGAAAAGAGAAATGCCAAAAACTGCCAAAGACTCCCTGTCTCATCTAATTCCCTAGGAGAGAAGAGGAAACAAATTTTCAACATTGAAGCTTAAAGTGTACACTCTAATGGGAGGATAGAAATGTATCAGAAGCGAGGGGAGGAGCAAGATGGCAGAGGAGTAGGAGACCTAAATTTCGTCTGGTCCCAGGAATTCAGCTGGATAGGGATCAAACCATTCTGAACACCTACGAACTCAACAGGAGACTGAAGAAAAGAATAGCAGCAACTGTCTGAACAGAGAAGAGACCACTTTCTGGAAGAATCATATTATCTCCCTTCATAGTAGTTAACCTTATTTTTGGTATATATAAGTTGTTCTCTCCATAAAATTTTGGGATACAATTTCTTTGTCTGGTTTTGGGATCAAGGTAATGGTGGCCCCATTAAATGAGTTTGGAAGTTTTCCTTCCATTTCTATTTTTTGGAACAGTTGCAGAAGAATGGGTATTAATTCTTCTTTAAAAGTTTGGTAGAATTCCCCTGGGAAGCCATCTGGCCCTGGGCTTTTGTTTCTTGGGAGATTTTTGATGACTGCTTCAATTTCCTTAGTGGTTATAGGTCTGTTCAGGTGTTCTATTTCTTCCTGGTTCCGTTTTGGTAGTTGATACATCTCTGGGAATGCACCCATTTCTTCCAGGTTATCTAATTTGCTGGCATAGATTTGCTCATAAGATGTTCTTATAATTGTTTGTATTTCTTTGGTGTTGGTTGTGATCTCTCCTCTTTCATTTCTGATTTTGTTGATTTGGGTCATTTCTCTTTGCTTTTTGATAAGTCTGGCCAGGGGTTTATCAATCTTGTTAATTCTTTCAAAGAACCAGCTCCTAGTTTCGTTGATCTGTTCTACTGTTCTTTTGGTTTCTAGTTCATTGATTTCTGCTCTGATCTTGATTATTTCTCTTCTCCTGCTGGGTTTAGGCTTTATTTGCTGTTCTTTCTCCAGCTCCTTTAGGTGTAGGGTTAGGTTGTGTATTTGAGACCTTTGTTGTTTTTTGAGAAAGGCTTCTATTGCTATATACTTTCCTCTTGGGACTGCCTTTGTTGCATCCGAAAGATTTTGAACAGTTGTGTTTTCATTTTCATTGGTTTCCATGAATTTTTTTAATTCTTCTTTAATTTCCTGGTTGACCCATTCATTCTTTAGTAGGATGCTCTTTAGCCTCCATGTATTGGAGTTCTTTCCAACTTTCCTCTTGTGATTGAGTTCTAGTTTCAAAGCACTGTGGTCTGAAAATATGCAGGGAATAATCCCAGTCTTTTGGTACTGGTTGAGACCTGATTTGTGACCTAGGATGTGATCAATTCTGGAGAATGTTCCATGAGCACTAGAGAAGAATGTGTATTCCGTTGCTTTAGGATGGAATGTTCTGAATATTTATGTGAAGTCCATTTGTTCCAGTGTGTCATTTAAAGTCTTTATTTCCTTGTTGATCTTTTGCTTAGATGATCTGTCCAGTTCAGTGAGGGGGGTGTTAAAGTCCCCACTATTATTGTGTTGTTGTCAATGTGTTTCTTTGCTTTTGTTATTAATTGGCTTATATAATTGGCTGCTCCCATGTTAGGGGCATAGATATTTACAGTTGTTAGATCTTCTTGTTGGATAGACCCTTTAAGTAGGATATAGTGTCCTTCCTCATCTCTTATTATAGTCTTTGGTTTAAAATCTAATTTGTCTGATAGGAGGATTGCCAATCCAGCTTTCTTTTGGGGTCCATTAGCATGGTAAATTGTTTTCCACCCTCTCACTTTCAATCTGGGGGTGTTTTGGGTCTAAAATGTGTATCTTGCAGACAGCATATCGATGGGTCTTGTGTTTTTATCCAATCTGATACCCTGTGTCTTTTGATTGGGGCATTTAGCCCATTCACATTCAGGGTAACTATTGAAAGATATGAATTTAGTGCCATTGTATTGCCTGTAAGTGGACTGTTACTGTATATTGTCTGTGTTCCTTTCTGGTCTATGTTGCTTTTAGGCTCTCTCTTTGCTTAGGGGACTTCTTTCAAGATTTCTTGTAGGGTTGGTTTTGTGTTTGCAAATTCCTTTAGTTTTTGTTTGTCCTGGAAGCTTTTTATCTCTCCTTCTATTTTCAATGACAGCCTAGCTGGATGTAGTATTCTTGGCTGCATATTTTTCTCGTTTAGTGCTCTGAAGATATCATGCCAGTCCTTTCTGGCCTGCCAGGTCTCTGTGGATAAGTCTGTTGTCAATCTAATGTTTCTACCATTGTAGGTTATAGATCTCTTCTCCTGAGCTGCTTTCAGGATTTTCTCTTTGTCTCTGAGACTCCTAAGTTTTACTATTAGATGTCGGGGTGTTGGCCTATTTTTATTGATTTTTGAAGGGGGTTCTCTGTGCCTCCTGGAGTTTGATGCCTGTTTCCTTCCCAACATTAGGGAAGTTCTCTGCTATAATTTGCTCCAATATACTTTTGCCCCCTTCTCTCTTTCTTCTTCCTCTGGGATCTCAATTATTCTAATATTGTTTCATCTTATGGTATCACTTATCTCTCGAATTCTGCCCTCGTGATCCAGTAGTTGTTTATCTCTCTTTTTCTCAGGTTCTTTATTCTCCATCATTTGGTCTTCTATATCACTAATTCTCTCTTCTGCCTCATTTATCCTAGCAGTTAGAGCTTCCATTTTTTATTTCACCTCATTAATAGCCTTTTGATTTCGACTTAGTTAGATTTTAGTTCTTTATATCTCCAGAAAGGGTTTCTCTAATATATTCCATGCTTTTTTCAAGCCCCTCTAGTATCTTTAAAATCATCATTCTGAACTCTAGTTCCAACATCTTACTAATGTCCTTATTGATTAGGTCCCCGGCAGTTAGTACTGCCTCTTGTTCTTTTTTTTTTTTTTTTGAGGTGATTTTTTCCGTCTTGTCTTTTTGTCCAGAGAATACATGAGTGAGAGAACAAAATGCTAACAGGGTAAAAACGACCCCAGAAAAATATGCACTAAACAAATCAGAAGAGAACTGAAACTGGGGGAAAAGAAAGGGAAAGAAAGAAAAAAGAAAATGAAAAAGATAAAAAAAAAGAATTAGATCAGGCTGGTTCATAGATCAGTGCCACACACTAGATTTGGGCATATTTTGGTCTGTTAGAAGAAAGTGCCTCCCAAAATTTTAAAGAAAGAAAATCTTATATACGTACAAAAATGAAGGTAAATATGATGAAGGGATGGAATATGACTGTAAAGATGAAAATTATAAAAGATTTTATAAAAGGAATTGATAAGATAAGAAGTTGATTGAGAAAAGAAAGAAGAGGATTTAAAAAAAGAAAAAGAGGAGAGAATGTGATCAGGCAGGAGACTTAAACAAAGCCATACACTAGAGATTTAGGGTCTATTTTGGTCTGTTAGAAGAAACTGTATCCCAAAATTTTAAAGAGAGAACAACATATATATATATATATATACACACACACACACACATATATATATATGGTTAACTACTATGAAGGGATAGAATGACTCTAAAAATGAAAATTTTTTTTTAACAAAGGGATTGATAAGATGTTGGTTGAAAAAAGGAAAAAGAAAAATTCAAAAAAGAAAAGAAAATTAAAAGAATTAACTTTGGAAGACTAAAGAATCAGGGGGGAAAAAAGCCATGAATTCTATGTGCAGTATTCCCCTAGCGCTGGAGTTCTGCCGTTCTCATTGATCGGTAAACTTGGTCTTGGCTGGCTGTTCTTGCTGACCTTCTGGGGTAGGGGACTGTTGCTGCGGTTCTCAAATGTCTTTGCCGGAGGCGGAATTGCCCCGCCCTTGCTGGGCCAGGCTAAGTAGTCTGCTCAGGTTTGCTCTTGGGAGCTTTTGTTCCCTGCAAGATTTTCTTACAGCCATGGAGGATGTGAGTGAAAATGGTGGCCTCCCAATCTCTGCCCTGGAGGAGCCGAGAATTCAGGGCCCCACTCCTCAGTGTGCCCCCTGAGAAAAGCAGTCAATCACTCCCGTCTCCCCGGTCTCTGGCTGCACTCCGTGCTCACCCGGCCTGTGACCTGGCATGTCTATCCCTTGCACATGACCCCATGTGGAGTCTCTAAACCCAGCAGATTCCTGTGGTGCGCTCCTTCGCTGCTCCTCCCAGGGGTGGAAGAGGAGTCTCCCCGGATCTGCCACTTCTTGGGTCCCTACTGGAAGAGCAGTGGCCTGACTGTGCCACAGATCACGGTTTATGGCAACCCTGAGCTGAGAGCCCACTCCTTGGCTCCGTCTGTGCAGCTGGCTTCCCCACTCTGATACCTGGGAGCTCTGCTGCACTCAGGCACCCCTGGTCTTTCTGTGACCCTGAGGGTCCCAAGAGCACACTGTCCCAACGAGTGTTCCACCCCCTGCTTAGCCACTGGAGTGACGTCACTCAGCAGAATAGACTTCTAAAAGTTCTGATTTTGTGCCCAGCTGCTCTATCACTTGCCAGTAGCGGCTGATGGAGGCTCCCACCCCCCACCATCTATCTTCCCGAATATTGCCTCAGATTCACTTCTCTGCACATTCTTCTTTCCAGAAAGTGGTGGATTTTCTGTTCAGAGAGTTGCTGCTATTCTTTTCTTCAATCTCCTGTTGAGTTCATAGGTGTTCAGAATGGTTTGATCCCTATCCAGCTGAATTCCTGGGACCAGACGAAATTTAGGTCTCCTACTCTGCCATCTTGCTCCTCCCCTCTTTCATAATGACTTTGATTTATATTTCCCTGATCATGATTGATGTTGAGCATTTTTTCATGTGTCAGTTAGCCACCTGGATGTCTTCTTTGGAAAATGTCTATTCATGCCTTTCATCCATTTTGAATTTATTTTTGTGTATAATGTAAGAAAGTGCTTCAGTTTCATTCTTCTCCATGTTGCTCGTCAGTTTCCCAACACCAGTTGTTGAAGAGACTGTCATTTTTCCATTGCATATTCTTTCTTGCTTTGTCAAAGATTAGCTGTCTCTATAGTTGTGGGGTCATTTCTGGGTTCTCGATTCTGTTCCATTGATCTATGTGTCTGTTTTTGTGCTAGTACCATACTGTCTTGATCACTAGAGCTTTGTAATATAGCTTAAAATCTGGAATCATGATGCCTTCAGCTTTGTTTTCCTCTTTCAGAAATGCTTTGGCTATTTGGGGTCTTTTGTGTTCCACACAAATTTTAGGATTGTTTGTTCCAGCTCTGTGAAAAACGCTGGTGTTATTTTGATAGGGACCGCACTGAATGTGTAGATTGCTTTGGGCAGCATAGACATTTTTGTTCTTCCAATCCATGAACATGGAATGCTTTTCTATTTCTTTGTCCTCTTCAATTACTTTCATAAGTGTTCGATAGTCTTCAGAGTACAGATCTTTTACCTCTTTAGATAGGTTTATTCCTAGGTGTCTTACTGTTTTTGGTGCAATGCCAGTAGAATCGATTCCTTGATTTCTTTTTCTGCTGCTTAGTTATTGTTTATGGGTATTTCTGCACATTGATTTTATATCCTGCAACTTTGTTGAATTAGTGTATGAGTTCTAGAAATTTTTTGGTGGAGCCTTTCAGGTTTTCTACATAAAGTATCATGTCTACAAATAGTGAAAGTTTGATTCTTCCTTCCCAGTTTGGATGCCTTTTATTTCTTTTTGTTGTCTGATTGCTGAACCTAGGATTTCTAGTACTATGTTAAATAGTAATGGTAAAAGTGGACATTCTTGTCTTGTTCCTGACTCTATGGGAAAAGCTCTCAGTTTTTCCCCTTTGAGGATGATATTAGCTGTGGGTCTTTTGTACATGGCATTCATCATGTTCAGGTATGTACCATCTATCCCTACTTTGTTGAGGGTTTTTGTCAAGAAGGGATGTTGTATTTTGTCAAATGTTTCTTCTGTATCTATTGACAGGATCATACAGCTCATATCCTTTCTTTTATTAATGTAGTATATCATGTTGATTGAGTTGTGAATGTTGAACCACACCTGCAGCCTCTGATAAATCCCATTAGATTGTGGTGAATGATTCTTACAATGTACTCTTGAATTTGATTTGCTAGTGTTTTATTGATAATTTTTACATCCATGTTCATCAGGGATATTGGCCTGTAATTCTCCTTTTTAGTGAGGCTTTTGGTTTTAGAATCAAGGTAATGCTGGCTTTCTAGAACGAGTTTGGAAGTTTTCCTTCCATTTCTATTTTTTTTGAAACAGTTTGAGGAGAATAGGTATTAATTCTTCTTTAAATGTCTGGTAGAAACCCCGGGGAATCCATCTGGTCCTAGACTTTTGTTTGCTGGGAGATGTTAGGCATTCTAATTAGACCAATAATGCCAAAATCAACAACCACAGTTGGAAAAATTTATAGGAGACCACAATTTTAGAAGTAGTTCCTATACCAAACAGGGCTGACATTATAATTGGAACAACCACCCTAATTAGAGATTTCTGATTATTCACTAGTGCACATGCTACCCTGCTACACTGCGCAATCACAACATTTAGGAGTCAGTATTGTTGACAAAGAGAGTTTCAATAGTTGAATAAAAGCTTCTCTTTTCAGTCATATCAAACACATTAATCTGTGTCATTAAGAAGAACTCTATAGCACAGTGAAGAAAATACCATACCAGGCAATCAGATCTGAGTGATGATATTGGTTTTATTGCTTATTAGGTGGTTTTTAATTTAGATTTTATTTTTCATAGCAGCTTTAGGTTCACAGCAAAATTGAGTGGAAGGAACACAAATTTCCATATACCCACTGTTGTATGATATTGAGAGAGACAGATCACATAACTGAATCTCATTGTTATCCAGTGTATAATAATAAAACTGAACTTGAGTCACTTACAGCTCTTATGGCACAGACTCTATGTCCCTCCCCAGCTTAAGTATTTAAAAAGACCCTCTCACTGGCTACACTATATCCAGAAATCTTTATTGCCCCATCAGATTCTGGATACAAACTAGTATTTCATCTAAGGTTGCACTACCTAGTTTGTTCCAGGCATTGAGGCAATAAGCATTAGAGAATCTCAATAGCCTTCTTGCCCTTGTATTCGCAAACTGCCAACCCCTGCTGCAGCCTGAGTGGTGGACAGATGCCGAACGGAACTGACAGGGTTACACGCACACACTGTCCTACATCTATCCCGGAGCCTCATGTCTCAGAAGACTGGAGGAAGACTTATGAACTGATCCTTCCTTCTCTGAGAATTAGAACGGTCTCTAATGACAAGAGGAACTATTCTGCCAGGTATGTGAGGACTGGCGACAACAAAAGTGGGAGGTAAGAGGAAAACACGGAGGGGGGCTTGAGAGACAAAAGAGAGGAGGGTGGACACCCAGAGTGTGGAGGACGACCAAGAGACTGTTCCAGAAGGGAAAGGTCCTCAGTTCATCAAAGGACATAATTTTCACCAAAATACCTTCATTATTCATGCTCATTCTTATAGTAGTCAAGCCAGACTCAGTCAGACTTTTCAGATTGGACTTCCCCGAGATACCTTAGACCTTTATGGTAGGTGATATCTGTGTCCATGGGCAGGATATAATACTTACATAGGGTGACGATTTATTTTTCTGACATGACAGAATGGAGATTTCAGAGTGTGATTGATATTGTATCAGATAACCTTCAAAGTCCTTTAGAATCCCAAGTATCAGTGCTTTTTAATATGACATTAATTGCAACTCAGAGGTCTAAATCCCAAATTATAACTTCTTCTGATTTTTGAGTTTATAAACTAACTCTTCAAACTCCATCCTCCTCCTCTGAGGAATGGTAGAAGACATCACAAGGCCATGTGAATGCATTTGAAATTAGAGGATCAGAAGCAATAGGAATTAGGCAGTCAAAATGAACCCATGTCACAATAGAAGGGGTTGTGGAATAATAGGCAGAGCACATCCTAGTGAATATGTGGAATATTGGTGAAAATATGTTGTGGCAACTTCAGGATACTAACATGGCTTCTCAGATTCCAGGCTCATGGTAGTCCCAAATCTCATTCCTTTTCTTGGAGAAATGTCCCATTTTATCCTGGGATGTATCTTTTTTTTTCTTCCCAAATTGGCAATGAATAGAATGAAAAGTATATAAATAAAGCCATCAAAATCACCAGAAGAATTTGGGGGTAGAGAAAAAAACATGAAGCCATTTATACCTATGGCTATACTGAATTTTAACTGGATGAAACAGAGATGAATCTGATATCCTTCCCTTCCCACCACTCAGCCAACCTAGATCACTTTTGTGAGATGCCCACTCAGGGTGTTTCCTCTCTGGAAGGATACTCCAGCGTCTCCTCATATCTTCCTACCTCCCATTACACTTCAAAGAAATATTGTTATTGTCATTGTGTCTGTCATCATTATCGCTATTATTTTATGGTCTTTATATGTAAGGCTCTATGCTAAGTATTTTACCCACAGGATCTCCTTTAATCTGAAGCACAATCCTGTCAAATTGTTTTTATCTACAGTTCACAGATGAGGCTACTTTGCTACAGAGGAAAATAAGCCATTTGTCCAACATAAAAAGTGAGGAACTGTTGGAACCAGAATATTCCCGACATGGATAGGCTTGTGGAAGCAGAGGGAGAGTCTGAATGACGAGGATGGTGGACAGCTGTATCCTAAAACCTTATCAGAAAGTCATGGAGAAGATCTGCTTCAGAGTGCCCTCCAGCTCAGGTATCGTCTATCTTCCAGTTTTCAATTAAACTTCAAGTTCACACCTTCTTGGCAGAGGGAGAGAGGTACTATAAAATCAGAGAAATGGTCTGAACTAACTAAACAGTGAGGTAAAAGGAAGGCTGATTTCTGCATTTGGATTAGGGATGAAATATTGGAAAATAACCAACAAAAAGAAGTAATAATATTGGAAAATCTTGGCATCAAAGGTAATGAGTACAAGTTTAGAAAGGTAGAAAGGAAGGTAAGGGAGACAAGCCCAAGGCAAGAGAAGCAGGAACTGTGTTGGTAATAAGCCAGGCAAATTGAAGAAAATGACAGGACCATAGGCACCAGGTCATACAATATGTGAGCAGTATTCAATTGTAATATGAGTAGTCAGAGAGACTGAATTTATCTCTGGCATTTACTTATTTGGTTTCTTGATTATGGGTCTTCCATTTCCTAGAAAATTGTGATTATTAATCATTCCAGTCAAAACTGCTAAATTCAGGTTTTATCTGTGTGGAGCTAAAGAAGATTGAAGGGGATTTGAAGTTTCAAAGGACCAAAGTAGACTTTACATGATAGGAATAGACCAGTTTATTCTTTTACAATGGGAAGTAATCTGTCTCCTGAATCGTAAATTCTCAAAACAGCATTCTGGTGAGCAGGGGTTCTTGGCGAGTGCTGGGCAAGTGGGATGTTGAGAGGTGGCTCATCTTTCTTACTTCAGAGATGTTTTTCTGGACCACAGAAGAAATACTGGAATCTATTGGGGGGAAATATATTTTCACATTTATTCTGAGTGGCAAAGATTTCATAAGAATGTCATTTGCTTTTTCCGAGCATTATAGTTTTTTAGTTATCTTATTTTCTTTTGTTTTTGCTTTGAAGCATGAGTTTCTACTCTATCTTTCCTTATAGCACTTAATCTTTTTTTTGTAAAATGTACAACTCTAAATGACTGATCATATCTGAAATTCCATATTTCATTATTATAATTTTTAAATTCAAAATTGTTTTAATTAAGTGTATTTTAACCCATATTTAGCTCCTGGAAATGCTATTCCAAGACCAAGCCCGTGGCCTCAATTATAGAACTGGGGATATATCAATAAGACCTGCTTATGTTAATAAGTACTGCTGACCCATAATTGCCCAAATCCTGTAAAGATAACTCACATGGTGTTCTAGTATTATTGAAAATCTATGTGCTTAGGCAGAGTAAGGCATTGTATGTAAATCACTGAAGGAGTCATTAAAAAAAGAGTAATGTTAAATCAGTAGCCCTTGCCAAGGTAATTCTAGGAGAAAATTATAAAATGAAAGATGTAATCTTGAACCCTTTGTGTATGTGCTGCTCCTTGAAGTGTCTTTAGAAGAAGACTGTCCATATTTAGAGAGGATGTCAATTGGTCTGCATCTGAGAGGCAAGACGAAAGGTCCTTGTGGTTATAAAGCAGATATTTTACTTAACTCACCATGCTCAACGGTGCAATGAAGAAGGACAGAGCAAAAATGTGGGGATGAATGGAAGAGTGTTTACAGAAAGTACCGAAGTTCCATTTGTTTTGTTTTGTTTTCCAGACTCAGATGCTGATCTCATCGTTGCCTTCCCACTGGAGTGAGATCCTGAAATTGGATTGTGCTTTAACAGTGAGTTCCATGGCAACCTTAAACTCCAGTAATACCCTGACCTCCACATTCTATCTCACAGGTATCCCTGGCTATGAGGAATTTCACCGCTGGATATCCATTCTATTCTGTGTCCTCTACCTTGTTGGAATAATGGGCAACTGCACCATCCTGCATATTGACCCCAGGCTCCATGAGCCCATGTACTACTTCCTGGCCATGCTCTCCCTCACTGACATGGGTATGTCCATGCCCACAATGATATCACTCTTCAGGGTGTTGTGGTCCATTTCCAGGGAAATCCAGTTCAGTATCTGTGTGGTCCAAATG
>NW_027397097.1:582631-657910 GCF_003265705.2 Callorhinus ursinus
GTGGTATATATACACAATGGAATATTATGCAGCCATCAAATGGAATGAGATCTTGCCCTTTGTAATGATGTGGATGGAACTGGAGGGTGTTATGCTTAGTGAAGTAAGTCAATCAGAGAAAGACATGTATCATATGACCTCACTGATATGAGGAATTCTTAATCTCAGGAACAAACTGAGGGTTGCTGGAGTGGTGGGGGTCTGGAGGGATGGGGTGGCTGGGTGATAGACATTGGGGAGGGTATGTGCTACGGTGAGCACTGTGAATTGTACAAGACTGATGAATCACGGATCTGTACTTCTGAAACAAATAACGCAACATATTTTAAGAAAAAAGAAAAAGAAGAAGATAGCAGGAGAGGAAGAATGAAGGCGAGTAAGTCAGAGGGGGAGACGAACCAGGAGAGATGATGGACTCTGAAAAACAAACTGAGGGTTCTAGAGGGGAGGATGGGAGGGGGATGGGTTAGCCTGGTGATGGGTATTAAAGAGGGCACATTCTGCATGGAGCACTGGGTGTTATGAACAAACAGTGAATCATGGAACACTACACCAAAACAAATGATGTAATATATGGTGATTAACATAACAATAAAAATTTTTAAAAAATGGTTTAGAAACCAGTGTGTATATCTGTGAGTGTGTGTACTTTCTAGTCCTGCTCTTGAAATTCTCAGTATTGTATCTGTAACCAACATGTACTTAGCACCTAAACAAATGACAGCCACTGCACTGGTCAGATTATAACGTTTCCCATTGGTTATGTGCTTACACATGAATGTTGGGGACCCTTGTTTACCCATCGAATTTTATTTCACTTTAACCTCTTTGTAATCTTTGAGTCCCAACTACACTAGATTTAATTCATTACACCATGATTGTCCTTCCTGATGGAACTTTATTTATGCTCCTTTCCCTTTCCTTTGTTTATGTGTGCATGCATGTGGATGCAGATAGGTAGATATGCAATATCTCTCTATATATCTAAATATCTATATTCAGAACCCAGGGAAAAAGTCATGTAATCTTCACATTCCAGCTTTTCTTAACTCACTAAACTTAATTTGATCCCTTGCTGTCATTTCTGTGTATTTCATCCTTCCCTTCCCTTTGGGATAATTTTTTGCCTTATAAATTACCTGTTTAAAGTTATAGTGTAATTACTTGTTTAAAGCTAAATCATGAAAAAAAAGCCATAATTGTGTTCTTCAAGTGTTTTTCAACTATAATAAAGCTAAGTTCTAGTAAATGTAAAAGCCTAGAAAAAAAATTTATATATATATGGTTAATGATATTTGGGGGATATACGTGTTTTGGCATGATTCAGGAAAGCATATGTAGCGATAACACGGTGTAAGTTCTAATTAGTTTATATTATATTTATGAGGATTTGTTTGAGATATAAGGAAAGCAGATTCTCCTTAAAAACTGATGGCAGTACTACATACATACTAAGTACTGCCTTGAGGGGAGACAGGAAAAGCAGAAAACTAGTAACCAAGGTTTACTCTACAACTGAAGATTTGTGGTGACTTAAAAGTTCTTTTCTTTAACCCTCCCAACTCCTGCCTCATGCTCAACCCCTTTCTTTATCCCAGGGCTTTTCTGCCCTGGAGGTCTGACTGTCCACTGGAACTATAGGAAGAAGTATAAAGAAACCTACTATAGTCAGTAACTGGTATCTCAAGCATCATTAGGTAAATTCACCAATCCAATAAATAAACTGTTGTGCATGTTTGGGAATTTGGGTTTCTGGATCAACAAAAGAAGGAGCACAATTAGTATCCAGCTGTGCAGTGAAATGATCTAAATCTGAAAAAAAAATGAGGATAAAAATGTAGTGAGGGGTTAATGTTAAGAAATACTTATCCTTACAAACAGGTATCTTTTGGTTCAAGAAAACATAGTATGTGCCTATTTAAGTAGTACATGATAGAAAGAAATAAACAATAGGAAAAAAAGCAACATCGTTGTTAAATTTTGTCAGATTAGCTACATATGCAGAGTGGTAAATGAAAGGCTGAAGATACAAACTGAGTTGATTCTACTTCAAAAGCTGTGCCAAAGACTTCAATATCATGTCCAGAGAGGGACAAAGACCATTTATTTCTATTCCCCAAGTTTATAGAAGAGTGGATTGTAAGGGTCCTTTCAATAACCCCTTGATATTTTCACAAGGCCTCTGCTTGATCACTTCCAGTTATGGAAAACTCATTGACCTGAGGGAAATACTGAATGAGAGCTCAAGGAAGAAACTCAGTAACCTCTCAGTAAATATTTGTTGAATTAAGTACAAGTGTGACTAAAGATGGACTCTTTTATTGCAAATGAAGGGACAAGGTGACATTTAGGTCCCTGGAATAATATAAGTATTATCTTTCTGTACTTCTAAACATAGTCATTTGGTATATTATTGTTAATTTTAACATTATTATCCCAGTGAATTTAAATACACCCGATTATAAATTTGAATTGTTTTTAGTAACAGATCATTAAGGGTCTTCTTGAACTGAATCTCCATTTTCAGCATCTGGTTGTGCTGCTTCCTTTTCAGAAGTAGTGACAAAAAGCAAAGGGAAAAGCATCATGCCTCCTCTCAACACTTCTCGTCCCTTTCCTGTCACCTTCTTGCTGATGGGCATCCCAGGACTAGAGCACCTGCATGTCTGGATTGGGATTCCCTTCTGCTCCGTGTACGTGGTGGCTGTGGTGGGGAATGTGACCATCCTGGCCGTGGTGAGGGCAGAGCAAAGTCTCCACGAGCCTATCTATGTTCCTCTTCCTCGGCATGCTCTCCATCACCGAACTGGTCCTCTCCACCTCCACGCTGCCCCGCATGCTCTGTCTCTTCTGGCTCAGAGCCCATAACATCGCCTTTGATGCCTGTCTAGCCCAAATGTTCTTCATTCACAGTTTTACTGCTATGGAATCGGGCTTTTTCCTGACCATGGCCGTTGACCGTTACGTGGCCATTTGTGATCCGCTGCGCCATACCACCATTCTCACCCATGCTCACATCACCATAATGGGTATTATTGTGGTGATTTGGGGACTAGCCTTCTTTTCTCCACATCCCATCCTGCTCAAACAGCTGCCCTACTGCAGAACACCAATCATTGCCCACACTTACTGTGAGTTCATGGCTGTGGTGAAGTTGGCGTGTGTGGACATAGGGGTCACCAAGAATTACAGCCTCAGTGTGGCTTCCATCATTGGCTCATGTGATGCCATTCTCACTGCTGTATCCTATGCCTTCATCCTCCGCTCTGTATTCTGCCTGCCATCCCGAGAAGCTGGCTTCAAGGCTTTGGGCACATGTGGATCACATGTCTGTGTTATACTTGTGTTTTATTCCACAACTGGTTTTTCCATTTTCACTCACTGTTTTGGGAAGAATGTGCCTGCACATATCCATATTTTTATTGCAGATATGTATCTTTTGGTGCCCCCTTTCCTCAACTCCATTGTGTATGGAGTGGGGACCAAGAAAATATGGGAGCATGTTCTTAGGACATTAATGGTCAAAGTTGCTTGATTTCAGTTGGATTGACAAAATAAATGGAAATAAAAGAGATGATATAAGTAAAATAACTAGCTGCTCTTACTCCTGCAAGTTGAATTGCATTTACTGCCTGAAAGTTCTCTTTTATTTACTAAATGTCTGTGAATTCCAAAAATTCTAATCCAACAAGTAATTTCAGCTTATTTATTAAATATTGGAGGACAAATTGTTAATTTCCTTCTAACTGTATGTCTTTTGGAGGATAATTACAAATAGAGAGTGACCAGCAGAAAAAGGAGAAAAAGACATACATTGTAAACAAAATAAGATTTCTCTAGAGAACTAAAGGATGGATGGTTTCCCACTCTTGATTATGGAACAGCTTAGGGTACAACTGAAAGAAGCTTCCCCTGATATTTCTCTTTGTTAATATATATTTGTATGTTGGTAATAAAGAAAAGACCATGAAGATCCATCTGTCATCTATGTATCTATGTATCTATCTATCCAATATTACCATTCATGTTTTTAGCATTAAGGTGGAATGTTTGTGGTAAAATAGCCTAACCTAATAGTTATTATTTTAACCATTTTTAATTGTCCAGTCCAGTGGAATTTGTGCATTCGCATGGTTGTGCAATCATCACCACCATCCTTCTTCAGAGATTTCTTTATCTTTCCCATCTGAAATTCTGTCCATTAACATTAACTCCCCATTCCCCACATCCCCTAGCAACTATCATTATACTTAGGTTCCTCATCCAAGTGGAATCATACAGTATTTGTCCTTTTGTGATTGGCTTATTTCATTCAGCATAAAATCTTCAAGATTGATTCATGTTGTAGAATGCATCAGAATTTCCTTCTTTTTTAATGTTGAATAATATTCCTATATATTATAGTGGACTATAGTTACATAGATAAAACATATAGATCTAGATGTAGATTCCTATCTATTTATCTATCTATCTACCTATCTATCTATCATCTATCTTGCATTTTATTTATCCATTTATCTGTGGATGGACATTTGGGTTGCTTCTACCTTTTGGCTATTGTGAATAATGCTGCTATTAATATAGTTGTATAAATATCTGTTTAAGTCCCTGTTTTAATTTATTTGGGGTATATACCCAGAAGTCGAATTGCTGTATCATATGGTATTTCTTTTTTTCATTTGTAAGGAATGGCCATACGTTTTCCAGAGCATCTTCATCATTTTACAGTCCCACTAGCAATGCACAAGGGTTCCAATGTTTTCATATCCACACCAACAGTTGTTGTTTTTTTTTAAGTGATAGCCATCCTAATAAATGCAAAGTAACGTCTCATTGAGCTCATCACAGCAAGGGCCCTCCTTAATCTGCATCACCTATATCACCCTTCCCCTCACTGACCTCCCCTTTGGCAACCAGCAGTTTATTCTCTGTATTTAAGCACAAAAGTTTTAATTTTGATGAAGTCCTGCTTATTTATTTTTACTTTTGTTGTCTACATTTTGGTGTCATATCCAAGAAATTGTCAAATACAATGTCATGAAGGATTTTCCTAATTTTTTTTCTAAGAATTTGCAGTTCTACCTCCCCTATTTAGGAGTTTGATCCATTTTTAGTAATTTTTATATGCAACTTTATTCTATTGTATGTGGCTATGTAGTTTTTACATCACCATTTGTTGAAAAAAAAGTTATTCTTTCCCCATTGAATGATCTTGTAGAAATTACCCAACCATATATGTGAGAGTTTATTTGGGAACTCTCTTTTTTATTCCATAGGTCATATGTCTATCTTTAGGCCAGCAACATACTGTTTTGATTATTGTCGTTTTGGAGTAAGTTGTGAAATCAGGAGGTATGAGACCTCAACTTTGTTCTTATTTTTCAATTTTTTTTTCTTTTGGCTATTTTGGGATCCTTGAGATTTTGTGTGAATTTTACATTAGATTTTTCTGTTTCTGCAAAAAAATGCTGTTACGACTTTGGTAGGGATTGCATGGAATTTGTAGATCACTTTGGGTAGTATTGACATATTAACAGTATAATGTCTTCCAATCCATAAATATGGAATAGTTTTCCATTTATTTTTGTCTTCATTAATATCTTGCAACAATGTTTTGTATTTTTTAGTGTATAAGTATTTGTCTCTTTGCTTAAATTTAGTCCTATTTTATTCTTCTTGATAATATTGTAAATGGAATTGTTTACATAATTTCCTTATCAGATTACTCATTATTAGTGTATAGAAATGCAATTTTTGATTTCTGCATGTTGATTTTGAATCATGCAATTTTGCTGATTTATTTATTAATTCTAGTAGGGGTGTGTGTGTGTATGTGAGAGAGAGAGAGAGAGAGAGAGGAGATCTTTATGGTTTTCTTTTTATAAGATCAATTCATCTGCAAACTTGGATGCCTTTAATTTCTTTTTCTTGTCTAATTGCTCTGGCTAGGACTTCCAGTACTGTGTTGAATACAAGTGATAGAAATGGGTATTCTTTGTCTTGTTCCTGATCATAGAGAAAAAAACTTTCAGTATTTCACCATTGACTATAATGTTAGCACAAGTGTTTTTCATATATGACCTTTATTATTTTGGGGTCAAGGCTGCTGGTTGTTTTTTATTGTTCCCTTTCTAATATTTAAAAACAGTTAACGAGGAAATACTGTCATTCTTTCAAATCAACTAATTACCAAAGCCATATAGTATTGTGAAAGGTATCTGTATTAGTCAGAATCTAACCAGGAAACAAAAAGCTGTTGAATATTTATAGGGCAAATTTAATACTGATAATTATGTGAATTATAGAACTTCCAAGAAGTGAAGTATTCAAAAATAAAGTCTCCCAGAAATTAAGAACTATAGGTACTCATCAGGGCACCTGGATGGCTCAGTTGGTTAAGCCTCTGATCTTAATCTTAGCTCACTGAGGTCATGAGTTCAAGCCCTGCATTGGGCTCCATACTAAGCATGGAGTCTACTTAAGAAATACAAAAAAAATTTTTTAAAGAACTATGGGAAGCCATACCAACTCTAGGTCAGTGAAACAGAGAGAGGAACCAGCAGTTTAATCATATCTCAAAGATATGAGTCTCTCAGTGGAAGCTGAAACCATGGAAGTCCACTCCGGCAGGATCTGGAACCCTGGAGCAGATGCAGTTGAAAAGAGAGAAATAGGGAAAAATAAACCAGGTTTTCCTTACGTCTTCCCTAATATTTTCCTGCCAGTGCTTCCACTGAACAAACACAGCATAAATATAGGTAATCTGTGATCCTGGAAAATATAGCCTATAATGTTCATCACTCCTGAAACACAGAAATAGGAGAGGAGGATAAGAAGGGACATATATATAAGGAAAACATACCCAATATTTGCATAATATACCAACCAAAATGCAAATAATGATTCTTTTGTATAGGGGGATAATGAATATCCTGTACTTGATCAAACAAATAAATTTCGGGGGGATTCAGGAACAAGAACAAGAACATGACTAGAAAATATCCTGGAGCTTCAGTTGTTTTTCAGAACTAAATAAGATTCAAGTAATTTACTTAAGGATATCTAGAGACATGGGGATATTAATGTGGATGCCCTAATTAATTCATAAGCATGCACCTCTCTGGTATCCCCCACTCCTTCTAGCTCTCCTCACATACATTGTAAGACAGCATTAATTCACAGCACCTACATGTGCTTAAGCCCGGGGTTGTAATAAATCAAGTATCTCAAGAGATCAGGAGACCAGAGGCCATCTCTTATTGGTATCTAAGCTAAGAGCTTAAGTGGCTAAGACACTACAAGATTGATTCTTTTCAAGAGACCAAACTGTGCCTGGGAGAGACAGGGAGAAGTCAGTGAAATTGTTTACAATCAGAGAGCATTCTCATGAGTGGTGATAGGCAGGATATTCCTTGCAGGCCTCTGGTCCCCCAGGATAAGAGGCATAATGGCTCTTGTTGTAGTTATAGCCAATATTAAGCTGACCCTCAGGGTGAGCAACGAGACCATCTCATTGTAGAGGTAAGATAACCAGGTTACAGGCTGCAAAATTATAGTTGATTTGGGGTGGGAAAATTCAGTGCTTCCTTGAGAATGGAATGATGGAGCTTAGGATGGGGTTCTAGGTCCAGTCTTAAGTACTGAAGACTGGACTTATGACTCTCTGAAGGATGGTTAAACTTCTTGACAAAAAATAAGGTAGAAGAAAATGAACTCAATATTTAAGCTGATGTGTAACCTTTGTTCATAACTTTTGTTAATCTCCTCCTAGGATTTAGTCCTGAACTGCATTGGTCAAAACCTTAAAAAAAAAATCATACTTAGTTTTATTCAGAGTGAAAGGATGCCTCATGTTATATAGCTCACCATATATCAATATCTGAATCAAAATAATGACTTAGCAACTCAAAATTAAGTATTGTTAGGATACTTTTCCAAAATAATTGTTCACAGATTCTAAGGCATGCTTTTTGGCAAGCTGGTATGTGGGAGCTAAGAGTTGCATTTAAAAGTTGACTTCAGGAATCAGACCTATAAACACAGACAACAAACTGATGGTTGCTAGAAGGAAGGGGGTGGGAGATGGACAAAATGGGTGAAGAGGAGTGGGAGATAGAGGCCTCCAGTTATGGAATGAGTAAGTCACAAGAATAAAAGGCACAGCATAAGGCATATAGGGAAAAACAAAAGTTTGCTTTGGAAACAAAAGTCAGTGTGAAGTGTATCATGTGATTGAAGAATGTATTATTCACCTTCTGGAAAAATTTGATTGATCTTTTACAAAAAACACACAAATATCTGGTAATCTGAATACCCATGTTTTCCAGACTTAGTCATTTTCTCTATAGACCTTTGCTAAGTATTTTCTTATCATTCAGATGAGCTGATTTTATGAAGATAAGGGTCCTTCGTTTATTAGCTCAATGACTCACCTTTAAAAAATAGGACCAATTTGGTTCACACCTCTTTATTCTGCTTTTTTAGCTAATTTCCTCAATTGTTCTTTGGTATTTCCCAAGTCACCTTTTCCTTATATCTATAAGCCCTATCATTGGGAAGGGAATAAGAGGGGTTAAAATATCACAAATCACTAATCTAATTCATGATGGTGGTACTTACCCTTTTTTGCTTGTCTCAAACAGTAGAAACATATATCTTCATATTCAGCAATATATCTACTACTACATCTGTAGTACTACTGAAATGCATCTGGCTAACTGAGCAACACTTTCTGAAAAAAAGGCGAGGTGGTAGATACACAGAGGATAGATAGATAGAGGCTTTTCTACTATTTTTTTTAAGATTTTATTTATTTGAGAGAGAGAGAATGAGAAAGAGAAAGCACGAGAGGGAAGAGGGTCAGAGGGAGAAGCAGACTCCCCACTGAGCAGGGAGCCCGATGCGGGACTCGATCCCGGGACTCCAGGATCATGACCTGAGCCGAAGGCAGTCGCTTACCAACTGAGCCACCCAGGCGCCCTCTATTTTTTTTTACCCAAAAAAGCACAGTGTCATATATTTGATGCATTTCAAGATTATACTACTGAAGAAATAATTCAATAGCCAGCATCTCTCCCAGCCCATAATAATGAAAAAAAATTGTATTCATATATTTATAATCTTTGTGATTTTTTTTTTTACTTTGGACAGGGTCATAGAATATCTACTGTTTGCATAATGTTAAATTACAACAGGACCAATCTTCGCCCTACTACTTTCCTACTGCTTGACATTCCAGGACTGGAGGCTGTCCACGTACGGATTTCTATCCCTTTTTGCCTCGTCTACATAGTGTCACTAATGGGAAATGCTGCCCTTCTATTCATTGTCAAGACAGACCACAAACTGCATGAACCTATGTACCTCTTTCTATGCATGTTGTCTGTGGCTGATTTGATGCTTACTTCTTCTACAATTCCCAAGATACTCAGCCTCTTCTGGTTCAGTTACAGAGAGATCTACTTTGAAGCCTGCCTCACTCAAATGTATCTTATTCATTCTCTGTCTACTATGGAATCTGGATTTATTTTGGCCATGGCTTTTGACCGCTACATAGCCATCTGCCACCCATTAAGACATTCCACTATCCTAACACCTGCAGTGATTGTAGGCTTGGGTTTGGGCATTGTCTTCAGAGGAGCTATACTCCTCAGTCCACACCCCTCTCTACTGCGGTGGCTTTCCTACTGCAGAACGAATGTCATCCCCCATACCTACTGTGAGTTTATGGCCCTGATAAAGCTGGTTTGCACTGAGACCAAGATTCGTAGAGCCTACAGCCTAATTGTGGCATTCCTGACAGGGGGAATGGATTTCATATTGATCATCTGTTCTTATGTCCTTATTCTTCTCACTGTCTTTAATCTCCCATCCAAAGCTGCCTGCCTGAAGACCTTAAGTACATGTGTCTCCCATGTATGGGTCATCTTAGTGTTTTATACACCAGCCTTTTTCTCTTTTCTCACTCGTAGGTTTGGCCACCACATTGCTCCACATACCCACATTTTTATAGCCAATATATATCTTCTTATTCCACCTATGATGAACCCTATTATGTATGGTGTGAAAACCAAGAGAATCAAGGAGAGATTCTTTAAATTCTTAACAATCAAATGTGTTTAAAAGCATATCTTGCCGCTTTCAAGATTCTCCCTTTGTTCTCTTCTTTCAAAAGTTTGACACTCTAGTTAAGAATATCTAATTTTCATTCTATTTGGAGTTTGCTGAGCTTCTTGTATATGAGAATTAAAGTTTTTCAATCAATTTTCGAAAAATTTCAGCCATATTTCTTCAAATGTTATTTGTGTCCCTCTTGTCATTCTCTGATTTCCTTTTTATGTATATTGCTATTTTTGTTAGTATCCTGCAAGTTTTTGAGACTTTTCATTTCTCTGCATTTTTTCCTTACTTCTCTAGTTGGATAGTCTCAATTGGCCTCTCTTCAAGTTTGTTTATTTGTTTTTTTTCTACAAGTTCAAATATGCTTTTGAGCACCTGTAGTGAATTTTACATTTCATTTATTATACTTTTCCATTATATTTGGTTCTTTTTTTATAATTCCTCTTTATTTATATTCTCTATTTGGTGACACATAATTCTCAAACTTTCTTTTTCTTCTTTAGACTTGGTTTATTTTAGTTCATAGAACTTATTTATTATAGCTAATATCAAGTCTTTGATTAGAAAGCAAAATTTTTATTTTGAGTGTTGTTTTTTCTTTTTCTTTTTTTTTAATCTTGTGCATGTGCTATGCACACAGGTATGTGATTTTCTAGATTCCTAGGAATATGTTGGAACTTTTCAAATCCTCTGATGGACATCTCATTCTCTGTTTTTTGTTTGTTTGTTTATTTCAGTTTTATGGTCAGTCTTTTGTTAGCCCAATCAGTAAATTTGCCTCAAGATACTCTAATGTTAAACAATTGCCACTACAAATGCCTTTTTCTCACAGGGTGATCTCTGAGCCATGTCAAATTTAAAAAAAAAAAAAAAAAGCCTTTTGAATGGAACATTTTGGTGAACTTCCAGTTGTGTCAAATAGTGACAGTTTATTTTGATGGTGAATTTTGGACTGCCATCCCAATTTTATCCTTTCCCTTGGATGCTAGGACACTGGTTTTCAAAGATATAGAATGCATTTGTAAAAACTTTAAATGGCTATGTCATTCGGGGTCAGTTTCAATTGATTAATTGTTCTCCTCACTTATTATGAATTTTGTTTTTCTTTTTTTTTAAGATTTTATTTATTTATTTGCCAGAGAGAGGCACAACGAGAGAGGGAACACAAGCAGGGGGAGTGGGAGGGAGAGGCAGACTTCCTGCGGAGCAGGGAGCCTAATGTGGGGCTGGATCCCAGGACTCTGGGATCACAACCTGAGCCAAAGGCAGATGCTTAACGACTGAGCTACCCAGGGGCCCTGAATTTTGTTTTTCTACTTAGTTTCATGATTGGTAAGTAGGAACGGATGCCAGACATTATGTATTTTACCATGTTGGATGCTAATTTTTTTTTATTTCTATGTTTTCACACTTTATTCAAGACTTGATTAGATTGAAAATTGGTCGATCTTGTCAGGTTTTGTTTTTAGGTTGTACTATGTGAAAGCAGAGCATCTAGTACTCATTTTGCCCCACTGTATGGTCTCCCTGTATCTTCCTATATCTATTGTGATACAAAGATTATTCTCTAGATATAGATATCACAATAAATTATGAAAAATTCCAGTATGGCTGCTCAAAAAGGGCTGGCTTCAAGTATTGTCCCAATTTTTTGTGTATGGTTCTTCTTCCAATTTAGGGTAGACTGGTTCACACATATTTTGGGTAGATTAACGCAAACTAAACTGAACTAATTAGTTCATGCATGAACTAATCAGCGCTAAAGTAAGTTTTTAATGCACTCCTTCTGAAGATCAAAAGAGTTCCTTCTCTGTGCAGATTTCTTCTCTTCAGTATATTGGTTGACTGTTTCTAATTGTTTTATTCTCCCAAGAATCCCAGCTCCAGATCCTGAATTTAGGAATCATGTTGAACTCTGCCCGGGTTCTACCTTTCCCTAATGTGTTTTGATAACTTTCCCTATGCAGTAAGCTTGGGGATAACGACATTTCTTCATTTGTTTCCCATCCCTCAGTTTCCATTGTCCTTAATTATCTTACGTCCAATATCTTGAGTGCCTTTATTTCATATATTTTATGGTGTTTTAGTTCTTTCGTGCAGGTCTCTGTTACTCCAACTTGTCCAGAAACAAATGTCTCCATATAATCCTTTAAATTCAAATTTAGAAATCCTTAGCTATCTAATCTCTTATATCTGAGTCTTCACTATACAAATTGTGAAACATTTTCCCATGGTATTCACTGGTTGAATAAACACACAGAGACACATGCAAACACACACACACAATGTATCTACACAGATTGCCATCAACACTTCAGTTGAGGACAAGCCTATCCAAAAGGATGCAGACTGGGCTGTAGCCTTACTCTTTAAGGTGTTACCTTTCCCTTGTATTCTTTAAATGAATTTCATTTTATTATGATATTTTCCTTACATTATTAAGTGAAAATATCTCTTAAATAGAAAAGTTTGTGAAGACTATATTCCAATCTAAGAGACATGGAAAGGCCCACATACTGGAAGCAAATTCTCATTATCCTTCCCCACTACTGAATAGCAGTAATGACCAGAGCCTCATCTCTCTTTTTCCCCCCAAATTTTTATTATAAATATTTTTAAACAAACAGAAAAGTTGAAAAAATTATACAGTAAATATCCATCATGTTTACTCAGTCCCTTGATTCTCCACTTACCATGTTGCTATGTTTCCTTTATCTCGTATCTATCCTTCTGTTCATCCCTCTACCATTTATCCATTCATCCTATTCGTTTTTTGATTCATCTCTCTCTTACTGACACCAAAACTTATTCAGATAATCTCAGTAGGTAGTTAATCATTTCATTTGGCTCTGATTATTCCATTTTAATTTGCTAATGAAATGAATATAAATGTGCTATGATTTTTTAATTGTGTATTTATGAAAGGGTGTGTGTTATTGGTGACACTGAAGAGTAGAGTATTTATGACCACTACATCAAAAACTAATGATGTACTATATGTTGGCTAATTGAACAAAATAAAAAAAATAATAAAATAAAATAAAGGAAAATAAATAATTCATATATATTCTATTCATTATTTTGCACATATACTCTAACATACAAGTAATGAGGCAGGTATAAATAATTAAGTAATTGATGTTAATATATCTATATTGAATAAAAATAATTGATGTAACATTATACAGTTGTTTTTTGAGTGTTTTAGTGATATCTAGGGAAATCTGGAAGAGATTTTAAATTGACAAGGAACAGGTCAAATTGTTCTTTTTTACTTAAATAATGAAACAGGGGCTGATACTATTCTAAACTTTATTCCCTATTATATTTTCTGTAACATATATCATTTAATGATAAGTAAATGTAAAATTCTATTTTTAATGCAATTAATTTTTTTCCCAATGGAAATAGCCTACTGCATGGAAGACTTATTGCCAGATATCAGGCATAAAACAGTGATAAAAATTTAGATGTTGCTCTCAGGAATCTTGCAATTTATTTAGAAGATAAATTTAAATATACATTGTACATATATGTAACATTGCATAAAAATTTCAACTACTTAAAAGTGTGTTCTGGGGGTGCCTGGGTGGCTCAGTCGTTAAGCGTCTGCCTTCGGGTCAGGTCATTATCCCAGGGTCCTGGGATCGAGCCTGGCATCGGGCTCCCTGCTCGGCAGGAAGCCTGCTTCTCCCTCTCCCACTCCCCCTGCTTGTGTTCCCTCTCTAGCTGTCTCTCTCTCTCTCTTTGTCAAATAAATAAATAAAATCTTAAAAAAAAAAAAGTGTGTTCTGTGAGTGCAAATGAGAGGCAAATAAGCTAGGCTTTATCACCAGAATCATTCAGAGATAGTTTCCTGGGAAGTTACTATTTGCTTCAATTGAACTTAGTGGGTATGGGGATTTTCTTGATAAGGAGAAGATTGTGTTCTGGAAGGATTATGAGAGAGAATAACCCCTATAGGGAATCACGATAATTCTAGATAAGTTGTGTACCTGACAAAAAACAAGGATTTCCAATTTTTCTTCATAAACAGATCTGCCAATTAAACTTCACAAAAAATATGGGAGAGTGTTTTGCATTTCAAAGATTACCTTCACATTTGGAAATGTATGTGTGTTTTTATATCACATTTTCTCATGTGGAAAGATGCCTATCCCCTCATCTTTTACCCAAAACTCAATAGAAACTCCTCAGAGAGGCTTTCTGGCAGATACTACAGACCCATAGTGGAAGGAAAAGAAGAGACAGTGAAAATGTTATTACTTGGTTTAGGGATGTGGGGCCAGGGGCAACATGACACCAATGTTTGCCCTGTCTGCATTCTGAACCAACCGAGAAATAAGGCAATTTAAAGCAAGTACTTTACGCAACTGATAAATTTTTGAAACTACATCTGAAACTAATGATGTACTATAAGTTGGTTAATTGAATTTAAATTAAAAAATGAAAAAGAAAAAAGTTACTATAAAAAATAAAGCAAGTACTTTGTTTTAAATATACCTTTATTAAAAGTAGAGTTGCTTTTGGAAGCTGTTGCTTTCATCTGCTTAAACTTTCCTGTATTTTTATTTGTAATGAAATCTAGACCTAATTCTCCAATCGGTCACCATCAGGGCTTTATTGCTATCCCATCTTCACACAGGTGTTTACCCATGTCAGATTTACTGCACAGAAGAGCTAGCAGAACTGGAGCCCCCTAAAGGCAGCTAGCTGGCTGTAAGGTATAGTTCCCCTTTCAATGAGAAAATCTTTAAATCCAACAGAGCCTAGAGGAAGAAAATCTATGTACCATTTATTATCACCACTGCAACTCCCATCATCATTTATCACCACTACCACTTATTAATGTGATTGCTATGTTATTCATTCTATTTAACACAACAGCCATATTAATTTGTTCAAGGTTCATATAGACATTATGATATAGGTACCACTAGTATCCATATCTTAAAGTGTAGAAAATTTGAGATCATAAAGATTAAATTACATGAATATTGTCGTATGATCAATACAAAGCCAACCCTGAAACCAGGTCTTCCTCTACAGCATGAGGTTCGTCAGATTTTACCTAAAGATGCTCATGTTGGCATTAACAACAAAAGGAAGCTTTGTCCATTTAGAAGTCTTAGCCAGAAGAAGACTAAAAGCCTTGCATTCAAAGTACTCTGGATTATTTTAGTAATCAGAGGTAGAGAAATATATGTCGCATATCTAGCGACATATCTATATCTATCTACTTATTCAAATCTTTAAAAAAAGAAGAGGAGAAATAGGATATGGAATTCCTGATATTTAACACATTTGTCTTATGATTTGACTATCTCCGGAATAGACCTCTGATATTAACAAGACTATGCTTTACTTGCAGTTTACATATCAAATAAGGGCCTTTTACATTATACTAAATAAGAAAAAGGAAACAGGGACTTTTGTCTTTGAGAAAGGAAACTCAGATCCTGGGATATAATCTGTTATATAGCATTGTAATTCTTCCCCTTCCATTCAAGTTGACGTATTAAATTCCCCCAATTCTAACTGTGTTCTCTGAGACATCTTCAGTTGCTCTTTTTTTATTTGGGTAAATCATTTATCTTAATGAGCTTTGTGAAGATATCATAAACAACATCAACACCATATGCAAAATCAGTGGTACCGTTGATGGCCCAGGAAGTCTGTAACCGCAGTTTGGTCAGAGAAGACTAATGACAGGAAAAGGGGTAGAAAAGGGGACAAAATGACTCATTATATGGTCGTTTTCGACCCATGTCTAGGGTAATAGTTCCTTCATTGGTCATCAACGATTATCGGTACTAATCTCACAGATTCTTTCCAAGGCTATCAATTAAAGAGCAACAGGGAATTTAATTACACCGCTTGACATTGTTACTTAGTTCTTCACATTCATTTGTGGAAATCCCAGGCTTACATTTGAAAGGCAACATTAAAATAACAACAATAATAATAATGATAAAATGACTTTTTATTTGTCAAGTAGTAAATGGGGAATTTTATTTTATATATTATTAATCTTAATATCACATAACTCCTGAAAAGTAGATATTATTATCCTCCTTTTCAAGATAAGGAAATTATATCAGCTAAGCTGATATAACTTAGGCAGTATCTGGGGGAATATGAAATTTTAGGGAATATCTGGGTAAATATGGTCATTTCAGGTGATTCTGAGGCAGGTACTGCATGGGTAGTACTTCATTAGAACTCCACTGTTAAAAAAATGTGGGGCTATATAAAGTTTAATCAACTTCATGCTGTGAAGGCCTATGTTTTCCCTATACAATTTGTAATGTTTAGTCCCACAAAAGTACAATTAAACAATCACCATTATGATCCTAATACCCACAGACTCTTTCATTATTGGTTCCTGAGGCAAGTCCTCTAGTGACTGCAAAACTCTCAGAGGCTGTCATCTGTCTGGTCAGTGAGACTCCTCTAGAGGAACAAAAAGAGATATTCTCATTCATGATCATTGACAGCCAAACTCATGGGGCATTAATTTTGCATAACCTTGCACCAGAGCAAGAAGTAGGAGGCAGCCGATTTGTCTTACTGCCATCTGAAAGCTGGGTGCAACCCAGACGAAAACCAGCCAGATGAAGAAATAAGAGGACTACGTGAGACAGGCATTTCTACTTCAGAGAAAAACAGAGAGGAAATAAAAATATTTGAACTTCATGAAGTGAGAGTAACAAAGATTAAGTAAAACTGAAAATCAAGGTTTAAATGGTCCAAATGTTATATTTGTCTTTGCATATCAATCTGATCACATTCACAGAAATTGATTTGTACCAGGTCCAGTAAGTGTTTTCAATCTAAAATAGCTATATACTTTTATAGAGGGTATTATGTAAAAATAAAATTTTCCAATGAAGAGAAAAAATAAGCTTGATAGGGCAAAAGATGTTTCAGAGACATAATCAGAGCAATAACTTTCTAGTTTTCATTTGAAAATCAGCCTCTTTTGTTCTTATTTGTTTGTTTAGTGAAAGTATAAGCAAAATAAATACATGGTATGTTTCCAGCCATTATTATGTGGTGTTTATGCCTTGAAGAATAAATGAGATATGGAGCAAAATATCACAACTTTAGGTTCTGTTCTTTCTTTCCCTAGGGTAAAGCCTACTCTTTGATTCACTTTTTGAATTTTGAGATTAAAACAAATATTACTGGCTAAATCCACATCCTCACTCCCATACCTGAATCTGGCACAAAGCTTCCTACTATAGATTGTCATAAGATATGGGTCACATATTTTAGGTGCAAACAAAGAGTATCTTTTTTATGCTCAATCTATTGAAAGTAACTCTGACAACACTTAAATTACAGCAAGTTTAGTGACTGAAAATGTTGGTTCAAAATGGAACCAGTTTCCACGTAACTACTTTCCTCCTCCTCAGAATCCCATGGCTGAGGCTTATCATGTCTGGATCTCCATCCCCTTTTGCCTGGTCTACCCACTGGCTCTGATGGGGAATTGTGTCCTTGTGTTCATCATCAAGATGGACCACAGTCTTCATGAGCCCATACATCTCTTCCTCTGCATGCTCTCTCTGAATGACTTGATGCTTAGCACCACTGCCCTTCCCAAGATTCTCAGTCTCTTCTGGTTCAATGACAGAGAAATCAGCTTTAAAGCTTGCCTCACCCAGATATTCTTCATCCACTCTCTGTCCACCATGGAGTCAGGACTTTTATTGGCCATGGCCTTTGACCGATATGTGGTCATCTGCAACCCTCTAAGGCACTCATGGAGTGATCATGGCTTTGAGTTTGGCCATTGTCCTACATGGAATTATCCTGCTTGACTCCTCATCCTTTCTTACTGATGAGACTTTCCTACTGCAAAACCAACATCATCACCCATACCTACTGTGAATTTATGGCCCTGATCAAACTGGCCTGTGCCAATACCAGGATCCACAGACTTTAAGGCTTGATTCTCGCCTTCCTTTCAGGTGGGCTGGACTTCATATTGATAATCTGCTCTTATATTCTCATTCTTCACACTGTATTTCAACTCCCATCAAAGGAGGCTAGACTCAAGACCTTAAGTACATGTAGCTCTCATGCTTGGGTCATCTTGGTGTTTTACAATTCCCGCCTTTTTCTCTTTTATCATCCACAGATTTGGTCAGAACATAACTCCTCACATCCGCATCTTTAGAGCCAACATTTATCTTCTTATCCCTCTGATGATGAATCCTATCATCTATGGTATCAAAACCAAAAATATCTGGGAGAGATTTCTTAACGTCTTCACAAACACATATGTTTGACTTTGTAAAGTTGTTTTTTTGTTTGTTTTTTTTTTAATTAACCAGCAAGACAGGTAGATATCATGGAATTACAGCCTTGTTTATGTTCAAGTAAATCACTATTACCTAAGAACACAGAAATTTCCCAGGTGAATGTTGGGTCATACGTACTAAAAAAAAATTGTAATTAATATACAGAATACAGTAGGTCCCAACAATTATACACTATTTTGTAAAAGACATTACTATTTTAGTACAAAGCCATTTCCTAATTTGTGGTCCCACACAAATTTCCCAACACCTAGAATCAAGTTCAAGATACATAAGTTACTTAGTATGTTTCTTCAATGACAAATGTTTTCTCATTCCATCATTCCTTAGTATAGGCACACACATGTCAACCTGGAGTGGTTAATACACTGATGTCAGGATAGGTTTGTAGGGAGTCAACATTTCTTCTCTTGCTTGTAACAGTTAATAATCTAGGACCTAAAAGTAGAAGAACTGAATGGGAAAAGTGTGTCTCTGAAATTTTTAAATTTTCTTCCATTTTAAAGAAACTGGGCCCATAACTGAGGCTTAACTTATCATATATTGTTTTGTTTGAGCTTATCATATATTCTTTGATTTTGTGTAACCAATGTCAAGTCAGCTCTACATGTAAGTAGAGCTCTTCTATTTAAGTCAATTTGTGCCACAGCTAGAATTTAGGAGCTGCTTTTCTTCAAGAATAATATATAGCTTAAAAATTCTTAGTTTGGGAATAGAATTAAACAAAGGGAAAGGAACAGAAACAGGAAATTACAGTAGTCAGCTGAAAATCTGCCTACAATTTTCCCATCCAACAAGACTATTATTCATCAAAGTAGCTATTTAAGACTGAGGTTAGTTTTGAGGAGAAATGCAGCCTATTGTTAAATTGGCTTTATATGTATAGATCATCTCAATTTATTCACAATGACCATATGGCAATGACTACTTTTTCTGATAATGCAATTGAAATACTTTTTGGAAAATAAGAACACTGAAAAGGTAAAAAGAAAACATTTGTTTAGAAGTGTAAATCCAGGGGTGCTTGGGTGGCACAGACTCGGTTAAGCATCTGACTCTTGGTTTTGGCTCAGGTCATGATCTCAGGGTTGTGAGATCAAGCCCGGTGTCAGGCTCCATGCTCAGCACAGAGTTAAGACTCTCTATCCCTCTACCCCTCCCCCACCAAAATATATAAATAGATCTTTAAAAAAAAAAAGAAGTGTAAATCCAGTGTACCGACAACAAACACAATGGACCTTTTGTTCATCTTCTTTTCATGAAACTCTATGGTTTGGAGTGTACATACATTTTATAATTTTCTGTAATGTGGACAGTATACTTACTTTTCTTACTTTAGAAATTACCTTTTATTTTTTTTTCTGCCATTCCTTATATATTCTTAAAATCTCTCTCAAGTTAACTAGTGTGACAAAATTGTCAATCCTTTTATACCTTTCACCATTTTTATGTGTAGTTGAAAGAAATACTAGGAAAAAAAGAAATATTAGAATCAAGAGAATGTAAGTGGTTTTAAAAAGTATTGAAAATGGAATATATATTTTAAATGATATTCTACACTTACTCAAATTTTACTTTATGACTATGAATGACTGTTAAGAATAATGCCAATGTCAATATCTAACCCGTTTTTGATTTCCACAAAATATTCACTAGTATAGATATGTTGGACCTTATTAAACTCACTCTGTTACTAGGCATTCAATTTCTAAAAATATATATATATATTATATTATCTATCTAGTTATGTAAACTTTATTTTTTAGAACAGTTTTAGGTCCAAAGCAAAATTAAAAGGAGGGTACAGAGAGTTCCCATATACTCTCTGACCCCACATACACACGGTTTACCCTTCTATCAACATCCTTCACGAAGGTGATGCATTTGTTACAGTCAGTTAACTTACAGTGGCACATCACTATTACTCAAAGTCCACAGTTTGCATTAGGGTTAACCCTCGGTGTTGTACATTCTGTGTGTGTTGACAAATGTATCATGACATGTAACATGTAGCCATTGTTCTAGAATCATACAGGCTAATTTCACAGCAGTAAAAATCTTCTGTCCTCTACCTATTCATCCTTCCTTTCTCCCCAGCCCCTGAAACCACTGGTCTTTTTTACTGTCTCCCTAGTTTTACATTTTCCAGAATGTCGTAGAGTTGCAATTATATAGTATGTAGCCTTGGTTTCTTTCATTTAAGCTTCCTCTATGTTATTTCATGGCTTGACATGTTATTTGTTTTTATTGCTGAATAATATTCTACTAACTGAATGTACCATGGATTATTATTATTATTTTTTGTACCACAGATTATTTATTCATTCACCTACTAAAGAACATCTTGGTTGCTCCCAAGTTTTGGCAATTAAGAATAAAGTAGTTATAAACAACCATGTGCAGATTTTTGTGTGCGCATAAGTTTTCAACTCTTTTGGGTAAATACTAAGGATAGCAATAGCTGACTCATATGGTAAAATTATGTTTAGTTTTGTAAGAAACTTCCAAACTTTTCCAAAGTGAGTTTACAATTTTGCATTTCCACAAGCAATGAATAAGAATTCATATTGTTCCACATGTTCATCAGCATTTGGTATTATCAGTGTCTTGAATCTTCCCAATTATAAATAAGTGTGTTACACTTTCTCATTTTTGTTTTAATTTACAATTCTCTAATAACAGATGATGTTGAGCATCTTTTCATATGCTGTTTGCCATCTGTATATCTTCTTTGGTGAGATGTGCATTTAAATTGGGTTGATCATTTTCTTCTTGTTGAGTGTCAAGAATTATTTATATATTTTGTGTAACAAACTTTTACCAGATATGTCTTTGCAAATATTTTCTCCTGCTTTGTGACTAGTCATCTTATTCTCTTGACAGTGTCCTTCATAGAACAAAAGTTTTAAATTTTAATTGGAATCTAATTAATGAATTATTATTTCATGTATGTTGTCTTTGGCGTTGTAAAAACTGATCGCCTAACCCAAGGTCATCTATGTGTTCTCCTATGCTATCTTTCAGGGGGGTTTAGTTTTGCATTTTACTTTTAAGTCTGTGATCCTTTTAGAGCTAATTTTTGTGAACAGTGTGTCTCTAGATTTTTTTTTTTGGCAGGAATTCAATTTATATTTAAGTTTATGCCATTAAGTATTGCTATATTAACTACTATGATAAATATTTTCTGATTCTATTTATTTTTATTTTTTCAGTATTTTATTCTTAAGTAATCTCTACATGCAATGTGGGGCTCAAACCCACAACCCCAAGATCAAGAGTCACATGCTTTCCTGACAGCCAGCCAGGCTCCCCTATTCCTTCTTTTAAAATCAGGTTTATAGAGATACAATTTATGCAATGTAAATTTCATCCTTTTTAGTGGGTAGTTCTATGAGTTTGGGGGTTTTTTGTTTGTTTGTTGTTTGTTTGTTTGTTTGTTTGTTTGTTTAAAGTAGGCCCCATATTGAGTTCAGGACCCAGAGTCACATGCTCTATCAACTGAGCTAGCCAGATGCTCCTCTGCTTCTATTTATAAGCAAATTTTAAATCATTATATTACTTGTATTACTTACATTACTTGTTTTATATTACATTTCAGTTCAAAGTAATATGCATACTGAATATTCTTTAATGAGATGAGTCATTTTTAAAAAATGTATAGTCCATACAGAATCGCTCTCTTTTGAATTACTTGTAGATACACTTTCACTAATTTTCCTGTTTAATTGTTTGAATTGGTTTCTCTTCCATGATCCACATTTCTTTGTACATTGGGGAGTTTACCATTTCCTGTGCAAGATATTTGTTCTTCAAATCTCATTTTTAGAAAATTGTGATTGTGTTTTCTTTCGCTGTAATTGTTAAAAATAATTTCTTAATAGTCAGGTGCTTTTGTATTTTCATTTGATAATTCCTGCTTTAATTTTTCATAACTAGCTAGCAAGATAGGAAGATAGGTATATATATCTGTATCTACATATGCATATATAGTAGAGAATATAGATTATCATATATGAAATTAAATTCTATAGTATAATATATGATATTGTATGTACTAAACCATTTGTTGTTTTTTATACATTTAAGTTTTCAGAATAATTTAGCTGAACCTTATTTTTCTTATGTACTTTGGGGTATTTTTGCATACAAATAACTTGTTGTGCTGGTACCATTAGTTACCTAGAATAAATTTACCCTACTGATTTGGAAAACCACACTCATATACAAACACCATAAATGAAAATTAACTCAAAATAGATCAAAGACCCAAAACTATAAAACTCTTAGGAGAAAATATCAGGAAAAAGCTTCACGGCATTGGATTTAACAATGATTTGTTAAATAAGAAAGCAAAGGCATAGGGAACAAAAGAAAAAAAAATCATATATTTGGTTGTTGCTAGGAGCTGGGTAAAGGAAGTAGTAAGGGGTTATTCTTTCATAGGCATAGAATTTCAGTTTTACAGGATGAAAAGAAGCATGGAATGGGTGATGTTGATGGCTGCAAACAATATGAATGTATTAATTCCACTGAACCGTACACTTAAAAGTGGTTATGGCAAATTTTATGTCATTTGTATTGTACCTCAACAACCAAAAAAAATAGGAAAAAAAGAAAGAAACCCACATATGATCTATAACAACGTGTGTATAGGATGGAGTTTCTAACAAAGAATAGGTAGCCATATTAAGGAAATATGTATGTCCATCCTATATTACACCCTCCTCACAAAACAATCAACTTTATGTTGTTTGTACAATTAGTGAATTAGAAAATATTGCTTTTAGAAGAAAATATAGAAATATCTTATTATCATATACAAAATTGCCATGTATATTGGGATTTATCAAGGGCCTCTTGTTTGTGGGTTGCCTCTTTGTTTTGTTGACTGTTTCCTTTGCTGTGCAGAAGCTTTTTATCTTGATGAAGTCCCAAAAGTTCATTTTTGCTTGTGTTTCACTAACTTTTGGAGATGTATCTTGAAAGAAGTTGCTGTGGCCGATGTCAAAGAGGTTACTGCCTATGTTCTCCTCTAGGATTTTGATGGATTCCTGTCTCACATTGAGGTCTTTCATCCATTTTGAGTTTATCTTTGTGTATGGTGTTAGAGAATGGTCGAGTTTCATTCTTCTGCATGTGGCTGTCCAATTTTCCCAGCACCATTTATTGAAGAGACTGTCTTTTTTCCATTGCATGTTTTTTCCTGCACATTAATAAGAGGAGGGAGAAGAACCATATGGTCCTCTCAATTGATGCAGAAAAAGCATTTGACAAAATATAACATCCTTTCCTGATTAAAACTCTTCAGAGTATAGGGATAGAGGGAACATTCCTCAAGTTCATAAAATCCATCTATGAAAAATCCACAGTGAAAATCATCCTCAATGGGGAAAAGCTGAGAGCCTTTCCCTTAAGATCAAGAACACCTCAAGGATGCCCACTCTTGCCACTATTGTTCAACATAATACTAGAAGTCCTAGCAACAGCAATCAGACAACAAAAAGAAATAAAAGATATTCAAATTGACAAAGAAGTCAAACTCTCTCTTTTCGCAGATGACATGATACTTTACGTGGAAAACCCAAAAGACTCCACCCCTAAAATCACTAGAACTCATACAGCAACTCAGTAATGTGGCAGGATACAAAATCAATGCACAGAAATCAGTTGCTTTCTTATACACTAACAACGCAACTGTGGTAAGAGAAATTAGAGAAATGATTCCATTTACAATAGCACCAAAAACTGTAAGATACCTTGGAATAAACCTAACCAAAGAGGTCAAGGATCTATAGGAACTACAGAACACTCATGAAAGAAATTGAAGAAGGCACAAAAAGATGGAAAAATATTCCATGCTCATGGATCAGAAGAATAAACATTGTTAAAATGTCCATGCTACCCAGAGCAATCTATACCTTCAATGTCATCCTGATCAAAATTCCAATGACATTTTTCAAAGTGCTGGAACAAACAATCTTAAAATTTGTATGGAATCAGAAAAGACCCCGAATCACCAAGGAAATGTGGAAAAAGAAAAAGCTGGGGGCATCACGTTGCCAGATTTCCAGCTATATTACAAAGCTGTGATCACCAAAACAGCATGGTACTGGCACAAAAACAGACATATAGACCAATGGAACAGAATAGAGAGCCCAGATATGGACCCTCAACTCTATGGTCAAATAATCTTATTCATGATTTTATTAATTTGGGTCCTTTCTCTTTTCCTTTGGATAAGTCTGGTCAGAAGTTTATTGATCTTATTAATTCTTTCAAAGAATCTGCTTCAAGTTTCATTGATCTGTTCTACTTTCTTCTGGTTTCTATTTCACTGGTTTCTGCTCTAATCTTTATTATTTCTCCTCTCCTGCTTGGTTTAGGCTTTATTTGATGTTCTTTCTCCAGCTCCTTTAGGTGTTAAGTTAGCTTGTGTATTTGGGATTTTTCTAATTTTTTGAGAGAGGCTTGTATTGCTATGTACTTCCCTCTTAGGACTCCCAGAGGTTTTGAATTGATGTGTTTTCATTCTCATTAGTTTCCATGAATTTTTAAAATTCTTTCATTTTCTGGTTGACCCACTCATTCTTTAGCAGGTTTCTCTTTAACTCCAAGTGTTTGTGCTTCTTCTAAATTTTTCCTTGTGGTTGAGTTCCAGTTTCAAAACATTGTGGTCTGAAAATATGAGAATGATCTCAATCTTTTGGTATCAGTTGAGACCTGATTTGTGACCCAGTATGTGATCTATTCCAGAGAAAGTTCCATGTGCACTCAAGAAAAATGAATATTCTTTTGTTTTAGAATGGCAAGTTCTGTATATATCTTTAAGTCCATCTGGTCCAGTGTGTCATTCAAAGCCCTTGTTTCTCTGTTGATTTCCTGCTTAGATGATCTGTCCATTGCTGCGAGTGGGGTGTTGAAGTCCCCTACTATTAATGTATTATTATCAATGTGTTTCTTTACTTTGGTTATTCATTGGTTCATATAATTGACTGTTACCATGTTGGGGCATAAATATTTACAATTGTTAGATATTCTTGTTGGATAGACCCCTTAACTATGATATGGTGTCCCTCTTCATCTCTTATTACAGTCTTTGTATTAAAATCTATTTGTCTGATATGAAGATTGCTACCCCAGCTTTCTTTGGAGGTCCATTAGTGTGGCAAATAGTTCTCCACCCCCTCACTTGCAGTCTGGAGGAGGTGTCTTTAGGTCTAAAATGAGTTTCTTCTACATAGCATATGGATTGTTCTTGCTTTTTTATCCAATCTGATACCCTGTGTCTTTGGTTGGAGAATTTAACCCATTTACATTCAGAATAACTATTGAAAGATATGAATTTAGTCCCATTGTATTGCCTGTGAAGTCCCTGTTTCTGGAGACTGTCTCTGTTTCTTTTTGGTCTATGTTACTCTTAGGGTCTCTCTTCACTTACAGGATCCCTCTTAATATTTCTTTCAGTTTCTGCCTGTCCTGAAAGTTTTTTATCTCTCTTTCTATTCTGAATGACAGGCTTGCTGGATAATGGAAGTCAGTAAAAATTAATTTAACATAAAAATAAAATAACATGAAATGTATTTAAAGAGATGAAATACATGGAAGTTAAAGAAAGATTTTACTCTAATATTACAAAATAACAAGTCAAAATTTATTCTTCAACATAATGAATAAAAATAAAAGTGAAATTATATTACTTAATCATAGAAAATCAACAATCAGGTAATCAGTAGGAAAATCACTGACTGGGAGATGATATTCCATTACATATATCAGTTAAGGCAATTATATTAATAACACAGTAAAATAACCTATTGAAATTACTAAAACTCTATAAAGAAATTACAATTCAGTATAAAATATGGGAACAAAAACTTATTCTGGCACCATAAAGGAAAAGAAGAACAGATGAGTATAAGAAAAAATTTTCATCACTGTTACTCATCAGGAAAATATGAATTCAAAGCACAGTGTGACACCCTAAAACTTTCCAGTATGGCTGCAATTAAGACTGCTAATTCCAAGTATTCTTCAAGATAGGGAGTATCTACTGACCCCTTTGGAAACTGGAAGTATCTATTAATTCTAAGTATTTCCTGTACCAGAAATTACTACTAGGTTAATGTCCAAAGGAAATAAGAGATTATGTGCACCAAAATACATACACAAAAATATTCATAGGGATTTATTCAGAATAGCGGGAAAAAATCAAACAAGTCAAATTATTCAAAACAGTAGAATGTGTACATTAATTGGGTTTATTCATTAAAGAAAATACTATGTATGAAGAAATAAGAACACAAAAATAAAACAATAAGAAGCAAAAAAATTTTAAAAATGCAGCTGAACTATTGTTATATGCAAAACAGATTCATCTAACAGAAATCTTGTAAAAACAAAAACCAGACACATCGAATTGTATTCTTAAGATTTTTACACTTTATTGTTTTCATGTGGAACTTTGGGGGTAAGAAACAAGACCAAAAGAAAAAAAAAAACCCTCTATCTGCATGAATTAGAAGATAAAAATAAGGGGCGCCTGGGTTGCTCAGTCTATTGAGCATCCAACTCTTGATTTCAGCTCAGGTGATGATCTCAGGGTGGTGGGATCAGGCCCCACATTGGGCTCTGTGCTGGGCATGGAGTCTACTTGGGCTTCTCTCCCTCTCCTTCTGCCCCCCCAACCCCTGCTTGTGCTCTTTTGCTCTCTCTCTCTCTCTCAAAATAAATAAAAATTTTAAAGATATATTTTAAAAAGAAGATAAAAAATAAGAAAGAATGAAGTGAATATCAAGCCAAAGAATGGGAAATATGTAAATAGTCATAAAGGCTTAAGAGGTAACAGGACTCTTAGGAAAAAATTACTGCTACACATCTGCCAGATTGTAGTGAGTCTTAGGATGCACATGGTAAATGCACTGAAATAAGAAAAATCAAAATACAATGCTCATCATATTTTCTTTTTATTTTTCTAGAATGTACTCATTATTCTATGCCCAGAGAAATCAGTTTACCCTTCTGCACAGCATGACTGAGCCCTCTTTCCTGATTGACCACCACTCCCCTGTTTCTCAAGATCCTGGAAACCTTGCTTCCAAAATTCCTTAGAGACTCACGCTATCCCTAACCCCCTCCCAACGTGAAAGTATATAACGGGCCGCTCCTCATGACCCCAGTGCAGCTCTTTCTGCCCACGGGTCCTGTCCCTGTGCTTGAATAAAGTCACCTTTTTGCACCAAAAACGTCTCAAGAATTCCTTCTTGGCTGTAGGCTTTGAACCTTAATAATGTCTTTCCTAAATCAGTATCTTGTTTCTGTATATTTATAATATACATATATAATGTATCTATTACATTTGATACTTATTGTACATTGTGTCACTTCAGCTTCATGGTAATTTCTGTGAGGGTGGTATTAAATTAAAAACCCATAAACATCTCTAATGGAAATACTGTTGTCAAGGGTGAGAATAATAAATGAAGCATAGTAATACAATTAATGATGGTAATACAGCTAACACTTATCTTATTATTTACTGTAAACAAGATGCAGGACACTATGCTGATGACTTTAGAAGCATTATATAATTGCCTTCATGCTTAATATTTGACATAAAACTATGACTATTTAGAAAGTAAAGAAATTGAGGGTCATTGAAATTTATATATTAATGTTAGAACCAAGAATATCCTCAAGTTCTGTTTACTGGAAAAATCATATATGCAAAGACAGAAAAAAGGAAACAACTACAAAATGAGTCTAAAAGTAAGTTAGGAAACCA
This sequence comes from Callorhinus ursinus, assembly GCF_003265705.2. Lineage (NCBI taxonomy): Eukaryota > Metazoa > Chordata > Mammalia > Carnivora > Otariidae > Callorhinus > Callorhinus ursinus. The sequence continues at coordinate 610,859 of NW_027397097.1, forward strand.
ATAGAACCTAAGAGGTGTGAGCAGCGTACCCAGGTTGCAGGTGGTTTCTTCCTTTATGTTTACATCAGAGTTGGGTCTATGAAAGCCTAAATATATTTGTGACAAACTCTACACAAATTTTAGGATGAAGTTTGTTTCTTTGTTTGTTGTTTTTAAAGATTTTATTTATTTGACAGAGAGAGACAGCTAGAGAGGGAACAGAAGCAGCGGGAGTGGGAGAGGAAGAGAGAAGCCGGTTCCCCACTGAGCAGGAAGCCCCATGTGGGACTCGATCCCAGGACCCTGGGACCATGACCTGAGCCGAAGGCAGACACTTAACAAGTGAGCCACACAAGCGCCCTTAGAATGAAGGTTTTTGTAACCCCATTCATTTCCTTGCTCCCTCTTTATGTACAAAATCAGGACTTAGTCTATGACAAGATGTTGGATATTCACAATATTTATGGTGAAATCACAGGATATCACAATATAGTTCTTATAATGGAATGAAAATGACTAATTTCTGAAGAGAGAAAAAAAGAAAAGGAAGGAGAGATAAGATGGGGGTGCAAAGTAAGGAGAGAAAAACAGACACAGGGATGCCTAGAGATAAAAAGGAATAAAAATCATCAAAAAAAAAATCCACATGAATGATGTAGGGTCACTTGCACACAAAAAATACAGCACACCCTGTAAATTCTACTTTACATCTACTGACACCAGTGATTAAAAATCCCATATAAAGATGCTGATGGGCCACCAGTTACCATATGAATTGGACAGCAAAGCTTAACCTTTCACTCTCTGAATTCATTAAAATATATACAGAATGGAACCAAAATAAATAAGTAAATAAATAAACATTATTGGCAAGCACATTTACTTAATATAACAAGGCGTTTCTCTGCTCAGAAGTTCCATCTCATATATATATATGAGATATATATTTTTTAACTCTTTATGTTTGCAATAGTATTTTCTTCACATGGTCATAGATCTGTTTGGTCCTGACTCCGTATATGACAGGGTTGAGCGTTGGTGGCATGATGACATAAAGATCGGCCAGGAGTATGTGGATATAGCGGGGGACATTTTGGCCAAAGCGATGTGTCATAAAGGAAAAGAGGGCCAGTGTATAGAAGGCAAGGATGACACAAACCTGAGAACCACATGTGCTGAGGGACTTGAGTCTGGCTTCATGGGACGGAAGACGGAAAACAGCATGGAGTATCTGAACATAAGACAGGGCAATGGCTATGATGTCAAAGACTAGGGTTGAAATAGCTTCCAAGCCATAGGTGATATTGATCTTGATGCTGGCACAAGAGAGGCGAGCAAGACCCATGTGTTTACCATACATATGGGGAATGACATGATTCCCACAGAAGGGCAATAGCAAAATAAGAAATACAAATGGAATCACAAAAATAAATGCCCTCACTAACACAGCAACACCAATCACAGAAACAACCTTATTGGTGAAGGTGGTGCTATATCGGAGTGGGTTGCAGATGGCCATGCAGTGGTCATAAGCCATTGCCAACAGGACTGCTGACCCTATACCAGTGAAGTTGTGGATAAAAAACACCTGAGTGAGACAAGCATCAAAGAGTATTTCCCTAAGACTAAACCAGAAGATCCAGAACATCTTGGGGATGGTAGCTGTGGACAGACCCAAATCAATAGTAGCCACCATGGCCAGGAAGTAGAACATAGGTTGGTGCAGGCTGCTCTCAGCCTGGATCACAAACAGAATCGTGAGGTTTCCTAAGGGTGCAATCATGTATAGAGCACAAAAAGGAAAGCTAATGCACATGTGAAGTGTTTCCAGTCCTGGGATCTCCAGCAATAAGGAGGAGGGATGAAACGGGGTGTCATTGGGAAGGGACATCCTGCTAGATAATGCATAAGTCCATGTTCTTACAGATGTGTGTTCGATAATCTGTAGGACCCCAGGTAAAATTCTTCAATGTTTTAAACCTAAGAAAAATAAAAACATCATACAATTATGTACATTTTCTTCCTCAGTTAATTCACACAATTAGAAATGTACAAGTAGAAATCCATATAGAGTAATATGAAGAAGTGAATTCTCAGCAAGAAGGCTTTGAAAGAAGTAATGCAGTAGATTGTAATAAAACATTTTACATAATATTTTCATGTTTGTCAGCCCCTCTCTTTTCTTCATTTGATAAGGAAAATCTGTGTCCTAAGATGGCCGACTGAGTCAACGAGAGAGTTCCAGTCCTTGCCCCAGGGCTATTCTGGGTTCTTCTCCAGGCTCTGCTTCCCATGAACACCAATCCAGGTCCTTCTCCCTGCCCCGCTTCACGCAGGCACAAAAGTGCCAAATATGTGGAAGTAGAAGTGTATAAATTGTCCCCTTTGTTTGTGTTGGGGCTCAGACCTTTGGAGACCACTCTCCTCTGAGCCCGCCAGTGTTAAATAAATCTCCTGTCCTCCAAGATCTCCAGGTGCCATGTGGTTCTTTCATCAGGTGATCCAGTCCAGGTTCTGTAACATTTGGTTCCCTGACCGGGAAATCCAACCATGCTGGCCCATTGTTGCTACCAGTTTGGGGCAATGGGGGGCAGTGACAGAACAAAGGATCGTAACAGAGAAGGTGCGCCCTGCTTAATTGTCAGCAGTCTCCCATCCCGGTTGCCTGGGGTCAGCCCCTCTCTTCTGTTCCCACCAGACTCAAGAAGACTTGGCAGGTGAGGACCTGGTCCTGACATCGGATTCTGGTAAGGCCTGGGGCCCCAGGAGCCAGACAGGCCCACCCCCATTGGGGTGGAAGGGAAGCTTGATCACCTCCCAGAGACCTCTTAGAGGTCTCACAGGTAGGGATTCCCAGGGAGGGAATGTAATAACTTCTGGAGTGTGAATGTATGAGTAAATGTGCAGTCTGACCTGGCTTGCTCAAGAGGACTGGTTCTGTGACTCCACGAGCAGGCACCCTTAAGGTCCCCAGAAGCCTACAGAGTCTGCGTGGGCCCATCTGCAATTCCATGGTGAACAGCATACAGTCTATGGTGGCATTGGAATAGTTTCCGATCGTAAGTCACATGCTGAGACCGCTATGGCTAACCCTCACCTAAGCTCCTTTGGGACACAACCAGACGGGCATCTGATTGGTCTCCTCATCTCAGGAGGCACCCCTCCTTTGTCTGTCTCTGCACCTCTGCACCTCTGCACACAGGGGCATCACCGTGGGGTCAGGGCAGAGTAAACCTACGGTTCTAGAGACCATGATCAAAATTTTCAAAAAGGGGTTTTCAGGAGTCTATGGAATCAGGATGAACCCCAACAAGTTGAGAACCCTATGTGAATTGGAATGGCCCACCTTTGATGTCAGGTGGCCTTCAGAAGGGACATTGGATATCCCAACAATTCATCGAGTAAGTCATAACAGGAGAACCAGGACACCTTGACCAGTTTCCATACATTTACTCCCGGCTAGGAATTGCTCAGACCCTCCCCGCCCCCCCCCAAGTGTGATTCACTTGCAATAGGCAGGGACAGGCCAGAGTCTTAATTGCCTCATCCAAGTGACCTAAAGAAAATCAGCAAAAGCTCCAGTCTCCACAAATCCTAGCCAGAGATCCTGAGGATGAACCAACTCTGCCCCCACTGTATGTAGCCCCAAGACTGTCTACACCTGGCCTTTCAGCTCCAGACACTCCCCCACCATCAGTTTCACTGGCACCCCCAGGCCCAGAGGTTCCACTGGTGCCCCCAGGCCCAAAAGATCCACTTTCTCCAGGACCAGCAGCCAGGCTGCACCCCAGGACAGGTGCAAGGGCACTCCAAATGCTGGTACGAGACACGGGAACCCAAGAAGCATGTCCAACCTGGCTGTTCCATAATGTATTATCAGCCCTTCTCCACCACCAGCCTCCTCAACTGGAAACATAACACCCCATCCTACTCTGAGAAACCACAGGCCATGGTAGACCTCATAGAATCCCTCTTCCAGACTCATCGGCCAACCTGGGAAGACTGCCAACAGTTACTCCGCACCCTGTTTAACACAGAGGAAAGGAAAATAATGAAAGGTGCACAGCAGTACCCCTAAGAGCAGGTCTGGGCACCTAAGGCCCAGCAGGAGTCATCGACCCTGCTGCCTGGGCTAATACGGCTGCACCTGAAGAGCACCCAGCATGGGACGTCACCACAACCAAAGGACAGGTCCACATCCACTAGTACCAGGAGGCCCTCCTCCAGGGAATCCGGGCAGGAGCTAAGAAACCCATAAACATGACTAAGGTATCCTCGGTCACTCAACAACCAGGGGAGTCCCCTGGGGACTACTACAAAAGATTATGTGAAGCCTACAGGATATACACTCCATTTGACTCCAAGGCACAGGAAAGCCAACAGATGGTAAACACCTCCTTCGTGGCTCAGGTTTCCCCAGACATCAGAAAAAAAAACTTCAGAAACTAGACCATGACTGCTCCAAGGTGACCGATGAAGTCTACGCAGGCTGTTCAGATCTGCGGGATCAAGCCATAAAGAATCCAGAGCTCATGCTGTTCAGCGATGGCAGCAGTTACCTACTAGAGGGTTCCCAGAAAGTGGGTTATGCAGTAACCACAACCACTGAAGTCCTAGAAGCTAAGGCATTACCAGCTGGACAGTCAGCTCAACAGGCTGAATTATATGTCTTAGTCTGAGTCCTCACCGTAGGTGAAGGCAAGCGAGTCAACATCTGTACTGACTCTCGGTACACCTTTGCTACTGTACATATAAATGGAGCCATCTACAAGGAAAGGGGCCTCCTAACCACAGCAGGAAAAGCTGTCAAGAACAAAGAGGAGATACTGAGACTGCTCAAAGCCATCTGGCTTCCAAAGAAAGTAGCAATCCTGCACTGTAAGGGACACCAGAAAGGAGATGACCCCAGAGCACAGGGAAAGCATCTCGCAGATGAGGCAGCCAAGACCTCAGCCAGTGAGGACATGGACAGAGCCCCTTCCCTCACCATGGTCCTAACACCCCTGGAAGAAGTCCCTCCACCCGGTTACACTAAAAAGGAAAAGGAATGGGCCATGGCTGAGGGAACCACCCTGACTGAAAAGGGATGGTGGATGATGCCTGACAGGTGCATCTTTGTTCCAACAGCAACTGGAGGGCATCTAGTCAAGGAATACCACCAATTTACTCATCTGGGAAAAACTGCATTAGAGGCCTTCTTAAGAAGCACTACTACAGGGGGCGGAGCAAGATGGCGGAGGAGTAGGAGACCTAGATTTCGTCTGGTCTCAGGAATTCAGCTGAATAGGGATCAAACCATTCTGAACACCTACGAACTCAACAGGAGATCGAAGAGGAGAGTAGCAACAACTCTCTGAACAGAGAAGCGACCACTTACTGGAAGGTAGGACGTGCGGAGAAGTGAATCCGAGGCGATTTTCGGGTGGATAGACGGCGGGGGAGGGGCCTCCGTCGGCCGCTTCTGGCAAGTGCTAGAGCCGCGGAGCACAAAATCGGAACTTTTAGAAGTTGGCTCCGCTGAGGGACGTCGCTGCAGTGGCTAAGCAGGTGGGGGGAATCCTACCCGGACAGTGTGGTCTGTCTCTTGGGGTCACAGAAAGACTGGGGTGCCTGAGTGCAGCAGAGCTCCCAGGTATCGGAGTGGGAAAGCCGGCTGCAGAGACGGAGCCGAGGCGTGGGCTCTCAGCTCGGGGTTGACATAAACTGTGATCCGCGGCCCAGTCAGGCTACTGGTCCTCCAGCAGGGACCCAACAAGTGGCAGAGCCGGGGAGACTCCCTTTCCTCCCCCGGGAGGAGCGGTGCGGGAGCGCACTACAGGGATCTGCTGGGTTTGGAGACCCCACACGGGGTCGGGTGCCAGAGATAGAAACGCTCGGTCACAGGCCGGGTGAGCACGGAGTGCGGCCGGAGACCGGGGAGACGGGAGTGACTGCTTTTCTCTGGGGGCGCACTGAGGAGTGGGGCCCTGAGTTCTCGGCTCCTCTGGGTGGAGATTGGGAGGCCACCATTGTCGCCCTGGTCTTCCAAGGCTGTGCGGAGAGCTTGCAGGGAACAAAAGCTCCTGAGAACAAACCCGAGCAGCTTGCTCAGCCCGGACCCACAAAAGGGCGGGGCAATTCAGCCTCTGGCAAAGACTTTTGGAAACCATGGCAACAGGCCCCTCCCCCAGAAGATCAGCACAAACAGCCAGCAAGCCAAGACCAAGTTTACCGATCAAAGAGAACTCCAGCGCTAGGGGAATACTGCACATAGAATTCATGGCTTTTTTTTACCATGATTCATTAGTTCATCAAAATTAATTTTTTAACTGTTTTTTTTAATTTTTCTTTTTCCCTTTTTCAACCAACATCTTATCAATCCCTTTTTTAAAAAAACATTTTTATTTATCATTTTTAGAGTCATATTTTATCCCTTCGTAGTAGTTATCCTTATTTTTGGCATATATATATATAAGTTGTTCTCTCTTTAAAATTTTGAGATACAGTTTCTTCTAACAGATCAAAATATACCCTAAATCACTAGTGTATGGCTTTGTTCTAGTCTCCTGCCTGATCACATTCTCTCCCTTTCTTTTTTCTTTTTTTTAAATCTTCTTCTTTCTTTTTTCAAACAACTTATCTTATCAATTCCTTTTATAAAATCTTTATAATTTTCATCTTTACAGTCATCTTCCATCCCTTCATTGTATCAACCCTTATTTTGTACATATGTCTTTCTTCCTTCAAAATTTTAGGAGGCACTTTTTTCTAACAGACCAAAATACGCCCAAAATCTAGTGTGTGGCACTGATCTATGCACTAGCCTGATCATATTTGATCATATTCTGCTTTTTTTGTATTGTTCTGTTTTTGTTTTTATCTTTCTTTTTCTTTTTTCTTTCTTTCCCTTTCTTTTCCCCTAGTTTGGGGTCTTTTCTGATTTGTATACAGTATATTTGCTGGGGACGTTGTTAACCTGTTAACATTTTGTTCTTTCATTCATCTATTCTCTGGACAAAATGACAAGATGAAAAAAATCACCTCACCAAAAAGAACAAGAGGTAGTACCGTCAGCCAGGGACCTACTCAATACGGACATTAGTATGATGTCGGACCTAGAGTTCAGAATCATGACTTTAAAGATACTAGCTGGGCTTGAAAAAAGTGTGGAAGTTATTAGAGAAACCCTTTCTGGAGAAATAAAAGAACTAAAATCTAACCAAGTCAAAATCAGAAAGGCTATTGATGAGGTGCAATCAAAAATGGGGGCACTAACTGCTAGGATAAATGAGGCAGAAGAGAGAATCAGCGATATAGAAGACCAAATGATGGAAAATAAAGAGGCTGAGAAAAAGAGAGATAAACAACTAAGGATCACGAGGGAAGAATTCGAGAGATAAGTGATACGATAAGATGAAACAACATTAGAATAATTGGGATCCCAGAAGAAGAAGAAAGAAAGAGAGGGGCAGAAGGTATATTGGAGCAAATAATAGCAAAGAACTTCCCTAATGTGGGGAAGGAAAGAGGTATCAAAATCCAGGAGGCACAGAGAACCCCTCTCAAAATCAATAATAATAGGTCAACACCCCGACATCTAATAGTAAAACTTAGGAGTCTCAGAGACAAAGAGAAAATCCTGAAAGCAGCTCGGGAGAAGAGATATGTAACCTACAATGGTAGAAATATTAGACTGGCAACAGACCTATCCACAGAGACCTGGCAGGCCAGAAAGGACTGGCAAGATATCTTCAGAGCACTAAACGAGAAAAATATGCAGCCAAGAATACTATATCCAGCTCGGCTGTCATTGAAAATAGAAGGAGAGATAAAAAGCTTCCAGGACAAACAAAAACTAAAGGAATTTGCAAACACAAAACCAGCCCTACAAGACATATTGAAAGGGGTCCTCTAAGCAAAGAGAGAGCCTAAAAGCAGCATAGATCAGAAAGGAGCACAGACAATATACAGTAACAGTCACCTTACAGGCAATACAATGGCACTAAATTCATACCTTTCAATAGTTACCCTGAATGTGATTGGGCTCAATGCCCCAATCAAAAGACACAGGCTATCAGATTGGATTAAAAAACAAGACCCATCAATATGCTGTCTGCAAGAGACTCATTTTAGACCCAAAGACACCCCCAGATTGAAAGTGAGGGGGTGGAAAACCATTTACCATGCTAATGGACACCAAAAGAAAGCTGGGATAGCAATTCTTATATCAGACAAATTAGATTTTAAAACAAAGACTGTAATAAGAGATGAGGAAGGACACTATATCCTACTTAAAGGGTCTATCCAACAAGAAGATCTAACAATTCTAAATATCTATGCCCCAAACATGGGAGCAGCCAATTATATAAGGCAATTAATAACAAAAGAAAGAAACACATTGATAACAATACAATAATAGTGGGGGACTTTAACACCCCCCTGACTGAAATGGACAGATCATCTAAGCAAAAGATCAACAAGGAAATAAAGACTTTAAATGACACACTGGACCAAATGGACTTCACAGACATATTCAGAACATTCCATCCCAAAGCAACGGAATACACATTCTTCTCTAGTGCCCATGGAACATTCTCCAGAATTGATCACATCCTAGGTCACAAATCAGGTCTCAACCGGTACCAAAAGATTGGAATCATTCCCTGCATATTTTCAGACCACAATGCTTTGAAACTAGAACTCAATCACAAGAGGAAAGTCGGAAAGAACTCAAATACATGGAGGTTAAAGAGCATCCTATTAAAGAATGATTGGGCCAACCAGGAAATTAAAGAAGAATTTTAAAAATTCATGGAAACCAATGAAAATGAAAACACAACTGTTCAAAATCTTTGGGATACAGCAAAGGCAGTCCTGAGAGGAAAGTATATAGCAATACAAGCCTTTCTCAAAAAACAACAAAGGTCTCAAATATACAACCTAACCCTACACCTAAAGGAGCTGGAGAAAGAACAGCAAATGAAGCCTAAACCCAGCAGGAGAAGAGAAATCATAAAGATCAGAGCAGAAATCAATGAACTAGAAACCAAAAGAACAGTAGAACAGATCAATGAAACTAGGAGCTGGTTCTTTGAAAGAATTAACAAGATTGATAAACCCCTGGCCAGACTTATCAAAAAGCAAAGAGAAATGACCCAAATCAACAAAATCATGAATGAAAGAGGAGAGATCACAACCAACACCAAAGAAATACAAACAACTATAAGAACATATTATGAGCAACTCTATGCCAGCAAATTAGATAACCTGGAAGAAATGGGTGCATTCCTAGAGAGGTATCAACTACCAAAATTGAACCAGGAAGAAATAGAAAACCAGAACAGACCTATAGCCACTAAGGAAATTGAAGCAATCATCAAAAATCTCCCAAGAAACAAAAGCCCAGGGCCAGATGGCTTCCCAGGGGAATTCTATCAGACATTTAAAGAAGAATTAATACCTATTCTCCTGAAACTGTTCCAAAAAATAGAAATGGAAGGAAAACTTACAAGCTCATTTTATGAGGCCAGCATTACCTTGATCCCAAAACCAGTCAAAGATCCCATCAAAAAGGAGAATTACAGACCAATATCCTTGATGAACATGGATGCAAAAATTCTCACCAAAATACTATCCAATATGATCCCACAGTACATTAAAAGTATTATTCACCACGACCAAGTGGGATTTATCCCTGGGCTCCAAGGCTGGTTCAACATTCGCAAATCAATCAACGTGATACAATACATTAACAAAAGAAACAACAAGAATCATATGATCCTCTCAATAGATGCAGAAAAAAGCATTTGACAAAGTACAGCATCCTTTCTTGATCAAAACTCTTCAGAGTAGAGGGATAGAGGGTACATACCTCAATATCATAAAAGCCATCTATGAAAAACCTACAGCGAATATCATTCTCAATGGGGAAAAGCTGAGAGCTTTTCCCCTAAGGTCAGGAACGCAGCAGGGATGTCCACTCTCACCACTGCCATTCAACATAGTATTAGAAGCCCTAGCCACAGCAATCAGACAACAAAAAGAAATCAAAGGCATCCAAATCGGCAAAGAGGAAGTCAAACTCTCACTCTTTGTAGATGATATGATACTGTATGTGGAAAACCCAAAGACTCCACCCCAAAAATGCTAGAACTCATACAGGAATTCAGTCAAGTAGCAGGATATAAAATCAATGCACAGAAATCAGTGGCATTCCTATACACCACCACCAAGACAGAAGACAGATGAATCAAGGAGTCAATCCCATTTACAATTGCACGCAAAACCATAAGATACTTAGGAATAAATTTAACCAAAGAGGCAAAGGATCTGTACTCAGAAAACTATAAAATACTCATGAGAGAAATTGAAGAAGACACAAAGAAATGGAAAAATGTTCCATGCTCATGGATTGGGAGAACCAACATTGTGAAGATGTCAATGCTACCCAGAGCAATCTACACATTCAATGCAATCCCCATCAAAATACCATCCACTTTTTTCAAAGAAATGGAGCAAAGAATCCTAAAATTTGTAAGGCACCGGAAGAGACCCCGAATAGCCAGAGGAATCTTGAAAAAGAAAAGCAAAGCAGGCGGCATCACAATTCCGGACTTCCAGCTCTATTACAAAGCTGTCATCATCAAGACAGTATGGTACTGGCACAAAAACAGACACATAGATCAATGGAACAGAATCGAGAGCCCAGAAATGGACCCTCAACTCTATGGTCAACTCATCTTTGACAAAGCAGGAAAGAATGTCCAATGGCAAAAAGACAGTCTCTTCAACAAATGGTGTTGGGAAAATTGGACAACCACATGCAGAAGAATGAAACTGGACCATTTCCTTACACCACACACAAAAATAGACTCCAAATGATTGAAAGACCTAAACGTGAGACAGGAGTCCATCCAAATCCTAAAGGAGAACAGAGGTAGCAGCTGTTTCGACCTCAGCTGCAGCAACTTCTTCCTAGAAACATCACCAAAGACAAGGGAAGCAAGGACAAAAATGAACTATTGGGATTTCATCAAGATAAAAAGCTTTTGCACAGCAAAAGAAACAGTCCACAAAACCAAAAGACAACTGACAAAATGGGAGAAAATATTTGCCAATGACATATCAGATAAAGGCCTAGTATCCAAAACCTATAAAGAACTTATCAAACTCAACACCCAAAGAACAAATAATCCAATCAAGAAATGGGCAGAAGACATGAACAGACATTTTTCCAAAGAAGACATCCAAATGGCCAACAGGCACATGAAAAAGTGCTCAACATCGCTCGGCATCAGGGAAATCCAAATCAAAACCTCCATGAGATACCACCTCACACCAGTCAGAATGGCTAGAATTAACAAGTCAGGAAATGACAGATGTTGGCGGGGATGTGGAGAAAGGGGAACCCTCCTACACTGTTGGTGGGAATGCAAGCTGGTGCAACCACTCTGGAAAGCAGTATGGAGGTTCCTCAAACAGTTGAAAATAGAGCTCCCATACGATCCAGCAATTGCACTACTGGGTATTTACCACAGAGATACAAATGTAGGGATCCAAAGGGTACGTGCACCCCAATGTTTATAGCAGCAATGTCCACAATAGCCAAACTGTGGAAAGAGCCAAGATGTCCATTGACAGGTGAATGGATAAAGAAGAGGTGGTATATATACACAATGGAATATTATGCAGCCATCAAATGGAATGAGATCTTGCCATTTGTAATGATGTGGATGGAACTGGAGGGTGTTATGCTGAGTGAAATAAGTCAATCAGAGAAAGACATGTATCATATGACCTCACTGATATGAGGAATTCTTAATCTCAGGAAACAAATTGAGTGTTGCTGGAGTGGTGGGGGTCTGGAGGGATGGGGTGGCTGGGTGATAGACTTTGGGTAGGGTATGTGCTATGTTGAGCACTGTGATTTGTGCAAGACTGTTGAATCACAGATCTGTACTTCTGAAACAAATAATGTAACATATGTTAAGAAAAAAGAAAAAGAAGAAGATAGCAGGAGGGGAAGCATGAAGGGGAGTAAGTCAGAGGGGGAGATGAACCATGAGAGGATGGACTCTGAAAAACAGACTGAGGGTTCTAGAGGGGAGGAGGGGAGGAGGATGGGTTAACCTGGTGATGGGTATTAAGGAGGGCACATTCTGCGTGGAGCACTGGGTGTTATGCACAAACAATGAATAATGGAACACTACATCAAAAACTAATGATGTAATATATGGTGATTAACATAACAATAAAAATTTTTTTAAAAAAAGAAGCACTACTACATCAGCCAGCTGCCAGCACTATGTCGAGCAATGAGGGAACAATGCAGAACGTGTGCTAAAAATAATGCTCAGTCTGCACCACGACCCCCACCCCCAGGTGTCCAGAGGATGGGAGCAACTCCCTTCAAAGATCTAGAGGTAGACTTCACAGATGTGCAGCCAAGCAGGAGGTTCACATATCTCCTAGTAATAGTTTGCACATATTCTGGGTGGGTGAAGCCTCCCAACTAGGACAGAGCAAAGCTGGGAAGTAGCTAAAGTCCTCTTGCGGGAGATTGTGCCTCATTCAGCCTGCCATTAACAATCCAGAGTGACAATGGACCCGCATTTGTGGTAGACATTGTACAGGTCTTGACCAAATCTCTCAACATCACCTGGAGACTCCACACTGCTTACTGGCCCCAAAGTTCAGGGAAAGTAGAGCAAATAAATCACACCCTCAAGGGAACCTTAGCAAAGTTTTGTCAGGAGACCAACCTCCCATGGCCTGATCTGTTATCCCTAGCTCTCCTGCATGCTCAATGCATGCCCAGGACATCAGATTTCTCCCCATTTGAATTAATATATGGATGACCTCCCCTGTGCTTGGGAGGCCTTCCAGGAAACTTGCATCAGGTTGGAGATAAAGGAATAAAGGAGCAGTTTCAGGCCCTGAGGGCCACCCTAAATAAATTACAAAAGTACACCATTGAGAGGGCCCCAATCTCCTTAGGGTCTCAGGTACACTCTTTCCAGACAGGGGACTCCGTTTGGGTCAAAGATTGGAAGAAAGACCCCTCAAACTGCAGTGGACAGGGCACCACAGTGTTGTTCTAACTGCCCCCACTGCCCTCAAGGTCTCAGGTGTCACCCCATGGGTCCACCACTCCAGAGTGAAGAAAGTTCATCATTCAGACGAGGAGCCACACCAGTGGAGAGTCCAACCAGACTTCACAAACCCACTCACTGTCTTCAGCTTCAACAAGACCCCACTGACTGATGGACACCTGCTCACCATGGTCCCTGGCTCTCATCAGCGTGATTTCCCTCATCTTGGGAGTGAGACTACACTGTTGCCCTCCTGACTGGACTTTCCCCCAGAGGCTTACTATTGTCACTGCTTATTGGGTGTCCCTAGGGTGTATTACTGCACTCACTTGTCCACGGCTTTCATCTGCTGATGGGTTAGCCACAATGGTTCCCTCTGCCTAAGGTCATAGATCCCACTTTTACTGGCCCTCTGCTGTCTACTCCTGAACACATTTCACCATGGTTTTCCTGGCCCCAGTCAGTCCTGGTCTTCTGCTACCTGGTGTGCTGTTCCTCTGTACTGCCTCTAGCTTGCCCAGCCAGGCAAGGGGGCAAACTCTTGTATCACCATTACTGGCAAATGGACTTTCCAGCTTATCCCCATCAATCCCGCACCAGTGCCCCCACTGACTTCTTCCACCTGGAATGGGCACACACCAAAGGTTAACCTCCATTTTGATGAATGCCAGCTTCTTGATACCTCCTGGGAACCTCATAGACAGTGTTCCTACCACGGCCCTCACTCAGGTTACCAGCTGGTAGATAGCTACATCTATGGGGGCCCTACACCTCAACAGCCAAACACCTGCCCTCAGCTCTGCTCACAAGCCTGGGGTTGTGAGTCATGGGTGGCAACTTGGCGAGGAATAGAGCAATGGTCCACCAGGTGGTGGCACCTCAACCAGCTCAGTGACATCCAGATTTCCTTGTCACACAACACCACCCCATCCTCTTGCTCTAACAATTACTGTATACCACGCACCCTCTCAGTCTTAGAACCCAATGCCACATCATGGGCCACAGGAATCATTCTCCTGTTGGGCCAATATCATCCTATGGGAACCGACCCATGGCCAAATTTATGATTAAGTCCATGTTCACTCCAAGCCTTACAGTCAACCATCAGAGTCAAACTGAAAATAACTTGCCCTGGTGCATCGCTGGGTCCCCCATCCACACGCAGTAAACATCTATACCACAACTGTTATGTATGATTAACGCCTCCCACCAAGCACTTAACCACTCAAATCTACCCCTAGCGTCTGACTGCTGGTTCTGTATAAAGCCTGGTCCCGTCCAATACCTAGGTGTCATCCTCAACCAATCTACCGTGTCACCTCCCACCTCAGCACCGGGGACCTCAGATTATCCCTTTCTGGCTCCAGTACCACTGTATGGCAACTCTTCCACTCCCATCATGGGCCGCAGTTGGGTCTGTGTGCCTAACAAGAGTTTCTGGCTTGTGCTCAAGGTGTATACATCTGCATTACCCGTGCAATCAATCATGGATGCTTGTCAATCTCTTACCCGATCTTTCAGTCCTCCCCGGGAGCAATGCCCCACTCATAGGGAGACCTCCTAGCCACCCTCAATGCTCCCTCATGACTACCCCTCTTGTGGTGAGCCTGCTGGCTGCTTCAAGTGTTGCCTTCAGTGCCACTGGCTTCGGGATGTCTCAGGTTCAGTACCAGGGGATAACTCAAAAACTCACAGTGGACTTTTCCACTCTCACTCAGTAGGCCCTGGTCCTGCAGCACCAACTCAATTCACTGGCCTCAGTGGTCCTCCAAAACAGGCGCAGGCTCGACTTATGGCCACACAGGGGGAGCTCTGCCTCCTTTTACAGGAGGAATGTTATTTCTATGCTAATGAGTCGGGTGTGGTCCAAGAAACTCTGACTCAATTACAAGAACGAGTACATCACCAGTGGGAATCACTCCAGTGGACAACTTGGTGGGATACCCTCTCACAATAGTTCCCTTGGATTGCCCCCTTCATCAGCCCCCTCGTATTGCTTCTCCTCATAGTAGCATTTGGTCCTTGTATTCTTAATGCCTTTACTAAGTTTATCGCTACTCAAATTGCTAAAATCAGACTTCAGTTACTCCTTACTCACTATTGCCCCTTAGAAGATGAAAATGATGCCATCTAAACTAGAAGTGTAAGGGGGCAACAAAGGGGGGAATGATAAGGAAAATCTGTGTCCTAAGATGGCCGACCGAGCCAACAAGAGAGTCCCAGTCCTTGCCCTCGGGCTCTTCCGGGTTCTTCTCCCTGCTCTGCTTCCCATGTGCACCAATCCAGGTTCTTCTCCCTGACCTGCTTCGTGCATGTGCCAAAAGTGCCAAGTATGCAGAAGTAGAAGTGTAAAAATTGTCCCCTTTGTTTGTGCTTGGGGCTCAGACCTGTGGAGATGACTCTCCTCTGAGCCCGCCAGCGTTAAATAAATAAAACAGATCCTGTCCTCCAAGATCTTCAGGTTCTCCTTGGTTCTTCCAACAGGCAATCCAGTCCAGGTTCCATAACACATTAATTACCTTCTACCCTCACTGACATAATTTACTTTCCATTCTTGCATATATAGATCTATGACATCCTCTATAAATAGTTATTTCTATTGGTTACATTTGGTTAGATGGTAACATATATGTTAACACACAAGATGGGTAACAAATGTTAATGAACACAGATTCATTAAAATTAGTCAAAACTATTAAAAATAAGTCTGGGATTAAAATCAATCCACTTGTTAATAGTCATTCATTATTATTTTCTTTAAATTTTTTATTGTTATGTTAATCACCATACATTACATCATTAGTTTTTGATGTAGTGTTCCATGATTCATTGTTTGTGCATAACACCCAGTGCTCCACGCAGAACGTGCCCTCTTTAATACCCATCACCAGGCTAACCCATCCCCCCACCCCCCTCCCCTCTAGAACCCTCAGTTTGTTTTTCAGAGTCCATCATCTCTCATGGTTTGTCTCCCCCTCCGATTTACCCCCCTTCATTCTTCCCCTCTTGGTATCTTCTTTTTTTTTTTCTTAACATACATTGCATTATTTTTACAACAGGAGAAGAAATTTGGTCAAACCAGCAGCAACTGCCATTCATTAAGATACTATTTCTATGTTATCAGAAGCTGTGCAAGTATCAGCTCTAATCTTTATCAACACATGTAGAGAAACATAATTACCTTATTTTCACATATTGATCTGAACCTAAAATAGTTTAAGATACTTGCCAAATGCTACAAGTGCTTATAGTTACAATAGTACAGAAAGAAATTAGAGAGGAAATCATTAAATTGAAATGGAAAGAGAATGGATAGTAAGGGAAAGCTAATTCATGCCTCAGTCATGGCACACACACACAACTTCCCTTTGTCCACGCACAGTCACATAAACACATAATCTCTCTTAAACTGACATCTATCGGAATAAAAACTATCAGTGTCTTCATTATAAATCTGAGGCAGTCATAATTTTAAGAGTTTAAACTACATGACAAATATATTGAAGAAAAGACTAGGTGGCATATTCTGAGTGAGCTGAATCTATCATTTTCTTTCTTTTTTATTTGTTTTAAGATTGTATTTATTTACTTGATAGAGAGAGTGAGCACAAGCAAGGGGAGCAGCAGAGGGAGAGGGAGAAGCAGGCTCCCCGCTGAGCAGGGAGCCTAATGCTGGGCTTGATCTCAGGACCCTGGAATCATGACCCAAGCCTAAGGGAGACACTTAACTGACTGAGTCACCCAGGTGGCCCTCTATCATTTACAAAGTTACCCAAACTGTTATATATTTTCATGTACCTTACTTACTGCATTTGTTAGAGTATTTTCAAAGCATTTGATCATTCATTACATTAATTGTTTTGTAGTGAAAAGTGTCTTTTCATGATTTTGTATCATTGGAGGATTCCAGGGAAGCACTACTAACGATGATCACAGTTTCAGTAAGACAAAGGGTATATACCAGACATTGTTGTATGGGAAGCAAAGCCAAGAAGAGGGTCATCTCCATGATAAACAAGTACTAGAAGGAGTAGTACAATATGGGTTAGGAAAGCTGGAAGTCTAGGAAGAAATGGTAGACATTTGAAAAGAAAGGAAGCTAAAAACAATGGATGTTATTTGTAGGAGACCCTGCAAAATGACCATAAGAATAAAGTCTTTCTTCTATAATGTTCTGGCCTGGTAATGGAATAGTGAATACTCTAAAAAGGCATGATGTGAACAACACAGGGATAAAAAATAGAATTCAATTATAGGGGATTAGTTTTCTGTGATTTGTCAATGTCAGTAAAATGCCAATGGCAGATTCTTTTATTAAAAAATTCTTTTGCGGTGCCTGGGTGTTTCAGTCGTTCAGCATCTGCCTTCTGCTCAGGTCATGATCCTGGGGTCCTGGGATCAAGCCCCACATCGGGCTCTCTGCTCAGCAGGGAGCCTGCTTCTCCCTCTCCCTCTGCCACTCCCCTTGCTTGTTTCCCCCTCTCGCTGTGTCTCTCTCTCTGTCAAAATAAGTAATTAAAATCTTTTTAAAAAATTGTTTTGTATTCCTCAATAACATCTCTGAAGATCAGGAATGTACACAGTAGTTTTAGAAAGCTATAAAGATAATGCTTTCCTTTTGTCATCATCCCATACACAATAGATTCTCACCAAATAAGAAAATTCCTTTAGCTAATAGGTACAGAGCTCATCATTAAAGGAGGAAAATAAACTACATTTCTGTTTTGCTGTTGTTGATAGAGGGATGGATGGTATTATGTTCTCTGTTTAAAAATAAATAGTGGGGGGAAATAGGGTGTTTCTGAACCCAGATAATTATATCCTACAATGGGGCCTCAGTAGCTGGGTAAGTAGAGAAGTAATGATATGAAGAGCCATGTAGAAATACTCTGAAGACAGAGAACAATTACCACTTAGTGAAGTGACTAGATCAAAAATCTGATTAACGCTGTGTGGTGATGGATATTATCCAGACTTACTGTGGTGATCATTTAGCAATTATACATCATGTTGTATACCTGAAACTAATATAATGTTCTAAGTCAATTATACCTAAAAAAAAAAAAAAGATTTGAAAGAAGAAAAAATCTGAAAAGCACCCTCTTCCCCTTCACACATTAAAAAGCCAAAAAACTAAAAAAATAGCTGATTCTACTTTTCCAATATCTTTAAAATCTGTACACTTATCTCCATCCTAATGGGATCATTTGGGGGTTTATTACAACACAGTACTTTATGGTGCTTAAAAGCAAGAGCTCTACAGTCTGACCAACTGTGCTGAAACCCAGCTTCATGACTTATTCACTCTGTAATCAAAGGAAAGTAAATAACAAGCACATTTCATCTGTAAAGGAGAGGTAATAAAAATAAAAACCCTAAGTATGTTGTTAGTTTTAAAAAAAGGTAATTTTTAAAGTACTTTGAAGCATGTTCCAAAGACATTAGTTGTCCATCATTCCCTAGATATCATCAAGCAGACTGGTTTTCCTAAAATGCACGTTGGATAGATTCAGGCTAAAATCTAAACGCTTTCCCTGGGACTAGACGGTTTCTCCTAACATGACCCTACTCCTTCTCTAAGCGCCGGTCTTAGCCTTCTTTCCCCCACACTTACCCTGTGTCTCTTCTCTTCCCCTCTTATCCCCCTCCTTTCTCTTCACCCCTCACTGTGAAGTAAGGATGCTCTGTGAGCTGGGAGACAGGGAGGACTCACCAGACTGAGCACCAGGATGGAATCCTGTCTCTGGTTTGTCTCACTCGCTCCGTCTTTAGGAGGGTGCTGCTCTTTGCCAGGGAGGAGCCTTCAACAGAAAATTCCCTAGAGCCAGTTTTGTAAAAAACACAAAGTCTTTGAGGATTCTGGTGTCTAATTCTGATTCAAAGAGAGAGAACAATGATGGGTCCTTGGCTTCTAAGGAAATGAAGACAGAAGAGTGAGGTTTAGGTCAACAGGATGACAGGAGGACCCAGTACTCCTCCCAGTACAAAAACACAGATTTAACAAGCATTGATGGATGGAAGGGCCTTTAGGAGAGTTCCAGAATTTGGATGAGAGATAACAGGACCCTGGTGGAGCATACAAGAAAAGAAAATTGAAATGGATAAGAAGAAAAGTTTCATTGTACCCACATCTCCTCTCCCCCAGCCTGGCACCGTTCTGCCCCAAGAGAGATTCCCTCAGCCCCTGAGTTCTCCCGTGGGGGAAAGAAAGGGCAAGCCTGCCCCCAGACGTGTGTGTGTGTGTGTGTACACACATATATGTATTCACACAAACATAGTCAGTTCTCATTATCATCCTCAGTAGCTGTGTTCTATAAATGCACCTTGGACACTGAATTAGAAAATTTGGTGCCGTTGCTCTTAGGGTAAATGCAGAGTAAGTTTCCTGCAAGCCTTTGTCACAACATTTTTGTCAATCAATCAATCCATAACCTTTTATTAATGTGACACCTCCTTTAATACATAGTTCTTATCATAGTTTAATCATAGCTCTTATGATTAATTGTGCAGTCTTTAAATAATCAAAAGCCAGGAGATTTGGAGACCACTTGTCTTTCATTCACCAACATCTGTGTACAACAAGTGAGTCTCATCAGTGTTGAAAGCCTGTTTTCTTTTCTTTCTTTTTAAAGATTTATTTATTTATTTATTTATTTGACAGAGAGAGACACAGCGAGAGAGGGAACACAAGCATGGGGAGTGGGAGAGGGAGAAGCAGACTCCCCGCTGAGCAGGGAGCCTGATGCAGGGCTCGATCCCAGGACCCTGGGAACATGACCTGAGCTGAAGGCAGACGCTTAACGACTGAGCCACCCAGGCGCCCCTTGAAAGCCTGTTTTCTACATAACCCTTTTCCCATACACTTAGTAGGCAGTTTAAAAACTCTTCTGCAGCCTCCTAATTAGCAGAACCTGCCTTGACTCTAAGTTTAATATTGTATATTCTTTGTTGCCTTTTGAAATGTGCTAGCAAACCCAGCACTGGCCTAGAAGAGTTTGATTTTTTTTTTTTCCTGACCCCGGGTGACATAACTGTAACTACCTCTGACCTCACCACAATGTTGTCCACTACAATTTTTTTGTTAGTTGTCATCTCATGAATCCACAAATTTAGACTCTTTCATTTTTTCCATATTCATATCACAAGCTACAAATGTTATTTAGTACTCTCCAGAGTGTCTTCATATGCAGGTAGACGAATTTCCTCTTCTTTGGTTGTATATTATTTTTAATTCATTAACTTTGAATCAGAACCAACACTGCTATAACTCACACCTGAATGAAGTTTATCCAACATGGTTATTTTCTCCATAAAGCACAGTACAACCGTCTTGCACTAAGGAACGCTAGAAAAGTGTTATTTTACTCCAGTGCACTCCATAAATAAATAACAAGGTATTTACTTATTCTGGTGCACTTCAGGACTTCAGTGGAGGGTCACTTTAAATAGTGGAATCAACAAAAAGCACAAAACTAAGAAAAACCTGGCATTAAATGGAATGTAAAAACACTTATTTATAGCTGAAGTGGGAAGTCAGAACCTCGCTTTGTTCAGCCTCAGCTGGGAATGTGACTGTCGGGCCACTCAAATTTTTCCCAGCTTTTTGCATGTCTGCAAGTGACTGCTAAAGTGCCATGTGAATTTATTTGGGATACAAATAAATCTTACAGAGCAGGCAAACTTGTAAATATGGAATTCACATATGATAGAGCCCCACTGTGTATATGTAATTTGTAGGACTCACACCCAAGACATACATAAAGAATATCAGTAAATGTAAAAATAGTATGATAGAATTCCAACTTCTACAATTTAAACATTGGTGAGATTCACACAAAATGATTTAAAAACTGTTCAAAGCTCTCAAAGGAGGCTGGAATACAAGTAAAAACACAGTAAATCTAGACGGCTGAAAGGATTGCATGTTTAAAACTGTCACATTGTCTACATTAATGTTTAGATGCAATTCAACATTCGTCAAAATCCCAATTTGATTAATTTCATATAATTAAAAAATTTTCTGTGAAATTTATTCCAATGAATTATGAAAAGAATAAGGTGCATGTCACAACATGAAATTTAGATTAGGAGATAAAGTATTAAAGTCTAATATGACTTGAATATTCTAAATTATTTAAATAGGAAAATCATGAAATAAAACTAAACAAAATATCAAAGTGACATTATGGTTGTTTGGTTTTTGTTTATATTTTGCTATATTAAAAATAAGGGAGGGGGGTGCCTGGGTGGCTCATTTGGCTAAGTGTCTTCCTTTGGCTCAGATCAGGACCCCGGGTGGACGGGGGGGTTATGGGATCAAGCCTCTCATCAGGTTCCGTGCTCAGTGGGAAGCCTGCTTCTCCCTCTCCCTCTGCCTGCCACTCCCCCCACTTGTGCTCTCTCTCTCCCTCTGTCTCTCTGTCAAATAAATAAGTAAAATCTTTAAAAAAATAAAAATAAAAAGGCATTTTTAAAAGTGAAGGAACTAGACACTCATCTATCCTTTCTTCATACATACACATGGTGTATTTAAGAACAATTCTGAGACAAGCAATCCTGCTGAGAGGCAGGCTCCAGAGACAGTCCAGAAAAACTCTCCTGCCCTTCCCCCCACCCTTCTTGGCTTCTCCTGTTATTAACATGTGAGCTCTAAAGACTCAGAACATGAAGTCTGAAATCATTCAACTCCCAGTGGTTTCTTGACATGTGGGGAGGCCATCCCCACTCTATGCCCATGAGAGCCTTAGAAATCAGGAGACATGTCTATAACTGAGCTCATTTAGAAACACTAAAGGTTTTGAGAGAAGTAAAGACTTCCTCAGACCAAGGTGCTCATCCTCATTCTCACAGAACCCCTGGTACGGAAGACATTTTTAGTCATACTCATTTGTATCATGGGCTAGCTACGTGGACAATAGCCAAACAGAAGGTTTCAGGGCTTGATTCAGAGCAAATAGGCTCTAGGAAAGACATCTTGTGTTACATTTCTCAGGGCACACGAACTGCTGTTTTACTCTGTATGGGTGGAGATTAGACTCTACAACTTTTATTGAGAATAAATTTATGCATGGGCTTCTCTGCCCATGCATTTAGTTCAGCACATCAGAGGAAGGCTGGTGAAGGAAAGGATAGGAATATAGATGTATCAGTCCTAAATCCTGAGCAAGTCTATGGTATTTGAGCAATGTTGCATGCTGCTCAAGGAGTCTCAACGCATTATGCCATTTTACATTGACAAAACCTTATGGAGTGCTCATCTCCTAAAGATTAATGTAAAGATGACAAACTTTGTAATTATACTTGGGTTCAAATTCCAGATCCTTGAATTCATAGTAGGATAGTTTTGGGGGACTTAAATTAACGTTCTTAGTTTTTGGTTTTTTTTTAATCTGCATTATAAGTATGGTTACCTACCTAAAAACCTCCTTAAGGATTAAATGGGATAATGCCTGCAATGTAAATACTGTATGTACCTAATATATGCCAGTTCATGTTGATTTATTTTATTTTTGTGAAGAGATGGATAGGGATGTAGAATTTAGCCCAAAAACATTATAGGGTTTTCCTTTTCTCCCATTTTATTCCTCCTCAAAAGCAGATGTGAGTTTCTTTCCCTCCAATCCCTCTTTTATTCCATGCTGTGTAGTCAGACAAGGAATCAAATGCTGACAGAATTCGATTTTGTTGGAAGCTAATCCCTGGGTATGTCTTAAAGATTTTACGTTAGAATCAGGAAAACTATTATGCACTGTAGTGTTTGGGGATAGTGTGGACTATAATAAATTTATAGTGATTTCACTGGTTATCCTAACTTAATATTGAAATTATTTACCAGAAAAATTATAACATTCCCGTATCTTTTCCTGTTTTCTTCATTCATTGGAACAAGCAAATATATGAAAATACATGGCCTCTGCCAAGTAAGAATTTGCAATATAATAAAGGAGAAAAACATGCAGAAATATAAAATACAATTTGACAAGAGATAGAAAACAGGTAAGTACATGTATCGATGGAACACTTAAGGTTGGATATCCATGATGGTTCAGAGTTCCTAGAAAAATATTCTCACAGGAGCTGATATGTGAGCAGAGTCTTCAGTTATAACCAGGTTACCTAGGGTATATATGTGTGAAAAAAAATGCCATGACAAACAAAGACATAACGTTACTACCTTCATGAATCGAGTAGATGACCAGTTCTCTATATACAGAGAGATATAGAAAAGGTATTTCAAAAGGTTAGAAAACTTACTAATATTTTATATGACATGGAAGCCACATTTTCTTTTAATTTCTTGATTTTTATTATTTTCTGGTAAATAACATTTGTAACTGCATTTATTTACTTGCCTAAACTATACATGTAATAATACATGAATATATAGAATATATTGGCACTGTTTAAAAATGTCAAGCCATACAGATACAGCTAAATTATACTGTCTATACCTCTTTCCATCCATTCCACATTTTAGATCTCTCCTTCATTGGCTGTGTATCCTTTTACGGTTATTTCTTATGTGTATAAAATCCTCATTATAAATGTGTGTGTATATGCACATACATATATATGCTCTTAATTTTTGCATGGGTGTCAATGTTAATGGAAAAATCAAACTTCTGCTTCATTTTTTCATTCGAATGTTTTTCTATGTAAGTTTACATAAATTACTTATTCTAAGCACTTCTGAGTGTTCTGTAATATAAAGACAACACAGATTTGTAAGTTCAGTATTACTTTATTGATGGACATTTTGAATGCTTCACTATTAATTCTATTACAGTCACTTTTACAATGAGAATTACTGTATATACTTCCATAGGTATATGTGAACATTATTCTCTAGGATGGCAAGTAGTTAAATTGCTTTGCCCAGAACTTTGTTTTGTTTTGTTTTTTTAAAGGGTTTTTTTCTAAGATTTTATTTATTTATTTATTTTAGATTTTATTTATTTATTTGAGAGGGAGAGAATGAGAGATAGAGAGCACGAGAGGGAAGAGGGTCAGAGGGAGAAGCAGACTCCCTGCTGAGCAGGGAGCCCGATGCGGGACTCGATCCTGGGACTCCAGGATCATGACCTGAGCTGAAGGCAGTCGCTTAGCCAACTGAGCCACCCAGGTGCCCCAGAACTTTGTTTTTAATAAGAATAATACTATGCAATTTTCCTCTAAGAGTAGGGTTAATTTTCTCCAATCGATTGGGCATAAGAATCACTCTTTAACCCAAAGCTCACTAATGCTTGTTATCATCAATCTTGAAATTCTGTTGGTTAAAAATATAATACTGAACGATTTGTATCATATTCATTTAATTTTTAATTTCCTGATTGCCAGTAAGAATAAGTCTATTTTATGTCATTGAACATTTGCATTCACTTCAGTGTGAATGTTTGCTCTATATATTCTGTCCACATATTTTCTTTTTTTTTAAGATTTATTTGTTTATTTTGAGAGAGAGAGAGAAAAGAGGTGAAGGGGCAGAGGGAGAGGGAGAGAATCTCCAGCTGACTCCCCGCTGAACATGGAGCCCGACCTGGGGCTCTATCTCAGGACCCTGAGATCATGACCTGAGCTGAAATCAAGAGTTAAATGTTTAACCAAGTGAGCCACCCAGGTGCCCCTGTCCACATATTTTCTGTTGGTAAAATATATTTAAATTGCATAATGGCATAGAGCAAGTAGAAGGACTGAAGGCAAAAGTGCATGACAAATATGAGAATGTTGATGGAACTACAAATATAGATAAAAGGATATGAAGTTTCATTTTAGAACAAAAGAAGGAAAGTATGTGAAAATGCACTAGCTCAATGTGTATACATGTACATAAACATAAAGGTAGGACAGGGAAAGTTTGACAGAGCTGTCTGTGGCAAATGCTAATATTCTCTCTGAGGTTGAGAGGTTAATTTAAGATTAAATTAAGGTTAATTAAATGAAGGAGGGTTAATTAAGAAGAGAAAGTCTTAAATTTGGACCAGTTCCTTTATGCAATATAATACTTGGGTGTTTTCGACCAGTATTCATAATCAAATTAATAGCGGTGGCTCTATTTTTTATTGTTAAATACAGAACAATCCATGTCTTCCTCTTATGCACAAATGCAAGTAAACATATCATTAGGGCAATTTTTATCACTAAAATTAAGAATAAAGGCTTTAGACTCAGTGTGTGGGCTAGAAACAGGTCTATCACTTATTATAGATATTTAAACTTGTAGAAGTTACCTAAATTCTTCTCATCTTAAAATAGAGATGAAATTTATGAAATAATACATGAAATGTTCTCAGGAAAACAACTGACTTACATTAGGCATTTTAAAATGTTCAACTATTACATTACTGTATAACTCCCCAATGAGTTGGTTTTCCTGGATTTCTCTTCTGTCCCAATTCATAGTGTGCTTCAGACAGAAATGTCATTATGTAACTTTCCATGGTTCCTTGACTCACCTATCCAGCTGTTTTTGCATTCAAAAGAGAATATCCATCTCTAGGGATCTTGAAGGCCAAATAACCACAGCAACCAGAAACTCTGGGTATGAAACTTCAAAAGAGTAAGAACAAAACACATGTCATCACTGTCACTCCATATTGGTGCCCAGTCTGCTATACATATTCCAATCCTGGCTTCAGTGGACACTGACTTAGGGATTATTTTTCCTGGTCACAACACTCCATAATCTTCAACGGTCTGTAATAGTGGTAAAAGCAGTGTCTGTGCATGAACAGACATTTTTCCAAAGAAGACATCCAAATGGCCAACAGACACATGAAAAAGTGCTCAACATCGCTTGGCATCAGGGAAATCCAAATCAAAACCTCCATGAGATACCACCTCACACCAGTCAGAATCGCTAAAATTAACAAGTCAAGAAACGACAGATGTTGGCGGGGATGTGGAGAAAGGGGAACCCTCCTACACTGTTGGTGGGAATGCAAGCTGGTGCAACCACTCTGGAAAGCAGTATGAAAACTGTTCCTCAAACAGTTGAAAATAGAGCTCCCATACGATCCAGCAATTGCACTACCGTGTATTTATCCCAAAGATACAAATGTAGGGATCCGAAGGGGTACGTGCACCCCAATGTTTATAGCAGCAATGTCCACAATAGCCAAACTGTGGAAAGAGCCAAGATGTCCATCGACAGATGGATGGATAAAGACGATGTGGTATATATACACAATGGAATATTATGCAGCCATCAAAAGGAATGAGGTCTTGCCATTTGCAATGACGTGGATAGAACTGGAGGGTGTTATGCTGAGTGAAATAAGTCAATCAGAGAAAGACATGTATCATATGACCTCATTGATATGAGGAATTCTTAATCTAAGGAAACAAACTGAGGGTTGCTGGAGTGGTGGGGGGTGGGAGGGATGGGGTGGCTGGGTGATAGACATTGTGGAGGGTATGTGCTATGGTGAGCACTGTGAATTGTACAAGACTGATGAATCACGGATCTGTACTTCTGAAACAAATAATGCAATATATGTTAAGAAAAAAAAAAGAAGAAGAAGATAGCAGGAGGGGAAGAAGGAAGGGGAGTAAGTCAGAAGGGGAGATGAACCATGAGAGACGATGGACTCTGAAAAACAAACTGAGGGTTCTAGAGGGGAGGGGGATGGGGGGATGGGTTAGCCTGGTGATGGGTATTAAAGAGGGCACATTCTGCGTGGAGCACTGGGTGTTATGCACAAACAATGAATCATGGAACACTACATCAAAAACTAATGATGTAATGTATGGTGATTAACATAACAATAAAAAATTATTTAAAAAAAAAGCAGTGTCTGTGGAACAGTGTCATTTGTGCTTCTGAGAAGAAAAGGGGGAGAAGAACTGTTTATTATAGGATCAGTATGACTTTCAAAATGTTCTTCTAGTCTTAAGAAATGGAAGAAGTATAATCAGCAAATCACAGTATGGGGTGGGGGAGGGGTCAGCCAAGCAGGAGAAGTGTGCAGAGCAAAGGAAAGGTCATGAGGGGATGTTTGGATGAATTTGCCTAGAAGGGGAGCTCAATGGAGAGCCAGTCATAGAGTAGTTTGACTAACTGGATATATGTAAAGAAATGAAGGAAATTCATGTTAGTGATTATAATCACATTGTTACAATTCTTGCCTGTGAGTTCAAGAGTAAACAAAAAATGTGTCACCAATGGAGAGTCACAAGCAATGCAATGAGCTGTTCACTTCCTGACACACTGTTATCAGCCCCACTCTTGTTATCATGCTGAATGAGTTTCATGTTGGTGTGGATAAACCTCCTTCTGGTCCTTCCAAAGCAAGCAACACATCCTCCCCAATTTTGGAATTCCATTCTCAAAGCTACACCCTATCACTGAGTTTCTTGGCATGTCCCAGAGTAGGATGACTAAAATATTTTTTTAAAAAGGCACATTTTCTATTCAAAGCTTCTGGTCATTCCTCCTGCCTGTGTAATTTGTGTCTTACAACTGTTTCTATGTCCTCCAAACCCATGACTCTAACACATTTTCCCATATGATTCTAAATATATGTTTACAAACACATGTATCTTAAAGTTAGTTGAAGAAGCCATTACAAACAGTGTAGTTTCGATGAACTAAGCATACAGCTATTGCACTGTGCATCTACACTTGTGTTTATTTTTTTGTTTTTATTTAAATTCCAATTAGTTAACATACAAAATAATATGGATGTTGTATGTAAGTATTGAATCACTAAATTATGCACCTGAGAGTCTTACACATTTTTTAGATTCCAGTTGGTGTTACTTTCTTCTCAGTGGAGAGAAGACTTTGGATTTTCATACATTTAGCTCCGATTTTTGGTACCTACATATTTTCCCTCATTTGGTATCTACAGATCAGCCATATTAGAAATTACACCTGTGAAATAAGTTCTGAGAATCAGATATGATGATGAAATAATTTCTAAATATTGAGAGACATTGTAAATACTCCATGACCTGCAATTCCCTGCATTTTGGCTGACTTAACTCATTGAAGGTTTAAAATTTTTAAGCTATTAGTTTTGTTTGGTGTAGAGAAAAATTCATGAAGAGAAAGCTAGAACTTCTTGTTATGTCAACATACAATAAGACCAATGTCCATCCATCAACCTTCATTCTCACTGGCATTCCTGGGTTGGAGGCTGCCCACATCTGGATTTCTATCCCCTTTTGTGTGGTCTATGTTTTGGCCCTCCTGGGAAACTGTTCTCTTCTGTTTATCATCAAGACAGACTCCAGCCTCCATGAACCAATGTACCTCTTCCTCTACATGCTGGCTGTGGCTGATCTTATTGTGTGTACTACAGCTGTACCGAAACTTCTTAGCCTTTTCTAGTTCCATGATGGAGAGATTCGTTTTGAAGCCTGCCTCATTCAAGTGTTCCTGATTCACTCTTGCTCCGCCATGGAATCTGGCTTCTTCCTGGCCATGGCTTTTGACCGTTATGTAGCCATTTGTAACCCATTAAGACATTCAGCTATTCTGACACATGCTGTAATTGGAGGGATGGGTCTAGGTATAGTACTCCAGGGCACAGCACTTCTCAGTCCTCACCCCTTTCTGTTACGTTGGCTTCCCTACTGCAGAACCAATATCATTTCCCACACCTACTGTGAATTTATGGCCCTCATCAAGATTGCCTGTGCTGAGACAAGAATCTGTAAAGCCTACAGCCTCATTGTTGCCTTCCTTACTGGTGGGGTGGACTTCATATTGATAATCTGTTCTTATGTTCTCATACTCCACACTGTCTTCCACCTCCCATCCAAGGAAGACTGACTCAAGACCTTGGGCACCTGTGGCTCCCATATCTGTGTCATCTTAGGGTCTTATACTCCAGCCTTTTTCTCTTTTCTCACCCACAGATTTGGGCACTGTGTGGCTCCCCATGTCCACATATTTGTGGCCAACATCTATCTTCTGGTCCAACCCATGGTGAACCCTACTATCTATGGGGTAAGAACCAAGAAGATATGGGACAGATCCCTTAAATTTTTCAATTTTTCAAATGAGTAATATATGAATAAATGATATATTATCCATCTTAGAATGAGTGATTTCTTCATGAAGCTCCTCTTTCAATGGTCAGAGGGCATGGGTTTTTCTGTGGGAAGTAATTCATCCAAAGATATATTTTATGTTGTAACAATAATTACGTAGAGGCAAATGTATTATTGAGTATGACTCTTTACCACAACATTAAAATGTTATTGCCAAAAGAACACAAAGCAAACAAATATAAAATGTAGAATCATCTGTGGTTAAAAACAAAAGATATTTAAAATTAATATGATATATAATCACATATCTTTGGTTTACCAGTTAAGACTTACTACCAGATTTACAAATTTCCCCTTTTTCTGCCCCAGTCATTTCTTCTTAACTAAATGTCCTTCTTTCTCAAGTACGTACCTCACCACTTTCTTAGTGAGAGTTTCCTGATGCTAACGTCTGTGTTCTATGTTCATCTAATGTTTTCTTTATTTCTTCTTTAAAATACTTTTCTAGCTATACACTTCCGTTCTCCAGTTATTACACTTCTTTAGCCTTTTGAAGACATTATCCTACAGTCTTCTAGAATCCATTATTACTTTGAAGAAAACTGTTGTTGGCCAAATTGTCATTAATTTGTAGGTAATTATCTTTTCTGTTTGACTGTCACTAAATCCTATTGATTCCTTTCGTGTTCTGTAGTTTCACATGGGTAAATTTCACAGGTATTACGTTAAGTGAAAAAAGATTACATACTCTATGATTCTGTTTAAATGAAACTCTAGGGAAGGAAAAGTAGTGTGGGGGTAGTGTTCAAGCATCTGTGTTTTAAGGTCTTGTAGGTGATTCTTAAATGCAGTTAAAACTTAGCTGCAACTGTGTAAGTTGAGGAACAGAGACATTAGTTGACCACAGGGGAAATATTTCAGTCAAGTACTTCACCCTTCAAGCTAAATTGTGAATAGAATCAACATTTGTTAATAATTTACTAGATCCTAATCTCTTTATTGTGGGTTTTAATACATAATCGTTTAACCCTCGTGATATATTTTAGAATTAATTATCATAAATACCGACATGATAAGTAACTCGACAAACTCATATTCAATGGGCTAGTTTAGAGGAGCTAGGATTAGAAGTCTGTCTAGCTCTAAAGCCATAATTTTCTTATAATCTCAAAATGGTTCCATATACAGCCAAATCACTCAATGGGACTCCTAGGAACACAGCTTCTCACAGGCTGAGGTGTCAAAATTGTTTCTACTGGTCATTGCATTATTCATAACCACACTCAGTTTAGATCCATTTAACTAATGTTTACTTGTTGACCAGAATTCACTGGAGATATAGAAATGACTAAGGCAAGGTATGTGAACAGTTGCAGAGTCTCAGAGGTGCATACAATCAATGTATCATTTCTTTCCCATATGATTCCTGAAAAGATTGAGATTGAAGAAAGATATGGCAGATGAGTTCAAAATACCACATTTCTTAGTGATGAAGTCTATTCTGAAGGACCAAGTTTGGTACAAGAATCAGTGAACACTCTAATTAAACTCCAGAGTTAGGCATATAGTCCTAATTAGAACATGAAAACTTACTACATGGAGGAGCACCAGAGAACACAGGACTGCCTTAGAAAGTTTCACTACCAGAAAGTGTGTGTTGCAGGGGGTGGGGCACGGGGAGAAAGGTCTTAATTTAACTTATCCAATTTATTCATACTGAATTTTCACATCTACAGCTTCTCCCTAGCACAGAGTGAATAAGGGTGAAAAAAGGATGGGCTTTACAATACATGAACATAAAGAATAAGCTAGAAACATTTTGTTCCAGTAGTTTGATATAGTTGATTCAGATATACAAAAATTTACAACTTTCAGTATAATAACGTGTAACACTTATATGTGTGCATTCTCATAGTCAACCCTGAGTTCTTTACAAACATTAACCCATTAAATTCTCATGCAAACTAAAAATGATTTGTAGGATTAATATCCTCATTTTACAAATAAGGAAACTGAGAAATAGAGAAATCAGTTGACTTTCTCATAGTCACAGAGATGGTTAAAAATGGAGACAGAATTTGAACCTAGGAAGTTTGACACCAGGTTTATATTCTCAACCACTACTCTATATTTAGTTACATATTGATATTTACACTCTGATATATCAATGTGACAAGTGATATGATAGAAATAGAAAGGAGATACATAATCAGCCAAGGCTAGGGAAAGTCAAGAATAGTTCCAGAAGATAGAACATCAGGTAGGTAACAAGCAAAGTTCCTGTGGGTTAGGTCAAATTAAGTAGGTCGTGTGTGAAGTGTGTGGTATGTGTGGAGTATATCGTGTGTGTGTGTGTGTGTGTGTGTGTGTGTGTGTGTGTGTGTGGTGTGTGTTGGGGATTAGAGTGGTATCCAGTTTTGAGTTAGCCAATTCTGCATTCAGTCATTTCACTTCCCAAGGATTATCCCATTTTCTCCATCTAACCATCACCTAATTTGATTATTAACCAAGTTTCAACTTTCTAGAATGATAGTTTTCAAAATTTAGGCTTGAAGACTCTTAAAAATACATATTGCTTAGGCCCTCTCTAAAACTATTAGACTCAAAATGTCTGTGGTGTATCCCATAAAAAATTCCCATTTACTTTTCATCATTCATTCTCTATATTTATAATTCAGTGATCCACACTCCATACCACAGTTGTAAAATGCTGAGAAGAAACACACAGATGTACTACTACTCAGAGAATGTGGCATGATTTAAAATTCCTACAAAGTTTTATAGTTCTTATTTAAAATACAAAAGGTTGGAAAGAATGTCACTCAAAACCTTATGACAATAAAACTATATGCTGGATAATAAAAAAAAAAAAACCTCACAATTCTCTTGGACCTGTCAGAAAGTTCAAACCACAGTGCAACTAACTAATCCAAAATTTAAGGAAAGATAAGTAACTCCAAAAAGAGATGGAACATGATCCTGTGCTGACTAGGGGCATGTGTCAGATACTGTACAAGCCAGTATAAAGAACTTGTTAAAGTTTAAACCAAATTATTCACAGCTGAGTATGAACTTATATGAGAATACAGAATGTTTGGGAGTCATGTATATATGATACAAAGGGGAATTCACACCCACTTAGGTTTTTCTCCCTAGACCTAGACCAGATACTCATGAGAAAGTCTCAGTGCAGGACTAGATTTTAACCATGGACCAGTGGGAATATCAGCCGCTATAAGATGGGAATAACCCTTCACCCAGGTTCTCTCCCCTAAGGAAAAAAGCCTTCACCCTGGAGGAAGAGCACTTGTGGAGACCCATTGCTGCTGAGCCAAAGGAGCAGAAACAAACTCCATAACGCAGGGTGAGGCAGGTTCCTTAGAAGTGTCCTACAGTGCTAGGGGAGGGGCAGAATCACTGAGGAGGCTTCACTTTCAAGACTCAGGGACATAGAACCTGTCTAAGACAGGCTGAACCAGCGCAGTTGGTATTGTAATGTCCTCTGGCTCTTACCACCAGACTAGCAGGGTTTGAGGAACAAGTAACAGTGTTCTACACCCAAGGGAGTGTGGAGAACATAGAGAGTGGCCTTATTTGTAGCACAGAAACAAAGGGAAGATCTAATGCTGATAGTGGTATAGACATCAACTAAAACCTAACTCATCAACCACACCCTGAACACAAAGTAAAGTTAGAGGAATGTGGTGCATTCACTGAGGACATTTGAAGGAAAGGCATGAAGAAATTGAGGACCTGAATAGTCCTTTCCTACGAAATAAGTTGAATCTGTAGTTAGCAACCTTCTAACACAGAAGACTCCAGGCCCAGGTGATTGCATTGGTAAATTTAACAATTTAAATAAAGGCTAAGTACCAATTCTCCACAAATTAGCCAAAACACATATAAACAGATTGAACTCTAACCAAATCATTCAAGATATAAATGAGGCCATATCATTAAAGTCCATCTCATAAGTACAATAGATAGATAGGGGATGAGTTCAGTGTCACAACAGGGGCACTTGTGAAAAGGCACGAAAAAGGCCTATAATTATACAGCTTAACTGACTGCTTCCAATTCAGGATGTGATGTTAATTAATACAAACTCCCTCTAAGAATTTATGACATCATCTTTCTATTATAATAAAAATAAGTAGGATTTTTTTTTCCAAAGTGCATGCTATGGAATATTGGTGTCATAGGTTGGTCAAAGGAGCAATCTGAAGCCAATATCTTCTTAAATTTCAAATGAATATTTGTGTATTGAAAGATCTGAGAAATCCTGCAGTAAAAATATAGCTAAAAGTTTACTTTTATTGGCCAGGATTTACAACCATATTTTCCCTGAATTCTTTCTACAAATAATGTCAATAATACCACCTAGAACTAGAGAACACTGAGCGGTATCATATGGCACAAGAGTACATGTGTACGCGCTTGGCTAATACTGGATGCAGAACATCACTAAGACTTCCTGCTTTCCATAAGAGG
Source organism: Callorhinus ursinus (assembly GCF_003265705.2). Taxonomy (NCBI): domain Eukaryota; kingdom Metazoa; phylum Chordata; class Mammalia; order Carnivora; family Otariidae; genus Callorhinus; species Callorhinus ursinus. Next base: position 644,395 of record NW_027397097.1, read on the forward strand.
GAAACTCCTCTATGAAGTGTCACAAGACACAGAAATGGAATTGTTCTGAAAATAATTGTTTGAAAAAAAGGATCAATAAGCCAGAGTTTATAAGTACTCATCCACCAAAAAGCAACACAACACAGCTTTAAAACAAAAAAGACTATGAATTTGCCATGATTGCCGAGTCCTTACAATTCTGTTCATGATATAAAATCTCTACTTTTCTCAGATGTTTATCATATTCACAGGATCAATTTCATGTCTAACAACATTAACATGGTAGAGTCAAAAATAACATTCTGAGAGGGAGTCCAAGCATATGGGAAGTTTTTCAGCATCTATTATTTTGGGAACCAGCATAGTAAGGGTGATGCACTATCTATGTTTAAATTAGGATATGAGGGAATTTATTTTTTTATTATTATTTGTGTGGTATTTTCTTTTTGGAGGGCTGGTTTTGCTTTAAAATGAAAGTGACTGCAGAATGTGATGTGGTCAGTCTTAATGAAAGCAGAAAAAAGTGTTCACTTTCTTCCAAGTGGGGAAACTGAATTATCTCCAAATAATGGGAAATTATAAAACCTTTTTATTCATGCATTTGACATGGGCCTCACTTTCCATGTCTGGGTTTGGGAAGGAGGCTGACAGGCCTCCCCTGAGATGGGTCAGCATAACTTCCAAATGTTCTCTTTCTGTTCTCAACAAAGAGAATTGGTGCTGCTTCCTTCTTTAATTTGATTCTTTACCAGAGTTATGGTTTTTCTTGGAGAAGACTTTCAGCACCTGTTCTCTAATCTGTTTAATTCTGATGCCATAGATTACAGGGTTAAGAGCAGGTAGAATGACTACATAGAAATTAGCCAAAAGGATGTGGATATAACATGGTATATTCTGGCCAAACCTGTGGGTCATAAATGAAAAAAACGCAGGGGTGTAGAAAGCCAACATGACACACACGTGAGAGCCACAGGTGCTGAGTGCTTTGAGCCAGGCATCGTGGGAAGGCAGTCGAAAGACAGCACGAAGGATCTGGACATAGGAAATGACAATAGATATAATGTCCAACATCAGGATAGAGATGGCACATAAGCCATAGATGATGTTGACCCTGATGCTGACACAGGACAGGCGGGCAATGCCCATGTGCTCACAGTAAGTGTGAGGAATAATTTGGTGTCCACAAAATGGTAACCGTAGGATGAGTAGAACAAAGGGTATGGCAAAGGACAAAGGTCTCAGTAGGATTATCAAATCAGTGAAGACTACCACCTTATTTGTCAACACCAGTGTGTATCGAAGAGGGTTACAGATGGCCACATAATGATCATAGGCCATGGCCACGAGCACAGCTGACTCAATGCCAGTGCAGAGGTGGATGAAGAACATCTGGATGAGACAACCCTCAAAGGAGATTTCTCTAAGGTTGAACCAGAAGATGCCAAGCGTCTTGGGGATGGTGGATGTGGACAGGCCCAGGTCGATAGATGACACAATGGCCAGGAAGTAGAACATGGGCTGCTGAAGGCTGCTCTCAGTCTCAATCACGGAGAGGATGCTGATGTTCCCAAGAACAGCTGTCAGGTACACAGCAAAGAAAGGGAAACCAATCCAGATATGTATATGTTCCAGCCCAGGGATCCCCAGAAGGAAGAAAGAGTAGGGATGAAATAGGGTGGTATTAAGTGAGGCCATCTTCAAGGATATTTTTACAGTAAAATGTATTATAGATCAAGTACCTCTCATTCACTGAATAAGCCTCATCCTTGCTTAATGCACAGAGAAAATGAAGGAATTAGTGAAACATTTATTGTATCTACCCGTATCACTGCACCATAGAGACCTGAAAATGTGCAGAATTGAATGACAAAATGAAGCCACCTCATTTCAGTGTACTTCATCATATCAGTTCATTTAAATTGAATATTTTTATTCAACCAAAATTGACTAAGTATCTAGTATATATGTGCCATGTTCTGTGCTAAGACTGATTGCAAAATATGAGTTAGAGAAGGTTCCTTTTTTGATGGAACTTAAAGTTTTAGTGGTTGAAACAGTTATGCAAATCAATCATTTAAATTTATGAAATAAGTGTTAAGATCAAGTTGTTCCCTTGCTACTTAGGTACCCAAAATACTTTCCTGAAAACCATTTAGGATTTTATAGAAAAATGATCTGATTTATGACTATATATATTAGGTACAAGGTAGGAACATAAATATAAACATAATGACAGACATTATGATTCTCTGTGTACCACATTCTGAGGTGAACATATACAGTGCAGTCTCCATATGAACTGCAAGTGCAACAAACCAGAACTTTCTAAGACAATTTTGTATCTATGTAGGCTTCTCACTGTTAAAGTCTCTAAAAAGATTTTTCATGCCATAGTCATCTGATCTCTCCTTTCTTGCTGGTGCCAGTATCAGAGAATAAATCATATGAAACCACATCAAACTTAATTTCAGGATAATCCTCTTAATCTGGGTCTTCTTAGAAAGGAACATACATATTCCTCTTCATATTGTTCTGATGATAGGTAAATAGAGCCTTGCCCTTTAAGTGCCCTCCTGCTGATGTTTGTCCAGAAAGAAACACAGATTTACTCATGGCCACAAAAACATTAATAATTGGGTTTAGAAAATATCACAAAATTGTCAGGTAAAATGAGTTAATTTATACACACCACTTCTGGAAACTAAATTCATCATTTCACTGACTATATAAGTTGTTACAATATATACACCTTAATAAATCTAAGCACATTGTGATCAAGAGCTCTTGCTTTCTCTTTCATATACTCTTGGTATGGATAGATAGATAGATAGTTATCTGCACACAGAGACAGAAGGTCTGGCACTTAAAAGTACAGAGTAGAAATAAGAATTACTGATTTTAAGAAAATTACCACCAGAAGGAAAGTAGATCTAATCCATACCCATAGGAGGCTATCTCCTTATTGATATGAGAAATTTGGAAGAACCTGGAGGGCTGAGGTAAGATGTATTATTTTTATAGTTCAACTTCAATGTATTCCATGCTGTTACAGATGGAATTAGGCCTTTCCATTGTTCCTCCACTCAGTATTCTGTGAGCCTCCTAAATCCAGTGCAAAGCAGGAACAAGCTACAAACTACATTAGCCAGATGAACTGTATTGGAACAGTATGTCTGGGGATGGAAGAATGAGAGAGAGAGAGAGAGAGAGAGAGAGAGAGAGAGTATGTGTGTGTGTGTGTGTGTGAGTCTCTGTGTTGAAAGGGTGCATTGTTGTGTGGGTTTTGGGCAAATTGCTTAAGAAATCCTAGAAAGAAGAGTTTGATCACAGGTATAGGAAGAAGACGGTTAAGATAATTAGTCAAGCCAAAGAGGGATTTCAAGAAAGAAATAAGAACTATATAGAAAACAATCCGTAATTTGAACAGGGATGACTATATGCAATGAATGGCATTTAAACCCAGGGGATTTGGAAGGGGATGAAGTAGAATCCTATAATCAGATTTCTTTTTCTGCCATTGTGGTTCAGCTAATTTAGAGGTTAGTAGATGAGAAATGGCATAATGTTTATTTTTTTAAAGATTTTTTAAATTTTATTTTATTATGTTATGTTAGTCACCATACAATACATCATTAGTTTTTGATGTAGTGATCCATGATTCATTATTTTTGTATAAAACCCAGTGCTTCATTCTGTACACGCCCTCCTTAATACCCATCACCAGGCTAACCCATCCCCCTCTAAAAAACCCTCAGTTTGTTTCTCAGAGTCCACAGTCTCTCATGGTTCATCTCTCCCTCCGATTCCCCCCCCTTCATTTTTCCCTTCCTTCTCCTAATGTCCTCCGTGCTATTCCTTATGTTCCACAAATAAGGGAAACCATATGATAATTGACTTTCTCTGCTTGACTTATTTCACTTAGCATAATCTCCTCCAGTCCCATCCATGTTGATGTAAAAGTTGGGTATTCATCCTTTCTGATGGCTGAGTAATATTCCATTGTATATATGGACCACATCTTCTTTATCCATTCATCTGTTGAAGGGCATCTTGGCTCTTTCCACAGTCTGGCTATTGCGGACATTGCAGCTATGAACATTGGGGTGCATATGGCCCTTCTTTACACATAAATAAGAGGAGCAAGAAGAACCATATGGTCCGCTCAATTGATGCAGAAAAAGCATTTGACAAAATATAGCATCCTTTCTTGATTAAAACTCTTCAGAGTATAGGGGTAGAGGGAACATGCCTCAAGTTCATACAATCCATCTATGAAAAACCCACAGTGAATATCATCCTCAATGGAGGAAAAACGGAGGGCTTTTCCCTTAAGATCAGGAACACCTCAAGGATGCCCACTCTCGCCACTATTGTTCAACATAGTACTAGAAGTCGTAGCAACAGCAATCAGACAACAAAGAGAAATGAAAAGTATTCAAATTGACAAAGAAGAAGTCAAACTCTCTCTTTACACAGATGACATGATACTTTATGTGGAAAACCCAAAAGACCCTGCCCCCAAATTACTAGAACTCATATAGCAATTCAGTAATGTGGCAGGATACAAAATCAATGCACAGAAATCTGTTGCTTTCTTGTACACTAACAATGTAACTGTAGAAAGAGAAATTAGAGAAACGATTCCATTTATAATAGCATCAAAAACCATAAGATACCTCGGAATAAACCTAACCAAAGAGGTCAAGGATCTATACTCTAGGAACTACAGAACACTCATGAAAGAAATTGAAGAAGACACAAAAAGATGGAAAAATATTCCATGCTCATGGATTGGAAGAATAAACATTGTTAAAATGTCTGTGCTACCCAGAGCAATCTATACCTTCAATGCCATCCTGATCAAAATTCCGATGACATTTTTCAAAGTGCTGGAACAAACAATCCTAAAATCTGTATGGAATCAGAAAAGAACCCAAATCGCCAAGGAAATATTGAAGAAGAAAAACAACCTGGGGGCATCACGTTGCCTGATTTCAAGCTATATTACAAAGCAGTGATCACAAAGACAGCATGGTACTAGCACAAAAACAGACATATAGACCAATGGAACAGAACAGAGAGCCCAGATATGGACCCTCAACTCTATGGTAAAATAATCTTCGACAAAGCAGGAAAAATATCCAATGGAAAAAAGATAGTCGCTTCAATAAATGGTGCTGGGAAAATTGGACAGCCACATGCAGAAGAATGAAATTCAACCATTCTCTAACACCATACACAAAGATAAACTCAAAATGGTTGAAAGACCACAATGTGAGACAGGAATCCATCAAAACTCTAGAGGAGAACATAGGCAGTAACCTCTTTGACATCAGCCACAGCTGATGAACTTCTTTCAAGATACATCTCCAAAGGCTGGTGAAACAAAAGCAAAAAAGAACTTTTGGGACTTCATCATGATAAACAGCTTCTGCACAGCAAAGGAAACAGTCAACAAAACAAAGAGGGAACCCACAGAATGGGAGAAGATATTTGCAAATGACACTACAGATAAAGGGCTGGTATCCAAGATCTATAAAGAACTTCACAAACTCAACACCCAAAAAACAAATAATCAAGTCAAAAAAATGGCAGAAGACATGAACAAACACTTCTCCAAAGAAGACATACAAATGGCTAACAGACACATGAAAAAGTATTCATCATTAGCCATCAGGGAAATTCGAATCAAAACCACACTGAGATACCACCTTACACCAGTTGGAATAGCAAAATTGAGAAGGCAAGAAACAACAAATGTTGGAGAGGTTGTGGAGAAAGGGAAACCCTCTTACATTGTTGGTGGGAATGCAAGTTGGTACAGCCACTTTGGAAAACAGTGTGGAGGTGCCTCAGAAAATTAAAAATAGAGGTACCCTATGGCCCAGCAACTGCACTCCTGGGTATTTACCCCAAAGACACAGATGTAATGAAAAGGAAATGTCATAATGTTTAGAAACAGACACTAGGAATTGAAACCAGTCTTCCTGCCATGTGAATTTGGTTAAATTATTTCCCTTCTTTGGGTCTAAGATTCCACACCTATGAAATGAGGCTAAAATGCCTACATAGCAGAATTCTTGCAAGACTTGCATGAGTCAAGATGGGTCATCAAAAAAGTATAGTTACAATTTCTGGTAAAAATCTCTTGATAAGAACACGATTGGAAGTGGTTCCAACTTATCTCAGGTCTTCAGATAATCCTTACATTAGGGGTCAGCAGACTAAATCCTGATTTTCACTTTACCTGCATATAAATATTTTGATAGGGTTTCTAACATTTATAATAGAGTATATCTGATTAAACCTATCCTTAGACATTTTCACAGACATTAGCATTATGCACTCAGAGACCAAACCATTCCAAAATGATTAGTACTACCTTTAGTTGGAAGAAAGTAGCAAGTGGTTTGGTGAGCAAGTGGTTTGTATTGGTGAGAGATATTTGCTGAATAGCTTAAGGTAAGTTCAATTATTGTTCTCCCTCTGTGTCAAAAATGCACTCAGGATGGAGACATTATCCGACCTTTAAATTAGATTAGAAGGGATTGAAGGAGAGGTAACAGTAAGCAAGAGACTGAACACAGGAAAATAAAGAACCTTGATAGATCAGTAAATAGATAGGCTCCAGGTCAGTGAAGAGCTCTCTGCACAGAAAAAATGGCAGAGGTGTCAAAAGATATAAGAGCTGCACACAGAGATGGTATAAGGATGTATGAGAAATAAAAGCAGCAGTTGCTCATGTGCACATGAGAGATTATGCCAACACATTCTTACAGTCAGTTCCCTTACCCTCTCCCTTCAGTCAGCGTTTTCCTACTGCCCCCTATCCTATCATCCACCACTCTTTTCCTTGTGCTCAGCTGGCCACAGATAAGAATCCATACTTCTAAAAGCATTGCTTACCAGCAAGGACTCCTGGAGAAGCTAGCCAATCTCCCCCAGCATCCTTTTGAGCTCCTTTTGCTTTGGTGGGAACATTTTTTATACTGTGACCACAGCCTCTAGAGTGAGAACTTTGTCTGTCTTGGAACCCCCTGGGGATAGTGGGGTCTATCAAGCTCTGAGATCTGGATTAACTCCTTTTCTAGTAGAATAGAATACACCAGACACTGATAGACCATGTCCTGATTCTGGACCCTGATTCCCAAATCTAGGATTAGCATATTTCCCGGGGAATAATTATTATTATTATTTTGGTCTTGTAAAATTCTTTAACATTTTTTTCTAACAGCATTCCTGGAACTGGTTTTAGGCTCTTAATTCTGAACTCCTCAAAGGGAGGGGGTGGCTTGTCCAGGCCCCAAATATATATAAGCTAATGATTGTATTAAATCAAGGTATATCTTCTTAGTATTGTGCAACTACCACATTGACTCAATATTTATTATAACTGAAGTGCTAAAAAGTAAACAAGTACACTAAAATTGCATCATGACTCAATATTTAGCATAATCGCCCAATCCTGAAGTGAAGGAAGGCATACAGTTTTGCATCATACTGAAACCTATCATGTCATTCCAGTAGGGTTTCCCATCAGTAGTGGAAAGCAGAGATAAAAATCTGGAAGTCAGAGGCTAGTCATTTTATCACTCCCCTACCGACTACTTATTTAAAGCCATGTAGGAATTGCCTAATTCTCTAAATCTCAATTTTGAAACCTGTAAAATGAGGACATTTGTCAAAGGAGTTTCAGTGTCCTTTGGTCCTAACATCATATGAGGATATCATCCTGTTTTAAAGATGAAGAGACAGACATAGAGAAGACAAGAGAAGTTCACATGGAGAGGTAGAGCTGAGTATTCAAGCTTCCATTCTAGAGGGCCTTCCATGAGTAATGGGAACTGATCTTCAACATTCATTCACTGATGAATTCAAACAACTATGCACTGATGATCTACTATGTGTCAGGCACCATTTAGGCACTGCCAATATAGTAGTAAACAGAGCAGGCAGTAAAAGAAGACAAGAAACAGAATAAAGACTCACATAGATGACAAAAATGAGCTGTGTTGAAACATAAAGCTGGGAAGTGGAAAAAGGTGCTGATGGTGAGACTTAGTCATTCTAATATTGTCAGGAATGTGACATTTAGGTAAGGGTTAGGAGGGGAGGAGGGAGCAAGCCATGTGGAATCTGGAATGGGGTGATGGCTGGGGGAAAACATTCCAGGCAGAGAGAACAGCAAATGCAAAGACACTGAAGCTGAACCATGTTGGGTGTAATCAAGAAAAACGCAACTTTCACAGAATCCAAGTCTCAAAGATGTGGGCAACATCGAGAACCTTCAGACTTCCACAAACTTAGAACTCAGAAGGTCATCATCCAACAGGACAAACACCAAAGGAGATCCCCATACAGTGGCTGGTAGTTAGGAAAGCTCATGGCTACTCTTTCAGTTAAGGAGCCGTATTTAAATCAACTCTATTACTTGTTTGTTTTGTTTTGTTTTGTATAGCAAAACATGGCCACAGAAAAAAAAAAAAGAGCATGTTACCAGAGTATCAATAGTTAACTTTTCTTTTAATTGACTGATAATACATAAATATATTTGCATTCCTTCTCATTCTTTCTTCTACCAAGTTATGGTAATCACTATCAGATATTTAAAGATCTCAAATACACAAAGAAAACAGAAATAATGAATGTTTTATTCCTTCAACTAGTTATCAGTCAGATTGGATGAAAAATGAATAGCAACACACACACATGATAAAATGGGGGTGGGGGTCTTTTTATGTGAATTCACTATTTGTATTTGTAAAAATATGTATAGCAGTCGGTAGGGAACCCTTGGCAGGGAGTGAAGACTTAACCGCACAAATTTGCATATTGCTTTAGCGCTCCCCTGGATCCAGTGCCACTGTGGCAATGCTAATTCCAATATGATTATTATCACTGTATAAGTGATACAATCTTACTCTTTGAAATTTTTGGGATGTTTACCTTGACTTTGATAGTAATTTGATAGTAATTAATTATTTCTGTAATATTGCAGTTAAAAAAAATCTATTCAAGCAAGCTGGTGCAACCCCTCTGGAAAACAGTATGGAGGTTCCTCAAACAGTTGAAAATAGAGCTCCCATACGATCCAGCAATTGCACTACCGTGTATTTATCCCAAAGATACAAATGTAGGGATCCGAAGGGGTACGTGCACCCCAATGTTTATAGCAGCAATGTCCACAATAGCCAAACTGTGGAAAGAGCCAAGATGTCCATCGACAGATGAATGGATAAAGAAGATGTGGTATATATACACAATGGAATATTATGCAGCCATCAAATGGAATGAGATCTTGCCATTTGCAACGACGTGGATGGAACTGGAGGGTGTGATGCTGAGTGAAATAAGTCAATCAGAGGAAGACATGTATCATATGACCTCACTGATATGAGGAATTCTTAATCTCAAGAAACAAACTGAGTGTTGCTGGAGTGGTGGGGGGGTGGGAGGGATGGAGGGGCTGGGTGATAGACATTGGGGAGGGTATGTGCTATGGTGAGCACTGTGAATTGTGCAAGACTGTTGAATCACAGATCTGTACTTCTGAAACAAATAATGCAACATATGTTAAGAAAAAAGAAAAAGAAGAAGATAGCAGAAGGGGAAGAATGAAGGGGAGTAAGTCGGAGGGGGAGATGAACCATGAGAGACGATGGACTCTGAGAAACAAACTGAGGGTTCTAGAGGGGAGGGGGGTGGGGGATGGGTTAGCCTGGTGATGGGTATTAAGGAGGGTACATTCTGCATGGAGCACTGGGTGTTATGCACAATGAATCATGGAACACTACATCAAGAACTAATGATGTAATGTATGGTGATTAACATAACAATAAAAAATTTTTTAAAAAAATCTATTCAACATACCAGATGCCCCATAAATCTGAAGTTTTAGGTTTCTTTAATTTTTGAAATTAATAGTCATGTTTTTCAAATATTTCACCTCTTCATTTATTACTTCCCTCCTTCTAAAATTCATTATATGTTTTTAGCAATTCTACATTAATCTTCCAATATACCCAATTTTTTTCATTTTCTTATATTCATTAGTGATAATTTAATAATTGTTTTATGACCTCTTATGAACAGTGTTTGTGTGTTTGTGTGTGTGTGTGTCCCTTAAATGATATTCAGTAATCTTTGTGCAGAGTTTTATCCATATTGATTAGATCAACTCCACTAGCTTTTCTGCTGCCTCTCACTTCCACTTTTAAGGATTGTGATTACCTTGAACCTATTTAGATAATCTAGAATAAGGTCTCAGATTTAAGGTCTGATTATTAGCCTTAATTCTATCTGTAATCTAAATTCACCTTTATTTTGTAAGGTAACCTATCCACGGTTCCTGGGACCAGGATGTGAATATCTATGGGGGAGGGAGGCCATTATTCTGCCTACTACCAAGATTGTTTTTGGCACTTCTTATTAATATTAATAAATTTTTGAAATTTAAGAACTATTTCTTTGTTTATGTTCTACTCCCTATATAGTGTTTGTAGTGTTTTTTTTTTCCTTGTTGTGATATGTGTGTGTGTGTATGCATTTTAATTACATATTAAAATCTTGGCTTTACTACTTAAGAATTCCACAACTTTGGACACTTACTTAACCTCCTCATTATAAGAATTCCACAACTTTGGACATTTATTTAACCTCCCCATTATATAAACACCCTAGTAGTATTGAAGTAAAGACTCTTAATTTCTTAATTTGCGTTTTCTTGTTTTGTTTTGTTTTGTTTTGTTTTGTTTTGGTTGGCTAGATCATCTTTATTTTATTTCATTTTTTATTATGTTATGTTAGTCACCATATAGTACATCATTAGTTTTTGATGTAGTGTTCTATGATTCATTGCTCATGTATAATACCCAGTGCTCCACGCAGAACGTGCCCTCTTTAATACCCATCATCAGGCTAACCCATCCCCCCACTCCCCTCCCCTCTAAAACCATCAGTTTGTTTCTCGGAGTCCATAGTCTCTCATGGTTGGTCTCCTCCTCTGATTTCCCCCCTTCATTGTTCCCTTCCTTCTCCTAATGTCCTCCATGTTATTCCTTATGTTCCACAAAGAAGTGAAACCATATGATAATTGACTTGCTCTGCTTGACTTATTTCACTTAGCATAATCTCCTCCAGTCCCATCTATGTTGAAAAGTCTATGCTGCCCAGAGCAATCTATACCTTCAATGCCATCCCGATCAAAATATCAACAGCATTTTTCAAAGTGCTGGAACAAACAGTCTTAAAATTTGTATGGAATCAGAAACGACCCTGAACCACCAAGGAATTGTTGAAAAAGAAAAACAAAGCTGGGGGCATCACGTTGCCTGAATCCAAGCTATATTACAAAGCTGTGATCACCAAGACAGCATGGTGCTGGCACAAAAACAGACACATAGATCAATGGAACAGAATGGAGAGCCCAGATATGGACCCTCAACTCTATGGTCAACTAATCTTCAACAAAGCAGGAAAAAATATCCAATGGAAAAAAGACAGTCTCTTCAATAAATGGTGCTGGGAAAATTAGACAGCTATATACAGAAGAATGAAATTTGACCATTCTCTTAATTTGGGTTTTAAAAAATTTTTTCAGTCATAGAATTTCCATTTGAATCTTCTAAAATATTCCAGTTTCTTTCTGAGTATTTCAATCTTGTCTCTCATTTTCTCAAGTATATTTAATCATAGTTATTATAAAACCTGTCTAAAAACTGTATTATTGAATCTCCTGTTTCTTCTTGTTTTATTATTAATGTTTATGTTTTATGTCACATCTATTTGTTTCTTTCTGTGCTTTGTTATGCTAATGCCAGACATTTTGTGTAAAAATAATGTAGAAATAATTTGAACCCTAGGATAATGCTATATAATGTTATTTCAGTCTAGAGGATTCATATTTACTTCTGGCTGGTTACCATGCCCACTAAAGGCCTCAAGTCATGAGGCTAAGAAAAGTAGTGTAGAAGAGAAGTCATGACATTGATGAAGGGAATAAATTAAAATACTTTGGGAAAAAATGACATATCTTTTGACAACTTTTATAACGAAAGGACATGTTGCTGAATTGGATGGGGTGGAAAGATTTAAATAATTGAGGACAATGTCTAGTTTTAAAATTGACCAACTGTACAAGAAGTTACATTTAGTAAGATGAAAATATTAAGGCAGTTATCAAGAATTCCTTCCTGGCCATGTGATCTTTGCTGTGCCTTTTAGACATATAAGCAGAGATACCTAGTAGATTGTTTGATATCTCAAGGTGGAGATCAGTAGAAAGGCAAGGGATGGAGAGGTACTGCGGAGTTTCCAATGTATATATAGTTTTTAAAGCCAATTACTGAATAAAATATCTTTAAAAAGAATATAGTTATAGAAGAGAAATTAAAGCAGAAGTAAGATGTGGGTATTCGTGACAACATTTAGAAGTCAGGCCATAGACGAAGACCCAACGAATATTAAAAAGAAAGATCATGTAGTGAGATGGGAGAAAACAAAAACATGTAAGGATAGTTTCAAAAAAAATGCAGAGGACAAGTATTTTCAAATGAGGGAATGGTCAGTTTCACATGCTGCTGAAACTTGTCATATGAGGGCAGAGTTTGGGTTGGGTGATGAGAGATCATTACTTGACTAGAGGTGTTGCAGCTTCAGCAAGGTACTGGGGAGAATGCCAGTCTATAGAGACGAGGTGAGGTGAGGAAAGAGAGATTATACTCCTTACTGTTCTCTCATGGACTTTTTTCATCTATTTTTAGAGAATTCCAATGGATCCATAATTCTTAGGGGATGATATTTTTCATTCACTTGTTTTCAAGCCTTGTCACCAGAAACATGTACACATTCCTAGATCCGAGTTCTAGGATTTCAACTCTCACAATAGGAATTTCCACTTTTGTTTCACTTTGTTGTAGGATCCTGGGCTCAGCGTCTGATACTGACACTTTCTGCTTTACACTTCCACTTCATTTGGTGCTCAAGTTCTCTTGGCAGGAATGTTTCAATCTGCCAACACAGTTGGTTAGCAATCATAAAGTTAGAATACTGTCCCTCTGTGTCAAAGTGCCAAAATGCACCTAATTCTCTGATTATCTTCCTTCTCCTCCCTAATAACTGGGTTCCAACAACTGCCTAAGGTAGCACTCTGGACACCGAGATTCTTGCAACTCTCCCCATTCACTTCCCTCTGTGCCCAGCAAAAGCTTTTCCTTTCGAAGGACCTGCCTCCTCAGTTTTCTTTTAGGCCTATCTTTTTGGGAAAAAAATGCGGATGAGAGTGAAACCCAGTACAAAGTGAAGGTGCTTGGCCCTTTGCTAAAAATACAGGGAAAGGGAGGGGCGGAGCAAGATGGCGGAGGAGTAGGAGACCTAGATTTCGTCTGGTCTCAGGAATTCAGCTGAATAGGGATCAAACCATTCTGAACACCTACGAACTCAACAGGAGATCAAAGAGGAGAGTAGCAACAACTCTCTGAACAGAGAAGCGACCACTTACTGGAAGGTAGGACGTGCGGAGAAGTGAATCCGAGGCGAT
>NW_027397097.1:662910-683939 GCF_003265705.2 Callorhinus ursinus
TAACAGTCACCTTACAGGCAATACAATGGCACTAAATTCATACCTTTCAATAGTTACCCTGAATGTAAATGGGCTCAATGCCCCAATCAAAAGACACAGGCTATCAGATTGGATTAAAAAACAAGACCCATCCATATGCTGTCTGCAAGAGACTCATTTTAGACCCAAAGACATCCCCAGATTGAAAGTGAGGGGGTGGAAAACCATTTACCATGCTAATGGACACCAAAAGAAAGCTGGGGTGGCAATCCTTATATCAGACAAACTAGATTTTAAAACAAAGACTGTAATAAGACATGAGGAAGGACACTATATCCTACTTAAAGGGTCTATCCAACAAGAAGATCTAACAATTGTAAATATCTATGCCCCGAACATGGGAGCAGCCAATTATATAAGGCAATTAATAACAAAAGCAAAGAAACACATTGTCAACGATACAATAATAGTGGGGGACTTTAACACCCCCCTGACTGAAATGGACAGATCATCTAAGCAAAAGATCAACAAGGAAATAAAGACTTTAAATGACACACTGGACCAAATGGACTTCACAGACATATTCAGAACATTCCATTCCAAAGCAACGGAATACACATTCTTCTCTAGTGCTCATGGAACATTCTCCAGAATTGATCACATCCTAGGTCACAAATCAGGTCTCAACTGGTACCAAAAGATTGGGATCATTCCCTGCATATTTTCAGACCACAATGCTTTGAAACTAGAACTCAATCACAAGAGGAAAGTCGGGAAGAACTCAAATACATGGAGGCTAAAGAGCATCCTACTAAAGAATGAATGGGTCAACCAGGAAATTAAAGAAGAATTAAAAAAATTCATGGAAACCAATGAAAATGAAAACACAACTGTCCAAAATCTTTGGGATACAGCAAAGGCAGTCCTGAGAGGAAAGTATATAGCAATACAAGCCTTTCTCAAGAAACAAGAAAGGTCTCAAATACACAACCTAACCCTACACCTAAAGGAGCTGGAGAAAGAACAGCAAAGAAAGCCTAAACCCAGCAGGAGAAGAGAAATAATCAAGATCAGAGCAGAAATCAATGAACTAGAAACCAAAAGAACAGTAGAACAGATCAATGAAACTAGGAGCTGGTTCCTTGAAAGAATTAACAAGATTGATAAACCCCTGGCCAGACTGATCAAAAAGAAAAGAGAAATGACCCAAATCAACAAAATCATGAATGAAAGAGGAGAGATCACAAGCAACACCAAAGAAATACAAACAATTATAAGAACATATTACGAGCAACTCTATGCCAGCAAATTAGATAACCTGGAAGAAATGGGTGCATTCCTAGAGATGTATCAACTACCAAAACTGAACCAGGAAGAAATAGAAAACCTGAACAGACCTATAACCACTAAGGAAATTGAAGCAGTCATCAAAAATCTCCCAAGAAACAAAAGCCCAGGGCCAGATGGCTTCCCAGGGGAATTCTACCAAACATTTAAAGAAGAATTAATACCTATTCTCCTGAAACTGTTCCAAAAAATAGAAATGGGAGGAAAACTTCCAAATTCATTTTTTGAGGCCACCATTACCTTGATCCCAAAACCAGACAAAGATCCCATCAAAAAGGAGAATTACAGACCAATATCCTTGATGAACATGGATGCAAAAATTCTCACCAAAATACTAGCCAATAGGATCCAACAGTACATTAACAGGATTATTCACCACGACCAAGTGGGATTTATCCCTGGGCTGCAAGGCTGGTTCAACATCTGCAAATCAATCAACGTGATACAATACATTAACAAAAGAAACAACAAGAATCATATGATCCTCTCAATAGATGCAGAAAAAGCATTTGACAAAGTACAGCATCCTTTCTTGATCAAAACTCTTCAGAGTAGAGGGATAGAGGGTACATACCTCAATATCATAAAAGCTATCTATGAAAAACCTACAGCGAATATCATTCTCAATGGGGAAAGGCTGAGAGCTTTTCCCCAAAGGTCAGGAACGCGGCAGGGATGTCCACTCTCACCACTGCTATTCAACATAGTATTAGAAGTCCTAGCCACAGCAATCAGACAACAAAAAGAAATCAAAGGCATCCAAATCGGCAAAGAAGAAGTCAAACTCTCACTCTTTGCAGATGATATGATACTTTATGTGGAAAACCCAAAAGACTCCACCCCAAAACTGCTAGAACTCATACAGGAATTCAGTCAAGTAGCAGGCTATAAAATCAATGCACAGAAATCAGTGGCATTCCTATACACCAACAACAAGACAGAAGAGAGACAAATCAAGGAGTCGATCCCATTCACAATTTCACCCAAAACCATTAGATACCTAGGAATAAATTTAACCAAAGAGGCAAAGGATCTGTACTCAGAAAACTATAAAATACTCATGAGAGAAATTGAAGAAGACACAAAGAAATGGAAAAACGTTCCATGCTCATGGATTGGAAGAACCAACATTGTGAAGATGTCAATGCTACCTAGAGCAATCTACACATTCAATGCAATCCCCATCAAAATACCATCCACTTTTTTCAAAGAAATGGAACAAATTATCCTAAAATTTGTATGGAACCAGAAGAGACCCCGAATAGCCAGAGGAATATTGAAAAAGAAAAGCAAAGCTGGCGGCATCACAATTCCGGACTTCCAGCTGTATTACAAAGCTGTCATCATCAAGACAGTATGGTCCTGGCACAAAAACAGACACATAGATCAATGGAACAGAATCGAGAGCCCAGAAATGGACCCTCAACTCTATGGTCAACTTATCTTTGACAAAGCAGGAAGGAATGTCCAGTGGAAAAAAGACAGTCTCTTCAACAAATGGTGTTGGGAAAATTGGACAGCCACATGCAGAAGAATGAAACTGGACCATTTCCTTACACCACACACAAAAATAGACTCCAAATGGTTGAAAGACCTAAACGTGAGACAGGAGTCCATCCAAATCCTAAAGGAGAACACAGGTAGCAACCTCTTCGACCTCAGCCGCAGCAACTTCTTCCTAGAAACATCGCCAAAGGCACCGGAAGCCAGGGCAAAAATGAACTATTGGGACTTCATCAAGATAAAAAGCTTTTGCACAGCAAAAGAAACAGTTCACAAAACCAAAAGACAACTGACAGAATGGGAGAAAATATTTGCAAATGACATATCAGATAAAGGGCTAGTCTCCAAAATCTATAAAGAACTTCTCAAACTCAACACCCAAAGAACAAATAATCCAATCAAGAAATGGGCAGAAGACATGAACAGACATTTTGCAAAGAAGACATCCAAATGGCCAACAGACACATGAAAAAGTGCTCAACATCGCTCGGCCTCAGGGAAATCCAAATCAAAACCTCCATGAGATACCACCTCACACCCGTCAGAATGGCTAAAATTAACAAGTCAGGGAATGACAGATGTTGGCGGGGAGGTGGAGAAAGGGGAACCCTCCTACACTGTTGGTGGGAATGCAAGCTGGTGCAATCCCTCTGGAAAACAGTATGGAGGTTCCTCAAACAGTTGAAATTAGAGCTACCATTCGATCCAGCAATTGCACTACTGGGTATTTACCACAAAGATACAAATGTAGGGACCCAAAGGGGTACGTGTACCCCAATGTTTATAGCAGCAATGTCCCCAATAGCCAAACTGTGGAAAGAGCCAAGATGTCCATCAACAGATGAATGGATAAAGAAGATGTGGTATATATACACAATGGAATATTATGCAGCCATCAAATGGAATGAGATCTTGCCATTTGTAATGATGTGGATGGAACTGGAGGGTGTTATGCTGAGTGAAATAAGTCAATCAGAGAAAGACATGTATCGTATGACCTCACTGATATGAGGAATTCTTAATCTCATGAACAAACTGAGGGTTGCTGGAGTGGTCGGGGGTGGGAGGGATGGGGTGGCTGGGTGATAGACATTGGGGAAGATATGTGCTACGGTGAGCGCTGTGAATTGTGTAAGACTGTTGAATCACAGATCTGGACTTCTGAAACAAATAACGCAACATATTTTAAGAAAAAAGAAAAAGAAGAAGATAGCAGGAGAGGAAGAATGAAGGGGAGTAAGTCAGAGGGGGAGACGAACCATGAGAGATGATGGACTCTGAAAAACAAACTGAGGTTTCTAGAGGGGAGGAGGGTAGGGGGATGGGTTAGCCTGGTGATGGGTATTAAAGAGGGCACATTCTGCATGGAGCACTGGGTGTTATGA
Source organism: Callorhinus ursinus (assembly GCF_003265705.2). Lineage (NCBI taxonomy): Eukaryota > Metazoa > Chordata > Mammalia > Carnivora > Otariidae > Callorhinus > Callorhinus ursinus. Next base: position 667,125 of record NW_027397097.1, read on the forward strand.
ACAAACAATGAATCATGGAACACTACACCAAAACAAATTATGTAATATATGGTGATTAACATAACAATAAAAAAATTAAAAAAAAATACAGGGAAGGACACGGCTTTTATTTTTCTTCCATGGTCTCTCTTTTAACCAATGATAGTAGTTTCCATTTTCTCTTTTATCTTGCTCTCTTTGGGGCATGGGAAAATCCTATGGGTAAGTGCAAACATGCACAGGAGCACAGGGTCACTGTCCTGTGATTTGTAGCACTGGTTGCAGGTGTGGATAAGATCAGGGTCAGCAGCATGCCAAGGGCAAAAGGCAGCAGCAATCTCTGAGCAACGGTAGGGTAGCAAGTAGCCAGGCAATCATCCTGGGAATATGTGGAGAGTACAGCAGGTGAGAATGTATGAGTCAGGCTCCAAGTCCCAGCACCTGCCCCATTTTCATATAAGATTTCAATTACAGAACATAAACGTGAAGATAAAGTTGTTTAAAAATTAAAGATGGCATTAAACCCTAAGTATGACAGAGATTAAACCCGAAGTGTAGGACCCCCTTTTGAAGGCAGAGTCCTGAGTACTGCAGTGGTCACACACCCATGAAGAGCCTAATGGCATTAACTAAGCCTCTACAGGTCTAACTTTTGAGATATATTTGTTCGTTACCAGGAAAGAAAGAAAGCAAAAGGACTGTGTGGGGACCATACCTACACCAATCAAGTTTTTATTTTTCATAGAATAAGTAGATCAACGTGAAACACCGAAGACACAATATTAGAATCTGCATAAAGTTATTGATTTACAGGGCTTACAGGGTTCCATTACAAAATTTTACATTAATTTTGCCTTTTGGATGTAACTCAAAATTTAATCCCAGTGTTATCAATAAAAAGAATTCAAAGAGTACATGATTACATTTGAGATTAACTATGTGTGAGAAGTAGGTTGGTGCAGGAAAACGGAGGGTGCAACTAAAAACTAAATGGGAAACAAAATTCTGAGGTAAAATTATCTGACCAATGTCACTTATCTAAGCAAGTTGATAGAGCTACAAGTAGAATAGCAGTGATCTGACTTGAGAGCCCGGCTCTTGAACACAAAATTATACTCTCCCCCATAGTGATGATCTGGGATGGTGAGAAAATGAGCAGTATCAATCATCATGTGCTCTAACACAGCAAGGAACTAAAAGGTTAATGGATACTTGCAAAGTGACCAAGAATCCTTACTTTTTCCTGCCTTCATTTCCTTACAAGTCATTGCTTTATTATCATGACTTAGGACCAGATTAGAAACTAGAATCCTTAGAGACTTTGTGTTCTTTACAAAACTGGCTCTAAGGGATTTTGTGTTGAAAGCTCCAACCAGGCAAAGAGCAGCACCCTCATAAAGACTGAGCCAGTTGAGACAAAACAGACAGAATCCCATCCTGATGCTCGGTCTGGTGAGTCTCCAGCTCACAGGTCATCCTTACTTCACAGTGAGGAGATAGGAGAGATAGGAAAAAAGAGACATGAGATAAGTGTGGGGGAAAGAAGACTAAGGCTGAAGCTTAGAGAATAAGTAGGATCATGATCAGAAAGGGCCGTAAAATTTCAGTAAGATGATACGGATTTTAGCCTGAATCTATTCAATGTGCATTTTAGAAAAATCAGTCTGCTCAGTATCTAAAGAATGAGGAACAACTAGTCATCGGAACATGGTTCAAAGTGTATTCTTAATTTAAGGTTTTGGGGCACCTGGATGGCTGAGTCAGTTAATTGTCCAACTCTTGATCTCAGCTCAAGTCTTGATCTCAAGGTCATGAGTTCAAGCCCCACGTTGAGCTTCATGTCCAGCTTTGAGCCTACTTAAAAAATAAATTAATATATATAAATAATTAAGGATTTAATTTTTTTAAAGATTTTGTTTATTTGAGATAGATAGAGAGAGAGAGAGAGCACACACAAGCAAGGGGAGGGTCAGAGGGAGAGGGAGAAGCAGGTTCTTCACTGAGCAGGGAGCCTGATGTGGGGCTTTGATACCAGGACCCTGAGATCATGACCTGAGCCAAAGGCAGATGCTCAACAGACTGCCACCTAGGCTCCCCAAGAATTTAATTTTTAAAGGTTTATTTGCACTTATTATTTCTATTTTCTGGATGAAGGAACTGAAGTATAGCAATGTGACAGTTCTGCAAGCTCACACAGCTAATATGTAATACTTTATTTACTTTCCTTCAACTCTGTAGGGAATAAGTCATGAACCTGAGTTTCAGCACAATTAGTCTGACTGCAGAGGTCATGTTAAACACTAGAGGGAAATGTGCCTTAGTCAACCCAAGAAATGATGGCTGGAACTATCCCAATGAGGATGGACACAACTGTATGGATTTTCATGATATTTTTAGAAATAGAATCAAGAGTATTTTTTTAATAGGTAGAGAAAAGAAAAAGATGATGCTCCTATTTCTGAACCAGTCCACTGGTTACATGATCATGACATTTACTGAGATTAGACAATAGCAAAAGTAAGATTAAGTTAAAGCTGGAGTTTAGTAGAGGCAGGGTTGAGGATTCAATTTTAAAAATATTTTATTTGTAATATTTTGGCAAAAGAAAAGTTAAACCAATTGCCCGAGGAATTTGGTTTGAGAATCTGAATGTGATACAGTTTGGAGGGCTGGGGACTTTTATTTAGTATTCTTCATTATAAAGATAGCTATTAAAGGGGCACCTGGGTGGCTCAATCAGTTAATGATTGAGCCGAAGGTCAATCGGCTCAGGTCACGATTCCAGAGTCCTGGAATCGAGTCCTGCATTGGTCTCCCTGCTCCATGGGGAGTCTGCTTCTCCCTCTGCCTGCTCTCCTGCTTGTGTTCTCTCTCTCTGTGTCAAACAAATAAAATCTTAAAAAAAAAAATAGCTGAAGTTCCAGTAAGCTACTTAAACTCTTGATCATTAGATAAGTCATACATGAAACAAGTAAAATTAATGTTCTTCTTGAAGGATTTTTTTATTTAAATACTGGAGATGCTTTTTGAATAAAAGCCTTGTAAATAATAGGCAGGACTTCAATAATTGGTATTTGATGTTATTGTTTTCACTATTATTCCCAATCGTATTTTGTAATAATAATTACTAAATACTAACAGATTGACCAATTTAAAGTAATTTTTAATATTTTTGCATAAATTTTGATGAATCTGTGTGTTTATTGTATAGTTATTATTCATCCTGTGTGCTAATCCCGGAGTGTTGTCAATCAACTGGAATTAATTTCCATCACTATATTTAGAAGCCAGCAGAATCTTAAGTTGGTCAGAAATGAAGAGGGGTTCTGTTGGTGATAATTGTGATAATGGGAAAAAATAGCTAATTAAGCTATTTTTTTTTTATCTCTATTATCTTTAGGTCTCTAGCAGTAAAGAGACTATCTGGTTACCTGTAGATTGGGTCAGCATACATTTCCGAAGACTTATGCATTACCAAATAGGATGTTCCTTCCCAATGACACCCAATTCCATCTCTTCTCCTTCTTGTTGCTGGGGATCCCAGGAATGGAAACGCTGCACGTCTGGATTGGCTTGCCCTTTTGTGCTGTGTACATGATTGCACTCATAGGGAACTTCACAGTTCTGTTCGTGATCCAGGCTGAGAGCCGCCTACACCAACCTATGTTCTACTTCTTGGCCATGTTGGCTACTATTGATTTGGGTCTGTCCACAGCTACCATTCCCCAGATGCTCGGGGTCTTCTGGTTCAACCTCAGAGAGATAATCTTTGAAGCCTGCCTTGTGCAGATGTTTTTCATTCACAGCTTCACACTTATGGAATCAGCAGTCCTGTTGGCAATGACTTATGACCGCTACATGGCCATCTGCAGCCCACTCCGATATAGCACCACCCTTACCAACAAAGTTGTTTTTGTGATTGGTGTTGCTGTGTTAGTGAGGGCATTTATTTTTGTGATTCCATTTGTATTTCTTATTTTGCGATTGCCCTTCTGTGGGAATCATGTCATTCCCCATACGTATTGTGAACACATGGGTCTTGCTCGCCTCTCTTGTGCCAGCATCAAGATCAATATTATTTATGGCTTATGTGCAATTTGTAATCTAGTCTTTGACATCATAGCCATTGCCCTGTCTTATGTTCAGATACTCCGTGCTGTTTTCCGTCTTCCCTCCCATGAAGCCCGACTCAAGTCCCTCAGCACATGTGGTTCTCATGTTTGTGTCATCCTTGCCTTCTATACACCGGCCCTCTTTTCCTTTATGACACATCGCTTCGGCCAAAATGTCCCCCGCTATATCCACATACTCCTGGCCAATCTTTATGTCGTCGTGCCACCAATGCTCAATCCTGTCATATACGGAGTCAGGACCAAGCAGATCTATGACCGTGTGAAGAAAATATTATTATAGAAACAAGGAAAGGAAAAAGAATGACACCTAATGCATGTGCCGTTCAATATGAAATTTTATGAAACTTAAATCAGAGAGATGTCTTCTCACAGAAATTATGTTAAAATATGTATCTATATCATCTCTATTCTGTAAGTATTTAAATGCATTTAATTTCCACGTGCTTTTTAGACCACTTCCCAATATTCATTGTTGCATCCTCTTCGTCCCTTAAAATTTGATTTAGTAAGCCATGTCATTTTTCTCTATTCATCTAAATATCCGATTGATATTTATATATCAAAAGTTTTGAATGCATCCATTGCCACTAGGTTAGTTGATATTTCATGTAGCTTTTTTTCTCTGAATATAATCATTTTCTGAGTGTATATTTTTACAACTGCAAGCTGCTGGGGATAAAATGATGACTATTCCACTTTCACTGACTTTATGAAATTTATAGAGTTTAAAATTAGTCAGCAAACTCAACTTATAAACATCTACACTTTTTCTTTCAGCCTTTTAATATCTTGATAATTAAATTTGTCTCCATTTACAAGTATCAAAGAATTTCTTTTTTTTTTTTGCCTTTTTTAAAGATTTTATTTATTTGTTTGACAGAAAGTGAGAGAGCACAAGCAAGGGGAGCAGCAGGCAGAGGGAGCAGCAGGTTCCCCACTGAGCAGGGAGCCCAGTGTAGGGCTCTATCTCAGGACTCTGAGATCATGACCCAAACCGAAGGCAGATGCTTAACTGACTGAGCCACCTAGGCCTAGCCACCACCTTGCTTTCTGGAGGCAGATTGCCTCTTCGTAAAGATGGCCCCCATACTATCTGCTGCAAGGTGCTGTTGACACCCTTCCTGTTAGTGGTGGTAGGTAAGGAAGATGGTACAATGCAAAGAAATCAGTTGCATTTCTATACAATAACAATGTAACTGAAGAAAGAGAAATTAAGGAATCAATTCCATTTACAATAACACCAAAAACCATAAGATACCTAGGAATAAACCTAACCAAAAAGGTAAAGGATCTATACTCTAGAAACTACAGAATACTTATGAAATAAATGGAGGAAGACACAAAGAGATGGAAAAACCTTCCGTGGAAGAATAAACGTGAAAATGTCTCTGCTGCCCAGAGCAATCTACACTTTCAATGCAATCCCTATCAAAATACTATTATTTTTCACAGAGCTGGACCAAACAATCCTAAAATTTGTATGGAACCAGAAAAGACCCTGAATCACCATGGGAATGTTGAAAAAGAAAACCAAAGCTGGGGGCATCACAGTGCCTATCTTCAAGCTATATTACAAAGCTGTGATCATCAAGACTACATGATTTTAGCATAAAAACTGACACAGAGATCAAAAGAACAAAACAGAGAGCCCAGAAATGGACCCTGAACTCTATGGTCAACTAATCTTCAACAAAGCAGGAAAGAACATCCAATGGAAAAGACAGTCTCTTCAATAAAAGAATTTATACTTAAACTAGTCTGACAACTTTCATATTTTAAATACACTACAAATTTCATGCACATTTAACATAATTATTATTTTTCTTAATTAAATTTCATTTACTTTTTTAATTTTTTAAAATTTCATTTACTTCATTTCTTTTACTTCAACCCAAGATACATGTATTTCACAACAAAGATTTTCTTCTTTAGAATTTTTTAATCATGACTGGGTAAGTCTCATTTGCTTTGCTTTGTTTTCATACATAATTTTAGTTACTTTTGCCATTGTCTTACAGATGCCCCTGCAACTTATCAAATTTTAGTATAAACTAGCAGTCTTACTGCTTTCTATTCATAAAGGATAAAAAATTTTAGTCCCTTTTTCTACTTTCTGACTTATATAATATTGTTGGTTTAATTTACTTCTTATAAACTTACACATATAGAGTTATTGTTTTGGAAAGTCAATATTCATTTAAATGTTTCCAAATATTTGCTATTTCTGTCGGTATTCATTCTGTCTTGCATCTTTAAAATTTCATCTGTAATGTTTTTATTCATGTCTAAAGAAATAAACTTAAATATTACCTAATGCAATTTTTCTGCTAGTGAGTTTCCTTTACCTAGAAAATAACCCTTTGTTTCATATTCATTTTAAGGTCATTTAGAGGATATAGTATTATAAATTAACTGGGGATCTCCTAGCTTTATGGAAATATGATTGACAAATAAAAACTCTATATTTAGCTTGTACAATGTGATTTTTAAAGGTGTACACGTTATGATTTTATATATATGAAATGATTACACAGTCAAGTTATTTAACACATCCATCACCTCAAATAGTTACCTTTTGGTTTTTGTGGTGAGAAAATTTAAGATTTACTTTAGTAAATTTTAAGAATACAATATAGTATTATTAACTATAATTGTCATGCTGTACATTAAATCACCAGCACTTGTTCATCATAACTGAAAGATTGTACCCATTATGAATATTTCTCCTCTTTCCCCCACTCCCTAGTCTTTCTGTCTGGCTTACTTCACTTAGCATACCTCTTGGAAAGTTTTCCTTCTCTTTAAGACTAAGTAATATTTCTTTTCTTTCTGCCCGTGGATGCCGTGGAGTAAGCATTGTTAAAGTCTCCCCTCCCCCCACCTTCATGTCTAAGTCAGAGTTTCCCAAAGAACCTGAGCAGCTGTGGAAGCTTTTCATTGGAGGTTTGAGCTTTGAAACAAATGATGAGAGTCTGAGGAGACATTTTGAGCAATGGGGAACACCTACATACCATGTGGTAATGAGAGATCCGAACACTAAGTGCTCCAGAGACTTTGGGTTTGTCACGTATGCCACTGTGGAGGAGGTGGATGCAGCCATGAATGCAAGGCCACACAAGGTGGATGGAAGAGTTGTAGAACCAAAGAGGGCTGTCTCAAGAGAAGATTCTCAAAGACCTGGTGCCCACTTAACTGTGAAAAAGATTTTTGTTGGTGGCATTAAAGAAGACACTCAAGAACATCATCTAAGAGATTATTTTGAACAGTTTGGGAGAACTGAAGTGATCGAAATCATGACTGACTGAGGCAGTGGCAAAAAGAGAGGTTTTGCTTTTGTAACATTTGATGACCATGACTCTGTAGACAAGACTGGTCATTCAAAAATACCATACTGTGAATGGCCACAACTGTGAAGTAAGGAAAGCCCTATCTAAGCAAGAGATGGCTAGGGCTTCATCCAGCCAAAGAGGTCGAAGTGGTTCTGGAAATTTGGTGGTGGTCATGGAGGTGGTTTTGGTGGGAATGACAACTTTGGTCGTGGAGGGAACTTCAGTGGTTGAGGTGGCTTCGGTGGCAGTCGGGGTGGTGGTGGATATGGTGGCAGTGGGGATGGCTATAATGGATTTGGTAATGATGGAAGCAACTTTGGAGGTGGCAGAAGCTATAATTATTTTAGCAATTACAACAATCAATCCTTAAATTTTGGACCCATGAAAGGGGGAAATTTTGGAGGCAGAAGCTCTGGCCCCTATGGTGGTGGAGGCCAATACTTTGCCAAACCACAAAACCAAGGTGGCTATGGTGGTTCCAGCAGCAGCAGTAGCTACGGCAGTGGCAGAAGGTTTTAATTACTGCCAGGAAACAAAGCTTAGCAGGAGAGGAGAGCCAGAGAAGTGACAGGGAAGCTACAGGTTACAACAGATTTGTGAACTCGGCCAAGCACAGTGGTGGCAGGGCCTAGCTGCTACAAAGAAGACATGTTTTAGACAATACTCATGTGTATGGGCAAAAAACTCGAGGACTGTATTTGTGACTAATTGTGTAACAAGTTATTTTAGTTTCTGTTCTGTGGAAAGTGTAAAGCATTCCAACAAAGGGTTTTAATGTAGATATTTTTTTTTGCACCCATGCTGTTGATTGCTAAATGTAATAGTCTGATCATGATGCTGAATAAATGTGTCTTAAAAAAAAAAAAGACTAAGTAGTATTCAATGGTCTACATATACAACATTTTCTTTACCTATTCATTTGACTTAGGTTGTCTCCTTATCTGGGCTACCATGACTAATGATCCAGTGAACACAGGAGTGTACATATTTCTTTGAGCTACTCGTCTTATTCCTTAGGATATTTACCAAGAAATGGAGTTGCAGAATCATTTCTCTTTTTTTGAAGAAACTTCATACTTTTCTCTATAATGCCTGTACCAAAGCCATTCTACTAAAGAGATTAAGTCTAATTTTTTTCAGAATAGTAAAAATAGTATTTAATTCTTAACTTTTATATTGTCTTTAAGAACTTTATATTTGACCACACTGTCTTTTCTTTTTTGGTTTCTGAATTTTCTTGTTTACATCTCCTTTTATTTTCCCTTTATCTTTGATCAATTGAAATTTTAATGCATTTGGTGTGATGCAATTTTATATTATAGGTGGGTATGTACTTCAAACTTTTGATGTAAATATTTATAAATATTTTTGTAATTAGAAAGTTATCATCCATATTTTTAACCTTAACCTTCAGTTTGTTCTCTATCATTAAGAGTCTCTTATGGTTTGCTTTCCTTTTTTTTTTTCCCTTCCCATATGTCCATCTGTTTTGTTTCTTAAATTCCACATATGAGTGAAACATATGGTATTTGTCTTCTCTGACTGACTTATTTAGCTTAGCATAATACACTCTAGCTCCATCCACATCATTGCAAATGACGAGATTTCACTCTTTTTGATGGCTAAGTAACATTCTGTTGTATATATATACCACCTCTTTTTTATCCATTCATCAGTCGAGGGACATTTGTACTCTTTCCATAATTTGGCTATTGTTAATAATGCTTCTATAAACATCAGGCTGCATGTACTCCTCGGGAATCAGTATTTTTGTATCCTTTGGGTAAATACCAAGTAGTGCAATTGCTAGGTCGTGGGGTAGTTCCCATTTCTCTGATCTTCACCAACATCTGCCATTTCCTGGGTTGCTAATTTCAGCCTGTCTGACCGTTGTGAGGTGGTATTTCATGATGGTTTTGATTTGTATTTCTATGATGATAAGTGATGTTGAGCATCTTTTCATATGTCTGTTAGCCAACTGAATATCTTCTTTGAAAAATGTCTGTTCATGTCTTCTGCCCATTTCTTAACTGGATTATTTGTGTTTTGGGTGTTGAGTTTGATAGGTTCTTTATAGATTTTGGATACTAACCCTTTATCATTGATGTCATTTGCAAATATCTTCTCCCATTCCAAAGGTTGCCTTTTAATTTTGTTGATTGTTTCCTTCACTGTGCAAAAGATTTTTATCTTGATGAAGTCCCCAATAGTTCATTTTTGCTTTTGTTTTCCATGCCTCTGGAGATGTGATTAGTAAGAAGTTGCTCTGGCCAAGGTCAAAGAGGTCACTGCCTGTGTTCTCCTCTAGGATTTTGATGGTTTCTTGTCTCACATTCAATTATTTCATTCATTTTGAATTTATTTCTGTGTATGGGGCAAGAAAGTATCATTCTTATCATGTCGCTATCCAATTTTCCCCAAACCATTTGTTGAAGAGACTGTCTTTTTTCCACTGGATATTCTTTCCTGTTTTGTTGAAGAGTACTTAACCATATAGTTATGGGTCCTTTTCTGGGTTCTCTATTCTGTTCCATTGATCTATGTGTCTGTTTTTGTGCTAGTACCATACTGTCTTGATGACTACAGCTTGGTAATACAGCTTGAATTTCAGAATTGTGATGCTTCCAGCTTTGCTTTTCTTTTTCAATGCATTGTCTTGATGATAAATGATCACATGTCCCTTTTAGGAAGACCAGTGTATATTTGGCTGTTCAGTAGGATCCTTATTAAAGGGAAGATAGACTACACTTCAATGGGCTCCAGATTTCAGAGTTGTCTCAAGATTGAATTCAGGAAAAACAGTTTGACAACAAAAATTCCTGACATCATTCCTGACCTGCAGGAAGTAGCCCAAACAGAACTTTTCCTGGTTTCCTAGGTTCTCCTCAGGAATATATTTTTCACAGCCATGATGAGGAGAGTGTTTTCAAGGGACTCTAGGGCAGAGTTAGGGCCTGGATGAACAGGCATGATAAATTCACTTTAACATTCTATGTTCCCTGAATCTTTAAAAACTTTCTTTTATGGTTTTCTTGGAAATTCTGGCATTTCAGTTCATTTACAGAAGACCATCTTTGAGTACAGGTTTCAGTCAACTATCCAACTGTTGGAACCATTCCCAAATACAGTGAGTCCAGAATCGCTATTTAAGGTCCTCATATTATAATTCAGCCTCATGTTATGTCACATTTCTTCTACTCAGATCCAGTACTCAGAATTTAGGATCACACGTGTTCCCCAGGTTATATCTGTATTGAAGGGTAAAACTTACAGTTCTTTTGGTTACTAGCCATATATGCTTATTGAACATTGGAAATGTGGCAAATTCAACTGAAGGAATGAATTTTTAATATTTATTTATTTTAATTAAAGTTTAAAGTCTGAAACAGTATAAAATATTTTTCACTTCAACATAATGTTTTGTTTTGTTTTGCATTTTATCTTAGCCATTGAAAATTTAGTGTACAAAATACAATGTGTTTTGTGTTAAATACTGGATTAAGAAGGCTTACTTTTATCATTTAAATGATACTAAGTATTTAATTGATATGTATAATGATTTTATGTTTAAATAAATTTTGGATGATATTAAGTTAGATTAAATATTCTATTGAGGTAGGAGAAGCAAGATGGTGGAGGAGTAGGAGACATAAATTTCATCTGGTCCCAAGATTCAGCTAGATAGGGATCAAACCATTCTGAACACCTACGAACTCAACAGGAGATCAAAGAGAAGAATAGCAGCAACTCTCTGAACAGAAAAGCGACCACTTTCTGGAAGGTGGGACGTGTGGAGAAGTGAATCTGAGGTGACATTTGGGAAGATAGACTGCGGGGAAGGGGGTCTCCATCAGCCACTACTGGCAAGTGATAGAGGAGCAGAGCACAAAATCGGAACTTTTAGAAGTCTGCTCTGCTGAGGGACCTCGCTGCAGTGCCTAAGCTGGGGGATGGAACCCTCTCTGGGACAGTGGGGTCTCAGGACCCTCGGGGTCACAGAAGGACTGGGGGTGCCTGAGTGCAGCAGAGCTTCCAGGTATTGGAGCGGGGAAGCCAGCTGCAAAGACAGAGTCAAGGAGTGGGCTCTCAGCTTGGGGTTGCCATAAACCGTGCTCCACAGCACAGTCGAGCCACTATGCTTCCAGCAGGAATGCAACAAGTGGCAGATCTGGGGAGACCACCCTTCCTCCACTGGGAGGAGTGGCGTGGGAGCACACTGCAGGAATCTGCTGGGTTTGGAGACTCCACACAGGGTTGTGTGCCAGAGATAGTTATGCTCGGTCACAGGCCAGGTGAGCACGGAGTGCGGCCGGAGACCAGGAGATGGGAGTGACTGACGGCTTTTCTCTGGGGGCTCACTGAGGAGTGGGGCCCCGAGTTCTCAGATCCTCTGTAGCAGAGATTGGGAGGCCGACATTTTCACTCTCCTCCTCCAAAGTTGTACGGAAAGCTTGCAGGGAACAAAAGCTCCTGAGAGCAAACCTGAGCAGATTACTTAGCCTGGACCGGCAAGGGCGGGGCAATTCTGCCTCCGGCAAAGACATTTGGGAACCATGGCAACAGGCCCCTCCCCCAGAAGATCAGCAAGAACAGCCAGCCAAGAGCAAGTTTTCCGAGCAATGAGAATGGCAGAACTCCAGCACTAGGGGAATACTGCACATAGAATTCATGGCTTTTTTTATCATGATTCTTTAGTCTTTCAAAGTTTTTTTTTAACCTTTCTTTTTCTTTTTCTATTTTTTTTTGGATTTTTCTTTTTCCCTTTTTCAACCGACATCTTATCAGTCCCTTTTTAAAAAAAATCTTTTTTATTTTTCACTTTTAGAGTCATATTCTATTCCTTCATATTAGTTAACCTTAATTTTGGTATATATATATATATATATATAAGTTGTTCTCTCTTTTTAAAATTTTGGGATACAGTTTCTTCTAACAGATCAAAATACCCTAAATCTCTAGTGTATGCCTTTGTTCTAGTCTCCTGATTGATCACATTCTCTCCCTTTTTTTTTAATCCTCTTCTTTCTTTTTTCAACCAACTTCTTATCAATTTCTTTTATAAAATCTTTTATAATTTTCTTTAAAGTCATACTCCATCCCTTCATCATACTAACGCTTATTTTTGTACATATATAAGTTTTTCTTTCTTTAAAATTTTGGGAGGCACTTTCTTCTAACAGACCAAAATACGCCCAAAATCTAGTGTGTGGCACTGATCTGTGCACCAGCCTGATCAGTTTGATCATTGTCTGTTTTTTTCTTTGCTTGTTTTTATCTTTTTCTCTTTTTTTTCTTTTTTCTTTCTTTTCTTTTCTTTTCCCCCAGTTTCAGGTCTCTTCTGATTTGTTTAGTGTATATTTTTCTGGGGTTGTTGTTGCTCTGTTAGCATTCTGTTCTCTCATTCATCTATTCTCCACTGGACAAAAATGACAAGATGGAAAAAATCACCTCAAAAAAAAGAAAAAGAGGTAATACCCCGACTACCAGGGACCTAATCAATATGGACATTACTAAGATGTTGGAACTAGAGTTCAGAATGATGATTTTAAAGATCCTACCTGGGCTTGAGAAAAGCATGGAAGATATTAGAGAAAACTTTTCTGGAGAAATAAAAGAACTAAAATCTAACCAACTTGAAAGAAAAAAAAAACCTATTAAAGAGGTGCAATAAAAAATGGAGGCTCTAACTGCTAGGATAAATGAGGCAGAAGAGAGAATTAGTGATATAGAAGACCAAATGATGGAAACTAAAGAAGCTGAGAAAAAGAGAGAGAAAGAGCCACTGGATCATGAGGGCAGAATTCGAGATATAAGTGATACCATAAGGCGAAACAATATTAAAATAACTTGGATCCCAGAAGAAGAAGAAAGAGAGAGAGGGGCAGAAGGTATATTGGAACAAATAATAGCAGAGAACTTCCCTAATTTGGGGAAAGAAACAGGCATTAAAATCCAGGAGGCACAGAGAACCCCCCCTAAAAATCAATAAAAATAGGTCAACACACCGACATCTAATAGTAAAGCTTATGCATCTCAGAGAAAGAGAATATCCTGAAAGTAGCTCGGGAGTAGAGATCTGTAACTTACAAAGGTAGAAACTTAATATTGGCAACAGACCTATCCACAGAGACCTGGGAGGCCAGAAAGGACTGGCATGATATCTTCAAAGCACTAAATGAGAAAAATATGCAGCCAAAAATACTATATCCAGCTAGGCTGTCATTGAAAATAGAAGGAGAGATAAAAAGCTTCCAGGACAAACAAAAACTAAAGGAATTTGCAAACACGAACCCAGCCCTACATGAAATATTGAAAGGTGTCCTCTAAGCAAAGAGATAGCCTAAAAGTAACATAGACCAGAAAGGAACACAGACAATATACAGTAACAGTCACCTTACAAGCAATACAATGGCACTAAATTTATATCTTTCAATAGTTACCCTGAATGTAAATGGGCTCAATGCCCCAATCAAAAGACACAGGGTATCAGATTGTATAAAAAAACAAGAACCATCAATATGCTGTCTGCAAGAGACTCATTTTAGACCCAAAGACACCTCCCAATTGAAAGTGAGGGGATGGAAAACCACTTATCATGCTAATGGACACCAAAAGAAAGCTAGGGTGGCAATCCTTATATCAGACAAATTAGATTTTAAACCAAAGAGTATAATAAGAGATGAGAAAGGACACTACATCATAGTTAAAGGGTCTATCCAACAAGAAGATCTAACAATTCTAAATATCTATGCTCCTAACATGAGAGCAGCCAATTATATAAGCCAATTAATAACAAAAGCAAAGAAGCACACTGACAAAAATACAATAATATTAGGAGACTTTAACACCCCATCACTGAAATGGACAGATCATCTAAGCAAAAGATCAAGGAAATAAAGACTTTAAATGATACACTGGACCAAATGGACTTCACAGATATATTCAGTACATTCCATCCCAAAGCAAAAGAATACACATTCTTCTTTAATGCCCATGGAATATTCTCCAGAATAGATCACATCCTAGGTCACAAACCAGGTCTCAACCAGTACCAAAAGATTGGGATTATTCCCTGCATATTTTCAGACCACAATGCTTTGAAACTAGAACTCTATCAGAAGAGGAAAGCCAGGAAGAACTCAAATACATGGAGGCTAAAGAACATCCTACTAAAGAATGACTGGGTCAACCAGGAAACTAAACAAGAATTGAAAAAATTCATGGACACAAATGAAAATGAAAGAACAACTGTTCAAAATCTTTAAGATACAGCAAAGGCAGTCCTAAGAGGAAAGTATAGCAATACAAGCCTTTCTCAAGAAACAAGAAAGGTCTCAAATACACAACCTAACCCTACACCTAAAGGAGCTGGAGAAAGAACAGCAAATGAAGCCTAAACCCAGCAGGAGAAGAGAAATTATAAGATCAGAGCAGAAATCAATGAAATAGAAACCAAAAAACACTAGAACAGATCAACAGAACTAGGAGCGGGTTCTTTAAAAGAATTAATAAGATTGATAGACCCCTGGCCAGACTTATCAAAAAGAAAAGAGAAATGACCCAAATCAACAAAATCATGAATGAAAGAGGAGAGATCACAACCAACACCAAAGAAATACAAACAATTATAAGAACATATTATGAGCAACTCTATGCCAGCAAATTAGATAAACTGGAAGAAATGGATGCATTCCTAGAGATGTATCAACTGCCAAAACTGAACCAGGAAGAAATAGAAAACTTGAACAGACCTATAACCACTAAGGAAATTGAAGCAGACATCAAAAATCTCCCAACAAACAAGAACCGAGGGTCAGATGGCTTCCCAGGGGAATTCTACCAAACATTTAAAGAAGAATTAATACCTATTCTCCTGAAACTGTTCCAAAAAATAGAAATGGAAGGAAAACTTCCAAACTCGTTTTATGAGGCCACCATTACCTTGATCCCCAAACTAGACAAAGATCCCATTAAAAAGGAGAATTACAGACCAATATCCTTGATGAACATGGATGCAAAAATTCTCACCAAAATACGAGACAATAGGATCCAACAGTACATTAAAAGCATTCTTCACCACGACCAAGTGGGATTTATCCCTGGGCTGCAAGGTTGGTTCAACATCTGGAAATCAATCAGTGTGATACAATACATTAATAAAAGAAAGAACAAGAAACTAATGATCCTCTCAATAGATGCAGAAGAAGCATTTGACAAAGTAGAGCATCCTTTCTTGATCAAAACTCTTCAGAGTCTAGGGATAGAGGGTACATAGGTGAATATCATAAAAACCATCTTTGAAAAACCCACAGTGAATATCATTCTCAGTGGGGAAAAACTGAAAGATTTCCCCCGAAGGTCAGGAACATGCTAGGGATGTTCACTATCACCACTGCTATTCAACATGATATTAGAAGTCCTAGCCACAGCAATCAGACAACAAAAAGAAATCAAAGGCATCCAAATCGGCAAAGAAGAAGTCAAACTCTCACTCTTTGCAGATGATATGATACTGTATGTGGAAAACCCAAAAGACTCCACCCCAAAACTGCTAGAACTCATACAGGAATTCAGTAAAGTGGCAGGATATAAAATCAATGCACAGAAATCAGTGGCAGTCCTATACACCAACAACAAGACAGAAGAAAGAAAAATTAAGGAGTCAAACCCATTTACAATTGCACCCAAAACCATAAGACACCTAGGAATAAATCGAACCAAAGAGGCAAAGAATCTGTACTCAGAATACTATAAAATGCTCATGAAAGAAATTGAGGAAGACACAAAAAAATGGAAAACCGTTCCATGCTTATGGATTGGAAGAACAAATATTGTGAAGATGTCAATGCTACCTAGAGCAATCTATACATTCAGTGCAATCCCTATCAAAATACCATCCACTTTGAAAAAAAAATCAAAATTTTCAAAGAAATGGTACAAACAATCCTAAAATTTGTATGGAATCAGAAAAGACCCTGAAAAGCCACAGGAATGTTGAAAAAGAAAAGCAAAGCTGGTGGCATCACAATTCTGGACTTCAAGCTGTATTACAAAGCTGTCATCATCAAGACAGTATGGTACTGGCACAAAAACAGACACATAGATCAATGGAACAGAAGAGAGAGCCCAGAAATGGACCCTCAACTCTATGGTCAACTCATCTTCGACAAAGCAGGAAACAATGTCCAATGGAAAAAGGACAGTCTCTTCAACAAATGGTGTTGGGAAAATTGGACAGCCACATGCAGAAGAATGAAACTGGACCATTTCCTTACACCACACACAAAAATAGACTCAAAATGGTCGAAAGACCTAAATGTGAGACAGAAGTCCATCAAAATACTAAAGGAGAACACAGGCAGCAACCTCTTCGA
>NW_027397097.1:688939-706647 GCF_003265705.2 Callorhinus ursinus
GAAAGGTCTCAAATACACAACCTAACCCTACACCTAAAGGAGCTGGAGAAAGAACAGCAAATGAAGCCTAAACCCAGCAGGAGAAGAGAAATTATAAGATCAGAGCAGAAATCAATGAAATAGAAACCAAAAAACACTAGAACAGATCAACAGAACTAGGAGCGGGTTCTTTAAAAGAATTAATAAGATTGATAGACCCCTGGCCAGACTTATCAAAAAGAAAAGAGAAATGACCCAAATCAACAAAATCATGAATGAAAGAGGAGAGATCACAACCAACACCAAAGAAATACAAACAATTATAAGAACATATTATGAGCAACTCTATGCCAGCAAATTAGATAAACTGGAAGAAATGGATGCATTCCTAGAGATGTATCAACTGCCAAAACTGAACCAGGAAGAAATAGAAAACTTGAACAGACCTATAACCACTAAGGAAATTGAAGCAGACATCAAAAATCTCCCAACAAACAAGAACCGAGGGTCAGATGGCTTCCCAGGGGAATTCTACCAAACATTTAAAGAAGAATTAATACCTATTCTCCTGAAACTGTTCCAAAAAATAGAAATGGAAGGAAAACTTCCAAACTCGTTTTATGAGGCCACCATTACCTTGATCCCCAAACTAGACAAAGATCCCATTAAAAAGGAGAATTACAGACCAATATCCTTGATGAACATGGATGCAAAAATTCTCACCAAAATACGAGACAATAGGATCCAACAGTACATTAAAAGCATTCTTCACCACGACCAAGTGGGATTTATCCCTGGGCTGCAAGGTTGGTTCAACATCTGCAAATCAATCAGTGTGATACAATACATTAATAAAAGAAAGAACAAGAAACTAATGATCCTCTCAATAGATGCAGAAGAAGCATTTGACAAAGTAGAGCATCCTTTCTTGATCAAAACTCTTCAGAGTCTAGGGATAGAGGGTACATAGGTGAATATCATAAAAACCATCTTTGAAAAACCCACAGTGAATATCATTCTCAGTGGGGAAAAACTGAAAGATTTCCCCCGAAGGTCAGGAACATGCTAGGGATGTTCACTATCACCACTGCTATTCAACATGATATTAGAAGTCCTAGCCACAGCAATCAGACAACAAAAAGAAATCAAAGGCATCCAAATCGGCAAAGAAGAAGTCAAACTCTCACTCTTTGCAGATGATATGATACTGTATGTGGAAAACCCAAAAGACTCCACCCCAAAACTGCTAGAACTCATACAGGAATTCAGTAAAGTGGCAGGATATAAAATCAATGCACAGAAATCAGTGGCAGTCCTATACACCAACAACAAGACAGAAGAAAGAAAAATTAAGGAGTCAAACCCATTTACAATTGCACCCAAAACCATAAGACACCTAGGAATAAATCGAACCAAAGAGGCAAAGAATCTGTACTCAGAATACTATAAAATGCTCATGAAAGAAATTGAGGAAGACACAAAAAAATGGAAAACCGTTCCATGCTTATGGATTGGAAGAACAAATATTGTGAAGATGTCAATGCTACCTAGAGCAATCTATACATTCAGTGCAATCCCTATCAAAATACCATCCACTTTGAAAAAAAAATCAAAATTTTCAAAGAAATGGTACAAACAATCCTAAAATTTGTATGGAATCAGAAAAGACCCTGAAAAGCCACAGGAATGTTGAAAAAGAAAAGCAAAGCTGGTGGCATCACAATTCTGGACTTCAAGCTGTATTACAAAGCTGTCATCATCAAGACAGTATGGTACTGGCACAAAAACAGACACATAGATCAATGGAACAGAAGAGAGAGCCCAGAAATGGACCCTCAACTCTATGGTCAACTCATCTTCGACAAAGCAGGAAACAATGTCCAATGGAAAAAGGACAGTCTCTTCAACAAATGGTGTTGGGAAAATTGGACAGCCACATGCAGAAGAATGAAACTGGACCATTTCCTTACACCACACACAAAAATAGACTCAAAATGGTCGAAAGACCTAAATGTGAGACAGAAGTCCATCAAAATACTAAAGGAGAACACAGGCAGCAACCTCTTCGACCTCAGTCGCAGCAACTTCTTCCTAGAAACATCACCAAAGGCAAGGGAAGCAAGGGCAAAAAGGAATTCTTGGGACTTCATCAAGATAAAAAGCTTTTGCACAGCAAAAGAGACAGTCAACAAAACCAAAAGACAACCGACAGAATAGGAGAAGATATTTGCAAATGACATATCAAATAAAGGGATAGTATGCAAAAATCTATAAAGAACTTCTTAAACTCAACACCCAAAGAACAAATGATCCAATCATAAATGGGCAAAAGACATGAACAGACACTTTTCCAAAGAAGACATCCAAATGGCCAACAGACACATGAAAAGTGCTCAATACCACTTGGCCTCAGGGAAATCCAAATCAAAACCACAATGAGATACCACCTCACACCAGTCAGAATGGCTAAAATTAACAAGTCAGGAAACGACAGATGTTGGCGGGGATACGGAGAAAGGGGAACCCTCCTACACTGTGGGTGGGAATGCAAGCTGGTGCAGCCACTCTGGAAAACAGTATGGAGGTTCCTCAAAAAGTTGAAAATAGAGCTACCATACGATCCAGGAATTGCCCTCTTATTTACCCCAAAGATACAAATGTCAGGATCCGAAGGGGTACGTGTACCCCGATGTTTATGGCAGCAACGTCCACAATAGCCAAACTGTGGAAAGAGCCAAGATGTCCATCAACAGATGAATGGATAAAGAAGATGTGGTATATATACACAATGGAATGTTATGCAGCCATCAAAAGGAATGAGATCTTGCCATTTGCAATGATGTGGATGGAACTGGAGGGTGTTATGCTGAGTGAAATAAGTCAATCAGAGGAAGACATGTATCATATAACCTCACTGGTATGAGGAATTCTTAATCTCAGGAAACAAACTGAGGGTTGCTGGAGTCATGCGGGGTGGGAGGGATGGGGTGGCTGGGTCATAGACATTGGGGAGGGTATGTGCTATAGTGAACACTGTGGTGTAAGACTGACGAATCACAGACCTGTACCTCTGAAACAAATAATACATTATATGTTAAAAAGAAAAAAAGAAGAAGAAGATTGCAGGAAGGGAAGAATGAAGGGGGGGAATCGGAGGTGGTGATGAGCCATGAGAGACTCTGAGAAACAAACTGAGGGTCCTAGAGGGGAGGGGGTTGGGGGGATGGGTTAGCCTGGTGATGGGTATTAAAGAGGGCACGTACTTCATGGAGCACTGGATTTTATATGCAAACAATGAATCATGAAACACTACATCAAAAACTAATGATGTATGGTGATTAACATAACATAATATTAAAAAATAGCTAATGATGTAATGTTGGTGATTAACATAACATAATAAAAACTATGATGAGATATAATGCTACTTCATGTCGTTAATAATTTTTTATAAATAAGATTTCTAATGACTGTAAAAAAATATTCTATTGAGTTAATTTTACTTACTTTTAGCTTTCATAACATGTTGAATAGAAAATCTTAATTATATAGGTTACCTACATTTTAGTCCTTTTAGACACCACTATTCTCAGAAACCATATGAAGTGTTGGGAATTTTTATGGCATAGATACCAATCCATTTTAAGCCAGCTACCTCAGGGGAAGATATTACATTTTCTTTGAACAGGGGGAGACTATCTACCTCATACAAGAGAAGAAGAGCTGCTTCTAATGGTAAAGGGAGTTTGGCAGAGCTCAGGATTTGCTTCATTGACATCTACTCACATAACTCCATTCCAATATTTAGAGTTCTATTTCTTTCTAATAAATGACCTACCAGGAGATTAGGAGATGATTTTTTTTTTTTTAAGCATAGTCTCACATGCTTTGTTTCCTTGCCTGGGCCTGGGGCTAGATATTTAAAGCCCTGAGCTCATTGGCTCATTATTTCCTTTATCCTCCTTCTCCAGCTTGCTTATCACAGAAAGAACAAATTTATACTTCTCTTATTCTTACTAAAATATTTGGCAGAAATCCTTGGACACTCAAAGCCTTGCCTTCTTTAAGCACTTGGTTATAGAAGGTAATATGTTTTGTCACCACATTCTACACACCACCAATGTCCCCTTTGCCAATAGCAGCAGAGGCCCCAATTTCCCTAAGGCTAATTAGGTAAGGAACTAATTCTAAATTCCATTCTTAAGAATTTGTTATGGAGGACGCACTTCTGCTATCTATACTTATGTCAGTTAGGGTCTGAACTACTATGAGTATTAAGGAATAAAGAACATTATAGGAATTAGATACAATTGTGGGAGGAGCTAGGGGGAAAAAAAATCCAAAAACAATTTACTAACCAGATTAGCCCCTCATGAATGCGTTGGTATTTGCAGAAGACTAAGTACTCTCAGCTTCTGGGATGGAATCATAAGGGAAGCGAGTGTAGAAATTTAAGGAAGATGGTTAGCTCTTCCTGGCTACTGCCTCTATGTTTGCAGTAAAATATCTGGTGGTGCATTTGTGATCCCTGTTGATAAGCAGGTCAGTAGCCATGGAGAGCTCTGTGGGGAGCTGTAGGACATGGGAGAAATGAGAATCCTCTAGTATCCCTGTGTTTCTCTGTCACTGCCTGTAAACATTATTGAACTACAGAAAATAGTGGTTGCTGTTTCACATTTGCTCCCACAGCTTATGCATTTCTGATGTGATCAACTCTAAATTGGAAACTTACAAGGAAGAGAATTCTGGGAAACAGAGTGCTAGCAAAGAAGTCATAGTAAGTCACACCAAGGCACATTTTATCATCTGTGCTTGTCCAAGTGAGGAGCATAATTAATTCTCAGTTAATACGTTAAGGAATTAAAGACACATCATTTAATTAATTGATAGTAAATGAGCTCAAAATTCCATCAGGGTATTTTTAAGTACAACAAAATGGCAGCATGTTATTTTATTTTTCTACAAATTAGTTTAAAGAACAAAGGGAGAGTGAGAAAAGTATAGGAGGATAATCAACTTTAAAAGTTATTAAAATATATTATAATTTTGTAATGATGAAAAACCTTGTGATATTGGTTCAGGAACAGACAAACCAACTATATAAATGAAAAGCAGACTCTTCAGGCACCTGGGTGGCTCAGTTGGTTAAGCGACTGCCTTCGGCTCAGGTCATGATCGTGGAGTCCCGGGATCGAGTCCCACATCGGGCTCCCTGCTCAGCAGGGAGTCTGCTTCTCCATCTGACCCTCTTCCCTCTCGTGCTTTCTATCTCTCATTCTCTCTCTCTCTCAAATAAATAAATAAAATCTTTAAAAAAAAAAGAAAAGCAGACTCTTCTACAAATTGAAATTTAATATGAAGAAAGAATAAATGAAAATCAGTACTGAAGTGATGAATTATTAAGTCATTTATGTTATTAAACAGGTTAAAAATAGAAGCAGAAAGGTATTTCATTTCCTTACATTTCACCTCAAAATAAATTGCAGTTAGATTGGAATTAAAAGTAAAACTTAACACACACACACACCAATAACAGCATAGATGTTGGGATGTTGATATATAATAAAGCTATGCAGAAGCCCTAAGTTTGAAAGTGATAAAATCATGTGTTATAGGTAATATGATCAGTATTGATTTCATTTAAAAATTTAATCTGCCATATGAAAATAAGGTATTAAATATAAAGAGCTTATAGGGAAGTGTTAATATGTCAAGTGTAATCAAAAACTCATGCTATGTGACTTTTAAGAAGCTAGGCAGAAATTTGGAGAGGAGGCAAGGAAATCAGCAAATACCATAAAAATAAAGAAGAACATGACCTATTCAATCAGTAAACTACTATCTGATGATCCTACTTTTTCTAAGGGTAGAACCTTTAGAAGTTTTCCAGATATGCACAAAAATGATTCATAAAGATGTCACATCAATCCTGAATTAAAAATAACTTAAATATTATATATTCAAATTATGAAAAGATAAAATGCAAACAAAAGATTCTAGTACATTTAAAAGGATACTATATCCCATATGTATCAACATAGACAGATCTCTAAATTTAATAGTAAGTCTGAAATGATACAGTGCATTACCATTTACATAAAATAAAAAAATTATAACCCCAAACCCCATAGAAATTATTGAACATAAAAAGATCAATTTAGACTCTAAGAGAAATGAAAAGCATATAGTGGTCATTCCTATCTCTGAGGATAAGACAAAACTGGAACTGGGCGGGGTAAGACTCATAGGTCATTTCAAATTAAATGTCTCATGTATTTGATTAAGAATAACATCAAGCTAAATAAGCCACAGTAATAATAGTTTTTTAATTCCATGTTGTGAAAACAAAGGCATTTGTTGTATGTTTCCTTGTCTTACTTTTGTTGAATGGAGGGAAAAGTAGGACTTAAAAATCAGAGGGAGGAAAAAAAGCATCGCAAATATAATGATGGGAATGGTCATTGCTTGGACTGTTCACTCTCACACAGAGTGAAATAATGCAAACAGTTCTTGCTTCCAAGGAATTAGTTCTTGAACTTGGAATATTTTGAAGGATCATAGAATCAGTAATGGGCCAAGATCAAATGCTCTGGAATATAATTTGGCAACACTAAATTCAGACAGAGAAAACTCTTTGAAAAGAGCCCACATTTTCCTTGCTAGGTCAAAATGCTTGGTAAACAAAGGCAAGAGTACCTACTTTTTAGAAAAGACTGAGAGCACTCGCTCCTGAATCTGTTTGGTCCTTACACCATAAATGATGGGGTTGAGTGAAGGTGGGATAACCAAATAGAGGTTGGCACCAAGAATGTGAATGTAGCGTGGTATGTTGTGTCCAAATCGGTGAGTGAGGAAGGAGAACACTGCAGGGATATAGAAAACACAGATGACCCCAAAGTGAGAGCCACACGTGCTGAGCGCTTTTAGCCGAGCATCCTGTGATGGGAGGTGGAAGACAGCTCGCAGAATGTAGACGTAGGAGATGCCAATAAGGACCAGGTTCAGGACAAAGAAGGAAACCACAAAGAGCCCATAGATGACATTGATACGGATGTTTCCACAGGACAGTTTTGCAATGCCCATGTGCTCACAGTAGGAATGAGCTATTATGTGAGCCTGACAAAAGGGTAAGCGGTAGATGAGATAGACCACGGGAAGTGTAAACAGAACTGGACGAACCACAGTGCACACGCTGATGCCCACCAGCACCCGGGATGTCAAGATGGTTGTATAGTGGAGTGGAGCACAGATGGCCACATAGCGGTCAAAGGCCGTGGCCACCAGGACCTCGGCCTCCATGCTAGTGAAGGCATGGATCAAAAACATCTGGGCCACACAAGCCCTAAAGTTAATCTCATGAGCATCAAACCAGAAGATAGCCAGCATGCGTGGCACAGAGGTTGTGGAAAGGGCCAAATCGATCGTTGAAAGGAGGGCCAGAAAGTGGAACATGGGCTCCCTCTGCAGGCTCTGCTCCATCTTGATGACCAGCAAAATTGTGGCATTGCCCAGTAAGGCCACAAGGTAAACAGAGCTGAAAGGCAGGGAGATCCAGGCATGAGCCCCTTCCAGACCGGGGATTCCAACGAGGAAGAATGTGGCTGGGTGAAAAACACTCCTGTTGGGATAAAACATCCTTCCAAATGACAGAGAAGGGGATGTCATTCCTAGAAGGAGGGGAAAATGTTTGAAGGTGGTCATGAAAATGACTATCTTAGTGCTTCAAAATATAGTGAAAATGAAAAAGTTGCTATTTGAAAGGGCTTGTTAACGTATTTTTTTATGATAAGCCAAGCCATACTCATTTGAATGGGCCAGTCTCAAAAATTTAATCCTTTTTTTTAACCTACAAGGTTTATCAACAAGCCAATGGTAAAATTATAAGACACAGAACTTGCTGTTAAATATGGAATAGTTTTGTATAGCTCCTGTCTGAAGAGAGGTATGTAAAAAATCAAGGATGCACACATGGAAATGCAGATATAATATAATCCAAAAGGTAACAGGCCAGCTAGAAAGCAAAGTGACAGGCACAGACGTACAAGACACTTCCATAATTAGGAAATGCATAAATTATCAAATGATTCATTCATCACTTACTGACATAGAGAAAATGCCAAGATCCAGTCAAATACCCTGTCAAAGAGAAACAGAATATCAGAAGTACACATTGTCCCAAACAAAAGCACAGATATTCTGGGATGCCTGCAGAGGAGCATACACAGGCCGGGTCATGTACTTCTATACTTGAAACATCCCAGAAGAAAAGATAATGATAAACCTTGTGTGTATTTTTGTTCATGTCTCTATTTTCCCAAGACCAACCCATTTCTTAACCCACTGCATTTTAGAGTGTTAAGGGAATGGTGGTTTCTAGCAGTATTTGAAAGCATCTTCATTTACTCTCCATGCCACATCAGTTCCTCTGGGAAAACCTGCTAATTTTATGACTGCTACAGAACAAACATGTACTGCGTTCAGCCATTCTGCCTGATTAACTGGGAAATTGGGTAAAAGACTGCCTACAAGGCTTCAGGTGGCACAGACCTGTGAGGAAGGCATTTTGAGCAGCACAAAACTGTCTGGAGTAACAAAGTCTTTACAGAACTGCTTTCTGTACTTGTCTAAAGGGCATAGAGAAGGTGGCTTTTGCAATGCCTTCAAAACAATTAAGAAGCACCTAGTCACTCATAAGCTCAAATAATGAAATAAAGGGACATTCCCTGGGTCTCCACCTTGAGACAGAGTGGTTCAAGATCAGGGTACAGTAGCACAGACTCCAATTTTATCTTTTATATAGCTCCATATTTCTTTGGGAAGCATACCAAGGTAAAATAAAATAAATGTTATATCTATTCTAAGATTAGATGTGTGTGTGTATGTGTGTGTTTGTGGGGGTGGGGGGAGAGAGAGAGAAGAGCTGTATTTTGCAATGCCTCCCTTATTCGTGTTTTTTTAAGAACTGAAACTCCAGGTAACAGCCATTGTCCAGTAGTAGGATGCTGGCCAGGAACAAGCCTTCTAACACCCTGATGCCTACCTTGGGTATCTCACTGAAAATAAATTCTCAGTAACATAGCACTGCTCACCTCAGGTTTTCACTGTGCTTTGGAAGTCCATTTCATTCATTCCCTATAACCCAGAGCAGAAACAGAAATGATAATTTATCGACCAACTATATAATCTTTCTGTAGATGGATTTTAAATGCCTTGAATCTTCTAGATATTTTTTTAAAGATTTTATTTATTTATTTGAGAGAGAGAATGAGAGATAGAGAGCACGAGAGGGAAGAGGGTCAGAGGGAGAAGCAGACTCCCCGCAGAGCAGGGAGCCCGACATGGGACTCGATCCCGGGACTCCAGGATCATGACCTGAGCCGAAGGCAGTCGCTTAACCAACTGAGCCACACAGGCGCCCTCTTCTAGATATTTTTAAAGATACCCAATCTCCACTTAAAAGTTTCAAGGTTAAACTTAAAACATTAAAAAAAAAAACTACAATGAAAAAAAAGATTTAAGCTTTCAGGAAAAAAATATATGTTGCAAGGATTTTCCCCCATTAGATTCAGAAATTGGACCACATGATGAATATCCTATCATATCCCATTATATTGTATCAGGCCAGCAGTTCTCAGCCACCTTTGACCATCTCCCTTTCATTTGACTGTAGTATATAGTGAAATCAAAACAAAATTCATCTTTGATGCTTCATTCCTCCACAGGAATAGAGACGCAAAAAAAATCTCAAGCAGCACAGCTCTTTGTGCTTTTTAAAAAATATATAGTCCAAGGAGAGTCATTTTATACTAAGGCTTTAGCTGCTTATAACATTAGAAAAATGGGTTAACTCAGTTTTCCAGTATAAATTGTGCCCTTGGGATCAAATCCTCTGAGATTGCTGGCAAAACTCCTAGACTATGATTTAGAGAAACAGAAGCCTAAGAAAAAGTGACATGGATAGAAATTTATACAGAGAAAACTACAAATGTGAGGCAAAAACACACAAATATCATCCTATATGATATAAAGATAGTTACATCCTATCTCCCTCTAAGTAATATTTTGCAGCCTAATTCTATGGATTGTTGTTTCCTAGATAAAAACGTACTTAATCCATATTCTAAGCTCAAAAATAATAACCTGGGATAGGAGACCCCAATTTCAACCTGAGTACTCACTATCTCCCTGCACTGACCTTACAATGTGCTCTAGGTTCATTGAATGCTTAGCTATGGGGATTGACATCTGTGAGTTTTTGGTCCCACTGTCCTTTGTCCATGACTGATCTTCTCAGTCTTCCCCCTTGACAATTTTTCATATCTATGTCACAGAGGCCATAGACAGAAGTGGTGAAAATATCCAATCCTAGAATTGGTCTGATTCAGTTCAGATACTGGATTTCCCACTCACATGATTTGGAAGAGTTTGTATTGTGTTATAAGATATTAATTCCTCTTTACACATAGAGTTCACCAGGGAACATATGTGGACCTAGGATTTTCCTTATAGAAGGTATTTGATTACTAATTCAACTACAAATGTCTACTCAAATTTTATTTTCCATCTTGAGTCACCTATAAAGACATTTTTAAATAAACAAAAACTAACAGACTTCATTGCCAGCCAACCTGCACAAGAAATGCTGAAGGATTGCTACTGGCTAATGGAAAATGGCCAAAGCTTTTAAATGGCTGTAAATGAAAAAATGAGGATCATTGGAAATGTTGAATAATTATATTATCTACTTCAAGTATCAAATGAGCTTTTTGCACAAAAATTTTTATTATACTTCCTTGAATGATTGCAAAAACAAAGTAAGTACTTAAATGGACAGAAGGGTGTATTGTCTCAAAGATATGCTTCCATTAAAATTACAGTGCATTAGGAATCTACACATAATGTATACACTTTTATTTACAGATGTACATGAAATATAGAAAATATATATGATACAATTTCAATGAACAAGTCAAAAATACAAAACAACATATTTTGAAATAGCAAAACAATGTCAAAACGTTTGGGGGTCATTGTAATACAGATAATATTATTGCCTCTCAGTCTAATTTATGGAGTTTAAAATGTTTAAGTAATGACCATACAACAATTTAACAATGAAAACTATCGTAAATGAATATTAACTGAAATAAATGACTCCACTCAGACCTATTGTCAATAAGATATACTAAAAAAAATTGGTTTCCCAAGCTTTTAAAAAATAATGTGACAGTTTCTTCTGTCAAGATGGCAGTCTATGTAACTATTGTCATTCCCCCCAGAAAGATTTAGATATATTAAAATTGATGTTAAAATTAAGTGATTTATATACCTTCAAAATCAATAGAAACAGTTATTAAAGGACAAGAGTGAGCAGCCTAATGTATATCTACAAACACAAGGGGTAGTTAGATTTCAAAGACAGGGAAGGGATGTGAAGGTTTCTGTCTTGAAGTTTTCAGAAAAGCCAGAGGCAAAAAGGAACAAAAAGCAAATTCCTAAAGAATTAGGTAGAGTTTCACAGTGGTGTCTCCACCACACAAAACTCTTACCCTGTTTGATTTTATAGTGGATGCTACAGTGTGTCATCTATATCCCCTTTTCAGATCTGAAGGTCTCAATCCTCTAACTACTGAGAATGTGGCCCTCTTTGCTTTTTCTCTTGCCTAACGGACCTTCCTCACCTAAGGTCAAATCCCCCTCCTGGAAAGTCCCCATAATGTCTGGTTGATGAAGGAACATGTAGCTTACCTGATTTACCCCAGTAGGGCAACTATGAAGGGCTACTCCAGCTCCAGACACTCCTGTATAAACATCTGGCTGACACTTTTGTTGCCATTTCATTACAAATCATTTTCTCCCTGTTTCTTCATCCACCTCTCCAGGTGCTGACCTTGGGAGCAAAACTGTATTAGTTTTCTAATGCCACTGTGATAAATTACCAGAAATATAGCACCTTAAATCAACACAAATTTATTATTTTGCAGTTCAGTTTGTTAGAAAGCTGATGCATATCTCACTGAGCTAAAATCAAGTTTTCAGCAGGTCTGCAGGCCTTTTTGGAGACACTAGGGGAGAACATATTTTGTTACATTTTCCAGCTTCTATAAGCTGCCCACATTCCTTAACTCATGCTCTCTTCTCCATTTTCAGAGCCAGGAATGAAGGCTTAAGTCCTACACATATGGTATTGCTCTTACTTTGCTTTAAATGCATAAATGCACCCCAATGTTCATAGCAGCATTATCAACGATAGGCAAATTATGGAAAGAGTCCAAATGCCCTTTGACTGATGAATGGATAAAGAAATGTGGTACATATATACAATGGAATATTACTCAGCCATCAAAAAGGATGAAATCTTGCCTTTTGCAATGACGTGGATGGAGCTACAGAGTTTAATGCTAAGCAAAATAAGTCAGTCAGAAAAAGACAAATACCATATGATTTCACTCATATGTGGAATTTAAGAAACATAACAGATGAACATGGGGGGAAAAAGAAAGAGAGATGAACCATAAAACAGACTATTAACTATAGAGAACAAACTGAGGGTTGCTGGAGGGGAGGTGGGTAAGGGGATGGGTTAAATGGATGTTGGGGACTAAGGAGAGCACTTGTGATGAGCACGGGTGATGTATGGAAGTGTTGAATCACTAAAACCTACACCTGAAACTGATACTACTCTGGGTGTCAAGTAACTGGAATTTAAATAATAACTTGTAGAAAAATAAATGTGTAAATAATAACACAATTGGGTCATCACATCCTTCTCTGACTCTTTCTTCTGTTTCTATTATTGTCCACTTTCAAGGACTCGTGATTATGTTGGCTCTACCTGGGTAGTCCAGGACACTCTCCTTATCATGAACAACTTTAATCCTGTGTGCAACTTTAGTTCTTCTTTGCCACTAAACAACATATTCACAAATTCTGAAGATTAGGATGAGAACATCTTTAAGGGAGCATTATTCTGCCTCCATGCAAATCTCCATCTCAGGATGTGCTTTCTAAGAAACCCAACCAGCAAACACTGCTTAACCAGGGTCTTTGAAGAGCCTACCAAGAAATCTCAATGGCAAAGAAAACCTCACAGTAAATAGTCACCAAATGTCCAAAGATTATTAACAACATTAAAAAAAAAAAAGAGCTAACAATATGGTAAGAAATTGTGTGAAACGGAATTAAAAATAAACCACTTCGGGGTTTTAAAGTACATATAATTAGAAGCCTTAAAGAGATGAGAAAGAGAGAGAGAGAGAATTACAATCATGAAGAAAGCACAGAGTTTTTTATTAAAAGCATCTCATATATGGAATATAAGAAACAGTGCAGAGGACCATAAGGGAAGGCAGGGAAAACTGAATGAGAAGTCACCACAGAGGGAGACAAACCATGAGAGACTCTTAGCAATGGGAAACAAATTGAGGGTTGCTGGAGGGGGGATGGGGTAACTGGGTGATGGGCATTAAGGAAGGCACATGATGTAATGAGCACTGGGTGTTATACAAAACTGATGAATTGTTGAACACTACATCTGAAACTAATGATGTACTATCTTTGGCTAATTTGATTTTAAATTTTAAAAAAAGGATCAAATGTAGAAAATTTAAGTGTTGAAATAATTATACTAAGGGACTAAAGAATAGAATGGAAACTGCTAAAAATAAAAATCTGGGGTTTTAAGAGTAGACAGATGTACTTTAGGACTATAGTAAAATAAATAAATGATGGAAGGAAAAAAAGTTAAAATACATGGAATAAAAATAGGATGTTCCAACTTAATTTTTAAGTATTTCAAAAGATATGGTGAGAAGTGGGGAAGGAAATATTTAAAGAAATAAAGTTTGAAAAGTAATAGATATAGAAGTATCTAGAAGTAATAGATATATGGTATATATCATGTAAGAAAATAAGGACTGACTGAATACTGAACATGACTTTTTAAAAAATTTATAAATCTAGACTTATAATGAAATTTCACAACATTGAAATAAAGATGAGTCCAAGAAAAAGAAAAAAATCCTTTCAAAAGAGTGGAAAAATGATGAGCATATGTTCCATTAATAGCATTAGTTGCAAGAAAACAAAAAAGTTGAACAATGAATTCAAAAAGGTGATGGAATAGAACTTGGTTCCAAAATTCTATAAATTTTTTATTTATTATTCAAATATGAGAGCAGATAAGGACATATTTAGACATAAAAAATAATTAAATATTACCAAAGTGGGGTTGTGGCTAGTGGGAAAAATAGATATTGTCCAAAAAAGACTGTGAATTCTAGAGCAAGAAAATATTCATGAAGATTTACTGCAGAAAGAAATCATTAAAAATATATATGATCAAATATAAATGGCCATTTAAGAAGATTTTTTTTAAGCCTGGAAACACAGATCCAGATAATTCCAAAATGAGAGATATTGATGTACAAGTACATGACAAGGCAAAAGAGGGATAAAATTTTTGTTTTGTTCAGAGAAGGGTAGTTACAAATTACTATAAATAGAAAACTAATATTTGACTAGTGCTAGGAAACAAAGTTAAAGAAGCAAGAGAGAAAAAAGGAAAGTTTTGAAAAATGTGAAATTTTTAAGAAGTGATCAAAAACAATGATGAAGAAATCAGAAATATATTCTTATTGATTACAATTCTGCTACTCAATAAGTTTACTAAAAATTATAAAACCTGCATGAAGTATCTTAAAATGCACCAAGAAATAAATGCCAGGAAATGCAGGACACTTTCTAATTAAAAAATAATAATAATATGAATATCTATTAAGAAATGAATACATAAGTAAAATCAAATGTTATAAAACAAAATATTAAATATTTAACCTATATAAATTAATAACAAATGACCTAACTAAAACACTGTGACTGGTTATAAAATTAAAAATTTCCATACTGTGTGTCAGAAAAAGGAATTTCCACCTTATTTTTGTATATATTTTTATTAAGCATCATATTTGAGATGAGTGCAATGTTGTTTAATTAATGAATTAATTAAAGGTCATTAATTCATGAGTTATAGGAACAAAGGTCTGCAGTATACATTTACTTTAGTTTCTTTTGTAAATAGTCTGAAAAAGAGAATTTTTTTTTAATGTAAATAATATAACAAGTTTGATGATGCAAAAGGTCATTGCTTGGTCTTTGGGAAATATTGAATCAACTGAAGGCCCTCAGTAGTATCAAAAAAAGGTGACTATTCATAGATTGTACATTAAAGTCAGTGGAGGAACTAGAGATAGATCATGGGTCTAGGATGAGAGTTCTTGTATTTGGGGATGGAGTATTTCAGGGTCAAATGTAGATTGAGAGTACAAAAGTGAATAAAATGATAAGCAAAGACCATCGTGCATCACATAGAGAGAAACACTATACATAATTCAATTATAAGACTACACTTGTCTTTATGGGCCTTACTACAGAGAGACAGTCAGGGATATGGTACTGTTGAGGGGTGCTTGGTTGGCTTAGTTGGTTAAGCATCGACTCTTGATTTCAGCTGAGGTCATGATCCCAGGGTCCTGAGACCAAGTACTGCATTAGGCTCTGTGCTCAGTGGGAAGTCTGCTTGAGATTCTCTCCCTCTGCCCCTACTTCCCTCTGCTCTCTCTCTCACAAATAAATAGATAAACCTAAAAAAAGAAAAGAAATTGTATGTTTGTTTTGGCTATAATTTCACTGAACACTGAACCTTACATGTTTGGCAGACCATTCCACTTCAAGCTACAGATTTGGCAGTGATTTTTTTGAACCTATGAACTTGGCTTTTTTTAAAGAACATAACACAATGCAAACTCCAGAAGGTCAGACGTTTTGTGTTAGTTTGGTTCATGGATATATCCCCAGCAATTAGAATGATCCAAGACATAAAACAAACACAAAATGAATGTAAATTAAAGGAATAATAAAACGAATGCATGAATGAATGGACAAACCAACCAACACATGAAGTAGGATACAGGGTTAAATTTCCAGTTCCACATTTCTCTAATTACAGAATGCAAAAAACCCAGTATAATATGTTCTTTACCCAGAAAAAGAGCAGCTTTATCCTATGAAGGACTCTGCATGAAGACGTACAGACAGAGGCCCCACAGCTCCTTCCAAGTTAGCCCACTAGCCTTTGAACTTGAGATCCGTGAAGTTTCCACAAGCCTGAGAATCCATTAGTCAGCAGCCAGGAATAAATCAACTTGTATCTCAACCTGGCAGCAATAGATTAGGACTAGGAGATGTTTGTTAAAGCAAGAACAAACACATCTTTCTAGATGGATCAAAATCCTCAGTGAAAGAAAGTGTCATGAGTCTTATTTTTTGATAAAGACACGGAGCACTCGTTCCCGAATCTGTTTGGTCCTTACACCATAAATGATGGGGTTGAGTGAAGGTGGGATAACCAAATAGAGGTTGGCAACAAGAATGTGAATGTAGCGTGGTATGTTGTGTCCAAATCGGTGAGTGAGGAAGGAGAACAGTGAGGGGATATAGAAAACACAGATGACCCCAATGTGAGAGCCACACGTGCTGAGCGCTTTTAGCCGAGCATCCTGTGATGGGAGGTGGAAGACAGCTCGCAGAATGTAGACGTAGGAGATGCCAATAAGGACCAGGTTCAGGACAAAGAAGGAAACCACAAAGAGCCCATAGATGGCATTGATACGGATGTTTCCACAGGACAGTTTTGCAATGCCCATGTGCTCACAGTAGGAATGAGCTATTATGTGAGCCTGACAAAAGGGTAAGCGGTAGATGAGATAGACCATGGGAAGTGTAAGCACAATTGGACGAACCACAGTGCACATGCTGATGCCCACCAGCACCCGGGATGTCAAGATGGTTGTATAGTGGAGTGGAGCACAGATGGCCACATAGCGGTCAAAGGCCATGGCCAGCAAGACCTCGGCCTCCATGCCAGTAAAAGTATGGATCAAAAACATCTGGGCCACACAAGCACCAAAGTTAATCTCATGAGCATCAAACCAGAAGATAGCCAGCATGCGGGGCACAGAGGTTGTGGAAAGGGCCAAATCGATCGTTGAAAGGAGGGCCAGAAAGTGGAACATGGGCTCCCTCTGCAGGCTCTGCTCCATCTTGATGACCAGCAAAATTGTGGCATTGCCCAGTAAGGCCACAAGGTAAACAGAGCTGAAAGGCAGGGAGATCCAGGCATGAGCGCCTTCCAGACCGGGGATTCCAACGAGGAAGAATGTGGCTGGGTGAAAAATACTTCTGTTCTGGTATATCATCCTGTCACTGGTCAAAGGAGGTAAAGCTGCTCCTCTTCTAGGGGAAAAATGAGAGAAAGCAAGACGGAGAGATCAGAAGAGAGATCAGAGGGTAAAGGTGATGACATGTCAATTGCTAGCTCAGTGTTTCAGCATAGAGTTGATTTCATGCTTAATACATAGTAAGTGTGCTACTGAAGGACATATATGAGATATCTCACAGCCATTTGATAAGGTAGGTCAAGGTCATATTCAGAGTTTCCACCCTGCCTACTGATTGAGTTCTAATCCCAAGCATGGAGGCCTGCAGCAAGCTCAGTGAAGATTTCTAATAATTAGAGCTCATCATTCACTGAAGGAGAGATGAGGTCAAGTTAATACAGTACAGAGTCAGTCAAAAATGCCTTTAAGCAAAAAAAAAGACAAAGAGAGAGAAAGGAAAAAGGAAAGAAAGAAAGAAAGAAAGAAAGAAAGAAAGAAGAAAGAAAGAAAGAA
>NW_027397097.1:706747-794435 GCF_003265705.2 Callorhinus ursinus
AAGGAAGGAAGGAAGGAAGGAAGGAAGGAAGGAAGGAAGGAAGGAAGGAAGAAAGGAAGGAAGGAAGAAAGAAAAAAGAAAAGAAAGAAAGAAAATACCCTTAAAAATTCATAATGAACATAAATTATAGATCCAGGTGTATAGGTACTAACACAATTAAAATCTGAATTCTTCTGACTGATATGTAAAAACCCTGACCCATGCCCAGCAGCCTCTCACAGACACCAAATCAGATAATAAGGGCTGGCCCTTTGGGATGCCTGGACAGGACTAGAAACAGCCCATTGTTTATGATTTACAGACAGCCCCAAGTATCAGCTGGGAAAGGGAAAACGAGGGTTGTCTAATGCCATTTCACACTTGTTCACTCACAGCATATCCAGTACTCTCAGAGCACCTATTAATCTTATCGGTGTTAATTTTACCACTGCTATGGAGCCAACACTTGCTTGGTTACTCCTCTGACCAGTTCAAGACACTGAAAATCTGGGTGGAAAGCCTCAGATGATTTTGGTACTAGAGAATTTATTTTTTGCAGCTCTATGGGACAGTCATGTCTCAATAGAGAAGAATCTACTTCTGCAGTGACCTGAAGGGTATGGAGAAAGATACTTAAGTAATATCTTCAAAATGCTGCAGAATGCATCAAACCACTCAGAATGAGGTAAAGGAATTTGCCCTGGAATGTATGGTTCATCAGTTGTAACCAAAAATAAAGCAGAGATAGGGACATCTGGGTGGCTCAGTCAGTTAAGCCTCAGACGCTTGATTTCAGCTCAGGTCATGATCTCAGGGTCAAGAAATTGAGTGTCTTGTTGGGCTCCATGCTCAGCATGGAGTCTGCTTGAGATTCTCTCTCTCTCTCTCTCTCTCTCTGCCCCCACTCACACAGGCTCTCTCTCTCTCAATAAAGAAATAAATAAAATTTTAAAAAATAAAGCAGAGATATCCATTTTTGCCCTTGTCATAGCTTCATTTTGTCATTTTAAAAATTTTTTTCAATATAGAAAACATATCAACGTAAAAAAAAAAAACTATCATTTGTGAGTTCAGTCCAATGAAGAAAGAACAAGGGCCACAAAGTGCACAGACTCTTATCTGTCTGTAAAAGTGTAAACACCTTGGCCAAGTAAGAAACCATTGCCTAGAAAGGTGATGGCCAAGGCCAAGGTGGAGAGTCCCTGTTGCTTATTGTGGAGAAACACTAGGAACCCATTCTCAACAGCAGCTCTCTATTGGCCTCATCCCTTCCTCCCAACATGGAAATTTATTTCATCCAATGCAACTGACAGGATGATATTAAAGGCATTGGATCTTCCTGAGACTTTTAAAGATAATCTCATTCCCATTTAAAGATATAATTTTGGATTCTTCCTACCTGGTGCAGTTGGCCTCTTGGTGCAGTTCTCAGGCTGCTCTGCCCATGTATCTCTGCATTTCCTGCCACACCTGTTCACCAGACACCAGCAGCTGATTCACCTTTTCCTTCCATAGGAATCAAGACTTGCACACAGCATTGAGCAGCACAGCCCTTATACCCCTCTCTGAGGACTGCATGGAGAGTACCTTTATGTTAGACTTCTAGCACCGAAGGGATATTTCTAAGAAAACATCCCATTTTAATCCCAGCTTTACACCGAGCTCTGGGATTGAGTCCTTGGAGACTGCACACAAACCTCTAGATTCTATTTCCCAAACCAAAAATCCCAAGGAACATAGAAGCAAACTGAAGTGTATGTAAACAAAAGTTGAAGAGTGGGGATAAAGTACATAGATTTTGTCATCTCTACTTGACAGATGTGAAAATAGATATACTATATCTCCATGTGAATGTGACTCTGTGGTCCAAGTCTATGGCTTACTGACCTACATATAGAAGAAACTAGCTTATATATTTATTTATTTATTTGTCCATTTCTTCATTTATTTATTTGAACTAGCTAATTTAAATTCAAATATTTTAACTAGTATAGAAGGCTTTTTTCAATTTTACTATTTCTTTTCACTAAACTTTTTCCAAACCCTCTCATAAAGCAGCTTTGAGTTTCCCCAAATAGCACTAAGGACATAGATCCATGATCCTTTTTCCATTCTGTTTTCTGTACATGAATTCCCTACCACGACCACGATTTCGCCTGTACAAATTTCAAAAGTCCTATTGATAAGTGCCTAAATTTCAATCCTGGTGCCTGAGTGCTGGTGTTCAAGTTCTGGCTCTGACATACATTAGCTGTGTCACTTTGGGTGACTTAGGTATCATTTCTGTGCCTGTTTCCTTAACTATAAAATGGGAATCAAAATAGTGCCTTCCTCATTGGGTACATTTGAGATACAAATTAAATGTCTCTGAGGCATTTAGAACAGTGTCCTGGGCGCCTGGGTGGCTCAGTTGGTTAAGCGACTGCCTTCGGCTCAGGTCATGATCCTGGAGTCCCGGGATCGAGTCCCGCATTGGGCTCCCTGCTCAGCGGGGAGTCTGCTTCTCCTTCTGACCCTCTTCCCTCTCGTGCTCTCTATCTCTCATTCTCTCTCAAATAAATAAATAAAATCTTTAAAAAAAAAAGAACAGTGTCCTATACATAGTAAGTGGTCAATCATAACTTGTTTCTTTTTCTTTTTCTTTTTATCATTATTATTATTATTATAGATTTCAACTCACAAGAATAGCTGCATAGATATTACTCATGCAGAGCAAGTTTAGGAATCACTAATCACTACTAATTCTGTAGCCATTTTTCTTCTGAAATCTCTAATAACATTAAATATTTTCTTTGCAGGAGCACCTGGGTGGCTCAGTCAGTTAAGCATCTGCTTTAGGCTCAGGTCATGATCCTAGAGTCCTGGGATCAAGCAGTCATACGCCTTGCTTCTCCCTCTCCTTTGGCTGCTTCCCCCGACCTGCTCATGCTCTCTCTCTCTCTCTCTCCCTCAAATAAATAAATAAAGTCTTTAAAAAAATATTTATCTGGGGCGCCTGGGTGGCTCAGTAAGTTAAGCAGCTGCCTTCAGCTGAGGTCATGATCCCAGGATCCTGAGATCAAGCCCCTCACTGGGCTCCCTGCTCAGAGGGGAAGTCGGCTTCTCTCCCTCTGCCCCTCTCCCCTGCTCATGCTCTCTCTACTGCTCTCTCTCTCAAATAAAATCTTTTAAGAAATAAAAATTAAAAATTTTTTTTTCAAATTTTAGAGTCAATCAAGCATATATCATGTAGATTCTGTTAGAATGTGATTTTTTGGATTGAAAAAATTATATCCCTTTATCACACAACTGAAGTTTCTGGGAACCTCCCTAAAACAGCATTTAGGCTTATGAAATAAAACACTGACTACAAAGTATGAGAAGTAATATCTTTCACTTGTCCATGCCAATCTTTTCTATCATTCTCCTCAAACATTCAAGCTATTTCCTGCAAATTTACAGTTTTTGATCACCTGTACATATACAAT
Organism: Callorhinus ursinus; assembly: GCF_003265705.2. NCBI lineage: Eukaryota > Metazoa > Chordata > Mammalia > Carnivora > Otariidae > Callorhinus > Callorhinus ursinus. The sequence continues at coordinate 710,194 of NW_027397097.1, forward strand.
GAAATATTCTCTTGGGTCCAATAAGGTCTTTATACATGATCAAAATCAATTTTAAGATATTAGCTAAAAGGCACATTTCTTCTTCTCTGAGTGTGAAGTAGGACACATCAATTCTTGGGAGCGGCTAAAAGATATCTTGGATCCATAAAGGCAGTTAACTTTAGGATCAAGATGAGACACAGAATCTCAACAGCAAATATTAAAACAAACTTGGTCCCCAGTGACACAGTTTACTTATTCAAATAGCCGTTATATAAAACCAGACCAACATCTTTATTGTTGTAAAAGCCAATAAATTATTTTTAATGACTAAGACAGTTTGGATTATCTTTTCAGAAACTTATAATGTAAAATATCTCAACAAATACAGATTTAATTAATTATTATTATTATTTTTTTTTTCTGAAAAAGCTCCCTCCCAGTGGCCTCAATTCTGTAGCTCCATGCTGAACTGGTTGCTTGTCATGTGCCTAGCTGGGAATGCCCTATTCTACTCTCTTGTTTGGTATCCACTTTTTTTCATACCTCACGTCTTCCCATTTCACAAACAGCTCCCTACTTTTTCTGGAACACATCCTTATATTAAGTGCCAAAGACAGAATGAATGGCAGGTAGAGTTTCAACATCTCTGTATGACTGAAATATCATTTTGCCCTCAACTATGATTGACATTTTGGGTTTAGTCATTATTGGTTGAACTGTGTCCCTCCCTGCCATAAATTTATATGTTAAAGTCCTAATACACAGTACCTTAGAATGTGACCATACTTGGGAATAGGGTCATTACAGATGCAATAATTTAAGTCAAATTTAGGTCATACTAGAGTAGGGTGGGCTCCTAATTCAATCTGACTGGTATTCTTATTTAAAAAAAAAAGCTCTGTGAGGAAACACATGTGCATGGGGAAGGCACCATGTAATCTAGGCGGGAGGCAAGGAACAGACACTTTCTCACAGTTCTGAGAAGGAAGCAGCACGGCAGACTTCCAGACTCTGGAACTGTGAGATAAGACATTTCTGTTGTTTAAGCCACCCAATCTGTGGTACTTTGTTACCACAGCCCTAGATAACTAATACAGTTCAGACTGGTGAGCAAATTCTACCATATTCATGTAAAATCAATCTTTAGTGTTCTTCAAATGACTTACACAAATACAAGTATGAAGAAAGACATCCCAAGCAGCTGAATCATCAGTTCAGGAACAGTTTATTAAATAAGCAATCTGGTCACAACTGTATACAGGGACGTGTGTGATCTTTGCTAGGATGGTATCAGGTGTACATCACAGCCTTGAAAAATTTAATGTACATGCAAAATAGAGAGAGATGAACCTTTAGATAAATTGTGTACACTAATACAACAAAATCTAAGTGAAAATAAGGAAGCCGCATTGATCTCCTTCAAATTAGCCTGTGCATCATTTTTCAATCTTATTTTCATTCTTCAAGGGTACACTTATATTTTTAATCACATTGTTTTAATATATTTTTCTGTTTTTCTAAAAATTAACATACACATTCTATGAAAATGCAACACGATGAGAAAGGAAAAAGTCATTATGTATAATTTTAACATTTTTGATACCTTTTAGCTTTTCAAAATTCTGCAAAGTATGGAAGCTCTAGTTGCAGCAGAAGCTGTGACTGACTGATTTGTTAAGTCATCAAGAGGAAAGAAAATTAGGGGAATGGTCACAAATGAACCTTTGAAGTCTCTTTAAACATATGTTTGCATTCGTTAAAACCTAACGGTAAAGGACAAAATATTAGTGGCATATTTATCTACCAATAAGAATAATGATGTATAACACTTTTATTTCTTTACCATTCTTTACTTCATAATGCTTTTCAGTTTAAAAAAAGTTGTTCATATATATGAACACATGTCTCAGTTAAATCAAATGGTTTAATTGATCAGCTCTTTTATCTACATATCAAATGATCTCTAATTTCTAATTCATTTATTTATTTTTACAGGAACTTGAGTAGCCCTGAATATGTCGTTCCAAAGCACACAACAATAGACTTTCTTATACACTTGTCTTTTATTTAATATTAATAATTGTGGGATTAAATTTTAAGTCAAAACTTTTGCCTCTCAATTTTATTTATCTTTCTCAATATTTGGTGATGATAATTTGTTACACTTTTCTGTTTGTTGTCCAACTGACTTAGACAAATATATGCCAATCCCCAAATGAATTTTTTATTACTCTCAGATAAATTTGAATTGTGTATACAAAATATAAATTATTTGATATTCCAAGACTTTACCCAATTGAAATGGATAATCAGGATATGCTGCTTTACGTTCATTATTTTGACTTCTATATTATTTACCAACGTATGTTTATTTGTCTATGTAGTTGTTGAACTCATTGTACAAATATTATTGTATTCTTTTTTCATTTTATATAATGTAGTATCTCTATATTCTTTACTAATTTTCCAGGCCACTATTTTCGCACCGAGCATTATGTGAATATCTTCATGTAAATCAATTTTTTATCATATCTTAAGGTTTTCCTCAGCATGGATTTTCAGAAAGAGGTTCATTGAATCAAATAACATAACATTTAACATATACTGATATATAACATATACTGATATATATTGCTCAATACAAATTTAAAAATATTTAAAGTTATTACTATCATTTCTTGAATAATATGGCACTGGTCCCTCTGTTAAGTATATATACCTTATTTAGTTATTGTAGTAACCATATAAAAATATAGTAACTAAAATACAGGGGTGTCTAGTTGTTTGTCCAAGGTCATACAACTGATATGTAGAATAGCCAGAAATTCACGAGTCTTTCTACTATCAGCTCATGTCTAAATTATGTATGAAATTGTCTCTGGCTACTACTAAATGTTATTTTTAGCCCCTTTCCCTCAAAAAAAAAAAAAAAACTATTCTCATTTGTTTACCAGTTAGATCATTCTTTCACATAAATGATTATTTATTTGCATTCTTTTGTGAATTGTCTTCTTAGGTTTTGTATATGTCAATTATATTTGTTTACTAAATTATAAAAATTTAGTGATTTATTCAAAACAATTAATCCACTTCGATAGTTTCTTAGAATTTTCTTACTCTGTGGTCATTTTGCTTTAGAATTCAATTTTAGGCAGTAAATTAAACAAACCTTTTCTTTTTTAAAATTTTTTTTTAGATTATTTATTTGTCAGAGAGAGAGAGAGAAAGCACAAGCAGGTGGAGCAGCAGACAGTGGGAGAAGCAGGCTCCCCGCTGAACAAGAAGTCCAATGCGGGACTCGATCCCAGGACCCTGGGATCATGACACGAGCCGAAGGCAGGACTTCAACCAACTGAACCACCCAGGCATCCCTAAACAAAACTTTTCTTTTGCTTATCTGTTCCTTCCAAAGATGGAAAAGCATTCTGTTTTCCAACAATAAAAAGTATTAAATAATATCTTCTTTGATGCTTTTTTTGGTTTGATCTATAAACTTTTTCTTTTCATCTGTCAAGATGTATGTGTATGCAAGGAAGAATATAGTATAAAGAACAATATTATTAGGTGTTTATAACTACTAAATTCTAACATTACTTATCATTTCTCAAATTATCTCTTCTTCAAAGATCTGCAGAAAATACCAGGATCTTACCCTTCTCCTTCTCAACAATGCCTAAATCTCCAGCCTCTTAAAATCTATCCTTGGTGTTTGACCAGACCAGGATGAGAACTTCCCTGCAAAGATTTTGACTTTTCTTTTAAGTTTTCATCTGCCTACACTGATGTGTGTGGATCTCTTTCCTGGTACAGAAACCTGAGTATTTAATTCAGGGTTTGGAACCTGAGGATTCAAGTTTAACATCCTTCTGTTACAAAGTGTGCCTTTTCTCACGTAATAACTGAGAGGTTCAGAAGGAACATGGAACCCGGGCCTCCAGGAAAAAGTATAAATACATTTCTCTAGTTCCGAAGTCCAGCAATTCCTGATCCATATGTTCTCATCCTGTTCCCTAAGGGACTGACATGTAGTTAGTTGACTCTTCTGGATCTTCTACTCACCAGTCTAATCTGAAATCTTTTCCTGGGACCCCGTGTCACAGAGAAAGCTGCTCATCTGTTAACGTCCTATGTTCTATCCTGACCGAGCATAAACAACCCCCAACCCCCACCCAGGGGGGTTTCTGTCATAATTGCCAAATAATTCTCTATTTCTTGGGGTCTGCTTATATCAACTTTCAACCTTCTTTTCTCCTTCTTCACCAGGAAAACCTAGTCCTATCTACATTGCCCTACTGCTTCATCTATGCACCTCTGTCGTGCATCACAGAAAATCTAAGGTTACTCTGTGTCCTACAGAGAAAGAGCAGTTATTGCTACTCACTATGAGGAGTCCCTTTATGACTTTTTGTGTCACTTTTTGACCTCATGTTTCACTCACTCCTGGATGACATAAGTTCCATTAAGTAGTCTGTCTTCTCCCATGCTCGATTCTAGGAATACCTACCAGTGTTCTAGGAATACCCGCCTACCTCAGTAGGAATACCTACCAGAAGTCCCTACCTCTAGCACCATCCTTTCTCACTACTCTCGGGCCACGTCCGTCAGTCCCCATCATGTTCTCTTTCTCAAACTCTCTGTCCTTGTCTCTCTGATTGTGTTTCTGTGACTCTTCTAAGTGACTGAGTCTGTGTCTCTTTATGTCTCCCTGTCTCTATGGTGTCTCTCAACTGATTTCCGGTTCCATCTCTCACTGATACTCACTTTCTCAAACTTGGGGATTCTGTGCAATGTAATAAGCAATTATATACCACCCATGACCTGAAACAGAACCTTACCAGATTTTTTAGTAAAAACATCGAAAGATGACCTTTAAATTTCTCCCTCCATCTGTAAACCGAATCTTGTGATTTTCAACACATTGGAGGAGTATGCAGAGCTGAGCTAATGTTTTCAATATCGTTGCAAGGTATAATGCACTCCAGTTTCCTTCCTCATGATCAAAAACAACCCTTCCTTTCTTTTTGCCTTCTGAAGCTTACAAAGAACTTGTTATATTCTGGGTGCTGCTTTGTCACCTTGCAAATACTTATTTGTCAACCATATAAGGAAGTACTGTTATTATAATCATTTAACATATAAGGAAATTGATTCATGGAGCAATACAGCGTTTTGCCTGAAGTCATAGAAATAGGATGTAGTGAAGCAGGGTTTCAGGACTTGATAATAGGACTCCAGACTCTGGGCTCTTAATCACTACGATATGCTGTCTCTCCAGTGTGGACAGACGAGGGTAGTCAGATATGCCTTGCCAGCAGATGAGAGTAAAGAAAGAGTAAAGGTCAGTGTTCCTGTTAAATATAAGGTTTTACAAAAGCGGTTTCTCTCCAAGGGTGTGAAAGTCATTCTGCCCTTTTCTTTCTACCTCCCTTTCTGCTTATTTTCATCTCCCTTTTCCATATCCATATCTCCTTTGTATCTCTGTGTATAAAACCCCTTTGTATATGTGTATGTGTTGACTACTTTGATTCCCCGACTCCCATTTCACGGTTTTTATCCTTTTTCTCTCCTGTTGAGCCCTCACTGTATTCTCACTTCCTTTATCCATTTGTTTTACTCCTATCTGCTTCCATGTCTTTGCAGGCCTTACCCCTTTCCCCGCCGACTTCACTGTCTTGGGTATGTCCATTGCTTTCCCAGGACTTTCTCTCTTTGCTTTGTCCCTTAATCATGCTCTTTTCTACCTTTCTTCTGTTTTACTGTCTTTCTTTTTGTCTCTTGGTTTGCTTCTGTATATTTCTCTACCTCGAGGGAGAGATATCTCTATATATTTCTTCATATATTTCCCTGTATATCTCTATATATTTCTCTGTCTCAAGGGAGAGATCAATACTCTACTCACAACAGATGCTGCCACTGAGTTTTCTTCCAGAAGCCTAGCTTTTGAGAAATGTTGGATCTTTAAGTGGATTAAACACTCAAAAAAATGAATAATCCAAGTAGTAATCTTAATGTAATCTTAATGTAATCCTGGCCAGAGAGGGAAGTTAATTGTCCACCTTCTCTCTCTTCATGGCCAGCTAACCTCTTTATGTTCTGGCCATTTTCTTTTTTAATTTTCAGATTATAATGTTGTTTCAAATCTCTTGCCTTTGCAAATGCTACAGATGCTCTGTAGTATACATTTTTTTTCATGTCTGTCTTTGCTTATATCCTAAGTTAGGCATCATTTTTTTTTTAAAGATTTTATTTATTTGAGAGAGAGAGAATGAGAGATAGAGAGCGCGAGAGGGAAGAGGGTCAGAGGGAGAAGCAGACTCCCCGCTGAGCAGGGAGCCCGATGTGGGACTTGATCCCGGGACTCCAGGATCATGACCCCAGCCGAAGGCAGCCGCTTAACCAACTGAGCCACCCAGGCGCCCTAGGCATCATTTTGAGAAAAACTTCTCTAGAACTCTCCCCTGCCTTCCACTGCAAGATGACAGATGGTTTGGTCTATAACCTCTTCAGTAACTTTGCATGTTTATCTTACTAATTATGGTTCATTTGTTTGGCATCTGTTCCTCCAACTTCACCTCTTTTTTGAAAACAGTGCACATTTTATATTTATCTCATTGTCACTTGAAACTGTGATACATTTGATTCTCATTAAACATTCGTTGGACAATCTATCTTTGTCACAAAGAGGCTAAAGAAATATAGAACAGAAATAAAACAAATAAGAATAATCACTGGCACAAATTCTGTGCTCCAAACATTGGCTTGCTATCAGGTTTGTATTCTTGAAGGAATAATCAATATCCAGACAATCAATGTCAGTTTACAAGTGGAAAACATGAGGAACGTATTTGGAGATGTATATTTTATCATAACCAGTGTCTGACTATTGTTTTCTTCTGACAACAAAAAAGCAATTATATTGAAGAAAATTATTCGGGGGGGCGGAGCAAGATGGCGGAGGAGTAGGAGACCTAGATTTCGTCTGGTCTCAGGAATTCAGTTGAATAGGGATCAAACCATTCTGAACACCTACGAACTCACCAAGAGATCGAACAGGAGAGTAGCAACAACTCTCTGAACAGAGAAGCGACCACTTACTGGAAGGTAGGGCCTGGGGAGAAGTGAATCCGAGGCGATATTCGGGAGGATAGACGGCGGGGGAGGGGCCGCCGCCGGCCGCTTCTGGCAAGTGATAGAGCCGCGGAGCACAAAATCGGACCTTTTAGAAGTTGGCTCGGCGGAGGGACGTCGCTGCAGTGGCTAAGCGGGGGGTGGAATCCTCCCGGGACAGTGTGGTCTCAGGACCCTTGGGGTCACAGAGAGACCGGGGGTGCCTGAGGGCGCCAGAGCTCCCAGGTATCGGAGCGGGGAAGCCGGCTGCAGAGCCGGAGCAGAGTCGCGGGCTCTCAGCTCGGGGTTGCCATAAACTGTGATCTGCGGCCCAGTCGGGGCACGGCTCCCCCAGCAGGGACCCAACAAGCAGCAGATCCGGGGAGACTCCCCTTCCTTCCCGGGGAGGAGTGGTGCGGGAACGCACTGCAGGGATCTGCTGGGTTTGCAGACTCCGCACGGGGTCGGGCGCCAGAGATAGCAACGCTCGATCACAGGCCGGGTGAGCACGGAGTGCGGCCGGAGACCGGGGACACGGGAGTGACTGCTTTTCTCTGGGGGCACACTGAGGAGTGGGGCCCCGAGTTCTCAGCTCCTCTGGGTGGAGATTGGGAGGCCACCATTTCTGCCCTGGTCCTCCAAAGCTGTACCGAGAGCTTGCAGGGAACAAAAGCTCCTGAGAGCAAATCGGAGCAGCTTCCTTAGCCCGGACCGACAAGGGCGGGGCAATTCCGCCTCCGGCAAAGACATTTGGAAACCACAGCAACAGGCCCCTCCCCCAGAAGATCAGCACAAACAACCAGCAAGCCAAGACCAAGTTGATCGATCAAGGAGAATGGGAGAACTCCAGCGCTAGGGGAATACTGCACATAGATTCATGGCTTTTTTTTTTTTTTTACCATGATCCATTATTTCATCAAAGTTAATTTTTGTTGACTGTTTTTTTTTTATTTTTCTTTTTCCCTTTTTCAACCAACATCTTATAAATCCCTTTTTTTTAAAAAAAAAAAACATTTTTTATTTTTCATTTTTAGAGTCATATTTTATCCCTTCATAGTAGTTACCCTTATTTTTGGCATATATATATAAGTTGTTCTCTCTTTAAAATTTTGAGGTACAGTTTCTTCTAACAGATCAAAATATACCCTAAATCACTAGTGTATGGCTTTGTTCTAGTCTCCTGCCTGATCACATTCTCTCCCTTTATTCTTTTCTTTTTTTTAAATCTTCTTCTTTCTTTTTTCAAACAACTTATCAATTCCTTTTATAAAATCTTTTATAATTTTCATCTTTACAGTTATCTTCCATCCCTTCATTGTATCAACCCTTATTTTGTACATATATGTCTTTCTTCCTTTAAAATTTTAGGAGGCACTTTTTTCTAACAGACCAAAATACGCCCAAAATCTAGTGTGTGGCACTGATCTATGCACTAGCCTGATCATATTTGATCACATTCTGCATTTTTTGTATTGTTTTGTTTTTGTTTTTATCTTTCTTTTTCTTTTTTTATTCTTTTTCTCTTTCTTTTTTCTTTCTTTCCCTTTCTTTTCCCCTGGTTTCAGGTCTTTTCTGATTTGTATACAGTATATTTGCTGGGGACGTTGTAAACCTGTTAGCATTTTGTTCTCTCATTCATCTATTCTCCTCTGGACAAAATGACAAGACGAAAGAAATCACCTCAGCAAAAAGAACAAGAGGTACTACCATCAGCCAGGGACCTACTCAATATGGACATTAGTACAATGTCGGACCTAAAGTTCAGAATCATGACTTTAAAGATACTAGCTGGGCTTGAAAAAAGCGTGGAAGTTATTAGAGAAACCCTTTCTGGAGAAATAAAAGAACTAAAATCTAACCAAATCGAAATCAAAAAGGCTATTGATGAGGTGCAATCAAAAATGGGGGCACTAACTGCTAGGATAAATGAGGCAGAAGAGAGAATCAGCGATATAGAAGACCAAATGATGGAAAATAAAGAGGCTGAGAAAAAGAGAGAGAAACAACTACAGGATCACGAGGGCAGAATTCAAGAGATAAGTGATACGATAAGATGAAACAACATTAGAATAATTGGGATCCCAGAAGAAGAAGAAAGAGAGAGAGGGGCAGAAGGTATATTGGAGCAAATAATAGCAGAGAACTTCCCTAATGTGAGGAAGGAAACAGGCATTAAAATCCAGGAGGCACAGAGAACCCCTCTCAAAATCAATAATAATAGGTCAACACCCCAACATCTAATAGTAAAACTTACGAGTCTCAGAGACAAAGAGAAAATCCTGAAAGCAGCTCGGGAGAAGAGATGTGTAACCTACAATGGTAGAAACATTAGATTGGCAACAGACCTATCCACAGACCTGGCAGGCCAGAAAGGACTGGCAAGATATCTTCAGAGCACTAAATGAGAAAAATATGCAGCCAAGAATACTATATCCAGCTAGGCTATCACTGAAAATAGAAGGAGAGATAAAAAGCTTCCAGAACAAACAAAAACTAAAGGAATTTGCAAACACGAAACCAGCCCTCCAAGAAATATCGAGAGGGGTCCTCTAAGCAAAGAGAGAACCTAAAAGCAGCAAAGAGCAGAAACGAACACAGACAACAGACAGTTAACAGTCACCTTACAGGCAATACAATGGCACTAAATTCATACCTTTCAATAGTTACCCTGAATGTAAATGGGCTCAATGCCCCAATCAAAAGACACAGGCTATCAGATTGGATTAAAAAACAAGACCCATCCATATGCTGTCTGCAAGAGACTCATTTTAGACCCAAAGACACCCCCAGATTGAAAGTGAGGGGGTGGAAAACCATTTACCATGCTAATGGACACCAAAAGAAAGCTGGGGTGGCAATCCTTATATCAGACAAACTAGATTTTAAAACAAAGAATGTAATAAGAGATGAGGAAGGACACTATATCCTACTTAAAGGGTCTATCCAACAAGAAGATCTAACAATTGTAAATATCTATGCCCCGAACATGGGAGCAGCCGATTATATAAGGCAATTAATAACAAAAGCAAAGAAACACATTGACAACAATACAATAATAGTGGGGGACTTTAACACCCCCCTGACTGAAATGGACAGATCATCTAAGCAAAAGATCAACAAGGAAATAAAGACTTTAAATGACACACTGGACCAAATGAACTTCACAGACATATTCAGAACATTCCATCCCAAAGCAACGGAATACACATTCTTCTCTAGTGCCCATGGAACATTCTCCAGAATTGATCACATCCTAGGTCACAAATCAGCTCTCAACCGGTACCAAAAGACTGGAATCATTCCCTGCATATTTTCAGACCACAATGCTTTGAAACTAGAACTCAATCACAAGAGGAAAATCAGAAAGAACTCAAATACATGGAGGCTAAAGAGCATCCTACTAAAGAATGAATGGGTCAACCAAGAAATGAAAGAAGAATTAAAAAAATTCATGGAAACCAATGAAAATGAAAACACAACTGTTCAAAATCTTTGGGATACAGCCAAGGCAGTCCTGAGAGGAAAGTATATAGCAATACAAGCCTTTCTCAAGAAACAAGAAAGGTCTCAAATACACAACCTAACCCTACACCTAAAGGAGCTGGAAGAAGAACAGCAAATAAAGCCTAAACCCAGCAGGAGAAGAGAAATCATAAAGATCAGAGCAGAAATCAATGAACTAGAAACCAAAAGAACAGTAGAACAGATCAACGAAACTAGGAGCTGGTTCTTTGAAAGAATTAACAAGATTGATCAACCCCTGGCCAGACTGATCAAAAAGAAAAGAGAAATGACCCAAATCAACAAAATCATGAATGAAAGAGGAGAGATCACAACCAACACCAAAGAAATACAAACAATTAGAAGAACATATTATGAGCAACTCTATGCCAGCAAATTAGATAACCTGGAAGAAATGGGTGCATTCCTAGAGTTGTATCAACTACCAAAACTGAACCAGGAAGAAATAGAAAACCTGAACAGACCTATAACCACTAAGGAAATTGAAAAAGTCATCAAAAATCTCCCAAGAAACAAAAGCCCAGGGCCAGATGGCTTCCCAGGGGAATTCTATCAGACATTTCAAGAAGAATTAATACCTATTCTCCTGAAACTGTTCCAAAAAATAGAAATGGAAGAGAAACTTCCAAACTCATTTTATGAGGCCAGCATTACCTTGATCCCAAAACCAGACAAAGATCCCATCAAAAAAGAGAATTACAGACCAATATCCTTGATGAACATGGATGCAAAAATTCTCACCAAAATACTAGCCAATAGGATCCAACAGTACATTAAAAGGATTATTCACCATGACCAAGTGGGATTTATTCCTGGGCTGCAAGGCTGGTTCAACATCCGCAAATCAATCAACGTGATACAATACATTAACAAAAGAAAGAGCAAGAATCATATGATCCTCTCAATAGATGCAGAAAAAGCATTTGACAAAGTACAACATCCTTTCTTGATCAAAACTCTTCAGAGTATAGGGATAGAGGGTACATACCTCAATATCATAAAAGCCATCTATGAAAAACCTACAGCGAATATCATTCTCAATGGGGAAAGGCTGAGAGCTTTTCCCCTAAGGTCAGGAATGCACCAGGGATGTCCACTCTCACCACTGCTATTCAACATAGTATTAGAAGTCCTAGCCACAGCAATCAGACAACAAAAAGAAATCAAAGGCATCCAAATCGGCAAAGAGGAAGTCAAACTCTCACTCTTTGCAGATGATATGATACTTTATGTGGAAAACCCAAAAGACTCCACCCCAAAACTGCTAGAACTCATACAGGAATTCAGTCAAGTAGCAGGATATAAAATCAATGCACAGAAATCAGTGGCATTCCTATACACCAACAACAAGACAGAAGAGAGACAAATCAAGGAGTCGATCCCATTTACAATTGCACCCAAAACCATTAGATACCTAGGAATAAATCTAACCAAAGAGGCAAAGCATCTGTACTCAGAAAACTATAAAATACTCATGAAAGAAATTGAAGAAGACACAAAGAATTGGAAAAACGTTCCATGCTCATGGATTGGAAGAACCAACATTGTGAAGATGCCAATGCTACCTAGAGCAATCTACACATTCAATGCAATCCCCATCAAAATACCATCCACTTTTTTCAAAGAAATGGAACAAATAATCCTAAAATTTGTATGGAACCAGAAGAGACCCAGAATAGCCAGAGGAATACTGAAAAAGAAAAGCAAAGCTGGCGGCATCACAATTCCGGACTTCCAGCTCTATTACAAAGCTGTCATCATCAAGACAGTATGGTACTGGCACAAAAACAGACACATAGATCAATGGAACAGAAGAGAGAGCCCAGAAATGGACCCTCAACTCTATGGTCAACTCATCTTCGACAAAGCAGGAAAGAATGTCCAATGGAAAAAAGACAGTCTCTTCAACAAATGGTGTTGGGAAAATTGGACAGCCACATGCAGAAGAATGAAACTGGACCATTTCCTTACACCACACACAAAAATAGACTCCAAATGGTTGAAAGACCTAAACGTGAGACAGGAGTCCATCCAAATCCTAAAGGAGAACACAGGTAGCAACCTTTTCGACCTTAGCCGCAGCAACTTCTTCCTAGAAACATCGCCAAAGGCACGGGAAGCCAGGGCAAAAATGAACTATTGGGATTTCATCAAGATAAAAAGCTTTTGCACAGCAAAAGAAACAGTCCACAAAACCAAAAGACAACCGACAGAATGGGAGAAAATATTTGCAAATGACATATCAGATAAAGGGCTAGTATCCAAAACCTATAAAGAACTTATCAAACTCAACACCCAAAGAACAAATAATCCAATCAAGAAATGGGCAGAAGACATGAACAGACATTTCTCCAAAGAAGACATCCAAATGGCCAACAGGCACATGAAAAAGTGCTCAACATCGCTCGGCATTAGGGAAATCCAAATCAAAACCTCAATGAGATACCACCTCACACCCGTCAGAATGGCTAAAATTAACAAGTCAGGGAACGACAGATGTTGGCGGGGATGTGGAGAAAGGGGAACCCTCCTACACTGTTGGTGGGAATGCAAGCTGGTGCAGCCACTCTGGAAAACAGTATGGAGGTTCCTCAAACAGTTGAAATTAGAGCTACCGTTCGATCCAGCAATTGCACTACTGGGTATTTACCACAAAGATACAAATGTAGGGACCCAAAGGGGTACGTGTACCCCAATGTTTATAGCAGCAATGTCCCCAATAGCCAAACTGTGGAAAGAGCCAAGATGCCCATCGACAGATGAATGGATGAAGAAGATGTGGTATATATACACAATGGAATATTATGCAGCCATCAAAAGGAATGAGATCTTGCCATTTGCAACGACGTGGATGGAACTGGAGGGTGTTATGCTGAGTGAAATAAGTCAATCAGAGAAAGACATGTATCACATGACCTCACTGATATGAGGAATTCTTAATCTCAGGAAACAAACTGAGTGTTACTGGAGTGGTCGGGGGTGGGAGGGATGGGGTGGCTGGGTGATAGACATTGGGGAGGGTATGTGCTACGGTGAGCGCTGTGAATTGTGCAAGACTGTTGAATCACAGATCTGTACTTCTGAAACAAATAACGCAACATATTTTAAGAAAAAAGAAAAAGAAGAAGATAACAGGAGAGGAAGAAAAGGGGAGTATGTCAGAGGGGGAGACGAACCAGGAGAAATGATGGACTCTGAAAAACAAACTGAGGGTTCTAGAGGGGAGGGGGCGAGGGGGATGGGTTAGCCTGGTGATGGGTATTGAGGAGGGCACGTTCTGCGTGGAGCACTGGGTGTTATGAACAAACAATGAATCATGGAACACTGCACCAAAAACTAATGATGTAATATATGGTGATTAACATAACAATAAAAAAATTTTTTAAAAAAGAAAATTATTCACATTATTTAAACAAATCATCTATATTACAAATTGTTAAAGGATAAATATAAAATTAAAATATGTTTTGCATTCACAACAATACACAATCATTAGAGAATTGATATTCTTACACCAAGAGGCATTTAGCAATGTCACATTATGCTGCCTTGTTCTTTTTTCTTGCCTTCTCTTTCCTTCATACATGTTGCAAGAGGCTTAGAGATGCTTTTCGTATATAATCAGTGCCAAGCTTTTCTATTGTTGCCACTCTTTCCCAAACATAGACTCTCAACAATCCCTTTCTCCATTTTTCTCTTCCTTGCACCTAACTTTTTGTCTGTACCTTTCCCTCTCTTGTATATTTTCTCTTACTTATAGACTCACAATTGACAAACTGCAATGTAATCATGGTATGTTTCTGAGCTGCTACTTCTGTGATCACATTTCTTGAGCTCCTGAGTTGCTTTCCTTGAGTTGAAGTTCTTGCTCAGTTTGGTGTGTCTCTTTAGATTGCTTATAGCAGTTTAATGATAATTGAATACACAGCAACAAAGCTTTGAAATAAAACAGGGAATAACAGGATGCTTAGCAGAGGATACAGGGGAATTTCTGGATGCAATTAACAATGAGGAAAAAATTTAAAAACCTATAAGTTGATTGAATAGTTATTACAAGAAACTTGGAAGGCACTCACCACTAATGTCAAACTGATGAGTAGAAAAGAAGATGTGATATATATACATATATATATATATATATATTAGCCATAAAAAAGAATGAAATCTTGCCACTTGCAACAATGTGGATGGAGCTAGAGAGTATTATGCTAAGCGAAATAAGTCAGTCAGAAAAAGACAAATACCGAATGATTTCACTTACTTGTGGAATTTAAGAAAACAAAGAAGCATAGGGGGGCAAAAAGAGAGAGAGGCAAACCAGAAAACAGACTCTTAGTATAGAGAACAATCTGATGGCTACCAGAAGGGAGATGAGTGGAGGGATGGGTGAAACAGGTGATGGGGTCTAAGGAGGGCACTTGCTGTGATGAGCACCAGGGATTGTATAGAATTGCCAAATCACTAAATTTTACAGCTGAAACTAATATTACACTGTATGTTAACTAGATTTTAAATAACAACTTTCAAAAGGGGGACCATATGTGTACACAATTGTTAGAAAATGCTTTTGTGCCAGGTGTCAGAGTTGCCTTCCTCTATCATTAATTTGATCAGTCCATCTTCCCTTAAGAAAACTCAGAAGTGCACTCCAGTGTCCAATTCCTTGCCTGATCTTGCCCTCTCCCTAGTCAGGCTACATATATTTCCAGCCTCTTTCCCACCTTACTCCCCTACTTACGTCCTCTGTTCTACCAGGTGGGGCTTATTAGCCTCTAACTATGTCATGTGTTTAGAGCACTATGCTTCATACTATTTGTTCACAAGATGATCTGAAATGCAGGATTGTAGTGATCAATGGGCATCAGTCACTTGTTTAAAGGATACATATTTCCCAATGAGAGTGCAGATTCTCTTCTTTGAGTTAGGTGAACTTAGGACAGGATTTGACAATTTTAGTATTATAAAATTGGAGCAACATCTCTAATTCCTATAGCCTGGAATGACATTTTGTGGTTTGGTTTTGTTTTAATCCTTCCTACCTAGGAAACACAAATTAATCCTCATATTCTTGGTCAAGGATTAACAGTAACTCAGGGCACAGTGGGCTCCCACTGAGGAGAGGGCTACCTGGCCTCCTCTCCCTAGCTGCATAGGATCCCATGTCAGCAGATAACATTTTGATATGTACTGACAAGCACTGAATGAATGAAAAATTATAACCAGCAGAGTCCAGCTTAGCAGGATGTACTCAGAAGAAAAAAGAAAATTCCCCATCGGTGAACCCTCAGAGGGGACGGGAGACCAGGAGAGCGTAAGAATTAGCCATTTGTGGAGAACACTCTGCAGTCCCCTCTGCTCCCTCTGGGTACAATTATGCTCACCCTACCCATGATCCCAGAGCACCATGTGACTAACAGAGCAGTTTCAGATTGTGTAACTATGCCTTTCTGTGTCTGCCTCCTCCACTAGATTTACTTCCTGAAAGTTACAGGGTTTTTCTTCTACAGGTTGAGAGGGTTTTGAAATTTTAATTTTCATTGAGCATCTTCAAGGTCAAGGGTTTTTAAATGGAGATACAGATAGACTTAACCATGGAGTCTTATAAAAATACAGATGTCTAGGTCCTATTCTAGACTCATTGAATCTCTTTACTTGATATTCTTGGTGTAGTCTTGATATTTGCTTATTATATTGTATATACTGTTTCTCATGACTAATGTGAGTCAAGGTACTTTCCTCAGAAAAATTTCTACTTAATTTTTATACACAAATGCAACATCCACTGTCCTTGAAAATAAGCTTTATCATTATTCTTGAGATGGTTATCAAGAACTTCATTTCTTGTAATGACTTCATTATTTTGTTTTGCATATCAGAGAATCAAACAGATTTTCTCTTCAGTTGCATTATTCTTGTTATCAACTCTCCTTGGAATTTTGACAGATGAAAATTATTATCAGAAAGAAATTAATTATAGCCATTTTAAGATAATTTTTAAAATTTTTATTTACCTTTTTAAATTTTATTTTATTATGTTATGTTAATCACCATACATTACATCATTAGTTTTTGATGTAGTGTTCTGTGATTCATTGTTTGTGTATAGCACCCAGTGCTCCATTCAATACATGCCCTCTTTAATACCTATCACCAGGCTAACCCATCCATTTTAAGATAATTTTAACTATCTTAACTATCTTAAAACTGTAGGGTTTTTTTATTTTTTTATTTTTTTTAAAGATTTTATTTATTTGACAGAGAGAGACTCAGCGAGAGAGGGAACACAAGCAGGGGGGAATGGGAGAGGGAGAAGCAGGCTTCCCACAGAGCAGGGAGCCTGATGCGGGGCTCTATCCCAGGAGCCTAGGATCATGACCTAAGCCAAAGGCAGACGCTTAATGACTGAGCCACCCAGGCGCCCCTATTTTTTTTTATTCTGATGCTTATCTGAAAACTCTGCAATCTTCAGCAGGCCAGAGTTTTGGGTCTTCAACAAGGACGGATGGTCTCAGAGCCCAGGGAAAACAACCATAGTCGTACTCCACATTTCAAAAGTAGATTCTTAGGTAACTATCAGTCTGTTCCAGCAGAGTGAGTCATGATAGCCAGGACTGTTCATAGTTGAGAGATGGATAGCTTCTGGAGACTACTAATCCCAGATCTAGAAGAGGAATTAAACAACTCTGATTGCACTGATGAGGTACATTATATTGTGTTTGTTTTGAATATTGTTTGATTTTTTTTTAATGTTCTATTTTGGAATATATAAAGCCTTCTTAAGCTATCTGGAACCCATAATAATCTAGCAGACTCTGGTTTTGTAAGCTGAAGTGAAACATTTTGAAATGTTACCTATGTTTTTTCTAAGATTTAATTTATTTATTGGGGGGGGTGGCTGGGGCAGAAGGAGAGCGAAAGGGAGAAGCAGACCACCTGCTGAGCAGGAAGCCTAAAACAGGGCTTGACCCCAGGACCCTGAGATCATGACCTGAGCCGAAAGCAGACACTTAACCAATTGAGCCATCTAGGTGCCCCAAAATAGTACCTATTTCTTTTTTTTTCAGCAGTGATGACATGTGTTTATTTTTTTTTATTATGTTCAATTAGCCAACATATAGTACATCACTAGTTTTTGATGTAGTGTTCAACAATCTATTAGTTGCACATAACACCCAGTGCTCATCACATGTGCCTTCCTTAATACCCATCGCCCGGTTACGTGATCCCCCATCTCCCTCCCCTCTGCAACCTTCAGTTTGGTTCCCAGAGTCTAGAGTCTCTCATGGTTTGTCTCCCTCTCTGATCTCTTCCCATTCAGTTTTCCCTCCCTTTCCCTGTGGTCCTCTGAGCTATTTCTTATGTTCCACATATGAGTGAAACCATGTGATAATTGTCTTTCTCTGCTTGACTCACTTCACTTAGCATAATCCCCTACTGGAGGATTTCTACAGGTGCAATAAAAGCTTGTTCACATTTTTAGCGAGAAATAATTGGAAAAATTGATTATGCAACCAGGGCATGGCCTGGGATGGCATACATGAGAACACTGTTCATGTAATCCAGTATTATCAACCACTGTTAAGGAAGTAAAGTTGACCTTATAAAGCCAGTGCTGACAAAGCCCTTTGAGAAAAACTGGCCTGGCAATTGGTTATACAGTTCAAACTTCAAGAATTAAGAGAGGTCACTTCCGTGGAAGGCCAGGAGCCTAGATATATTCTGATGACTTCAAGAAGAGAAGAATTTGTTCAAAGTGTACAGGAACTGTAGGGGAAATCTGATGGAGAAAATTTCTTGGACTAGCTTCCTAGTCTCAGTATAGCAAATATCAGTGGCTTTTCAACCTGAGACTCTTTTTAAAGATTTTATTTATTTATTTGAGAGAGAGAGAGAATGAGCACAAGCAGGCAGAGGGGCAAAAGGAGAGGGAGAAACAGAGTCCCTGCTAAGCAGGGAGTCTGACCCAGGGCTGGATCCCAGAACCCTGAGATCATGACCTGAGCAGAAGGCAGATGCTTAACTGATACCACCCAGGTGCCCCTCAACCTGAGATTTCTTATGAAAATCTCTAGCATTGCAAATTTAAGAAGACCTTTATGGTAATTTAATATCCTTCCTGACTTTATATAAATATTCAGGCCAAAGCTAATGAATTAGCCTCATTTTGTACTCAAGAATAATTATTCTTTAAGATTATATTTTACGTAAATGGGGGAGAATATAGGGGAAAATGTGTGCTTCAGTGGAAAACTATGCATTGTTTAGAGCATGGCCTTCTGAGTTATCTGATTCTAATTATGTGGGGGCTTTGTGCCTTTCTATGTCTTTGCACTATTTTACAGTTCTGTAAATTATAGATACTAATTAGTAAAAACAATTCATGTTTGGTAAACATACAAATATATATATATACACATATACATATATACATATATATATATATTTAAGATTTTATTTATTTGCGAGAGACAGAGCACCATCGGGGGAGGGGCAGAGGGAGAAGCAAACTCCCCATTGAGCATGCAGTCTCACACAGTGTTCGGTCCCAGGACCCTAAGATCATGACCCGAGCCAAAGTCAGACACTTAACCGACTGAACAACCCAGGTGCCCTAATGTAGACATGCAAATATATTTTGTCTAATTAGAGTTCAATTGACTTCCCTTCCCACTGTGGATGAATCCATCTTTGTACTCGTTTGCAAATTCATGTCAACATTTCTGTCTATAAACATATCTTTTCTGTGGATTCTACTTTGAACAGATTGTTACATTAGCCTATTTCCCTCATTAAAAAATAAGTTAAATGATATCTTTAATGGCTGTTCATTATTTATATATGTGTTGGCATAATGATTTTACCTTATTGGAAAATGATACATTAACATGGCTTAAATTATTGAATGGAAGAGAGACAAATTATGGAATAACGAAATATGGCATTAAATAGAACTTCCATAGAAAGTGAAAGGCTAGGAAGTTGACTTATCCTGTAGAGATCAGTAGATGGTATTCAAATATTCCAATAGGAAACATAGAAAGAAATGAATGGATGAAATTCTTCTAAATTTTATATTTGTTGTTTGTTTTTTAGTGATTATATGTAAGGATCATTCCCTCATCTCAAATTTAGTATCTGAGAGCAGAAGTATATTTCATACAGATCACAGTTATGTGTTGAAGACAGATATTTTAAATGAAGAGGCCATTTTTAGTCCCTTCTGATCACCATTAAACCAACCCATTTGTCAGATAATATTTTAATTGTCAAATGAACACAACAAATAGTTCTTTAATAATGGAGAACATGGAAAGCATATTGTTATGGGCTTAATTGTGTCATCCCCGCCCCCTCAAATTCATATATTGAAGTCCTGACTTTCAGCACCTCAACGAGTGACTATATTTGGAAATAGGGCCTTTAGAGAGGTAATTAAGATAAAACAAGGTCTTGGGCTCTAATCCAGTATGACTGATGTCCTTATAAGAAGAAATTTGGACACAGAGACACATAAAGGGAAAACAACGTATCAAGAGACACTGAGATATCCCAACAGAGGGAGGACTTTCTCCTTGACCAAACACTAGCAGGACTTCTATCAATTCAAGGCCATGTCCCTGGATAATGACCTCTATTCTTCAAACGCCTGCCTGAGAAAGATGAGCCCTGCCAAAAGAATTTACTGGTTGTTCCAACTAAAACCTGAGATAGACCCCTCATCTGCCTTTTCTTAGAACATTTACTTTAGAAAATTTGCAATTGTAAATTCTTTCTCATCTCTTTGAGCAGTATCTTCTATAATCAAGAATGTCTTTCTCAAGGACATAGGAACCATCCCTTTGAAATTAAATCATCAAGAAAGATAGGACCCCTATCTCCTAGTCCCTGTGAGAGTTTAGAAGCCTAATTTGAATAAACACCATTAATCAAACACAAGTGGCCTAATCACAGTGGCCAAACTCTCCCTCCCCACATCCTTCAATACTTTTCCTTTAGCACACTTCAGCATTTCAAAAGCCTCCCACCTTTTGTTTCAGAGGAGATGAACTCAGCTCTATACTGAAGTCTCTGTCCCTATGATAGCAGTCTGAATAAAATCTGTGATGACCTTGCAAATTGTATGGGAAGCCAAAAAGGTTTTACAGCATTATACACCAGCAGAAATGTTGGCAATTTATACTGACGGGGACATAAATGAAATGAAATGAAGGAAAAGCATCAGACTTTTGAGAGGCTACAGGACTGGCCAATACAGCTTTTAAGCTATACACATGCATTAACCTTCACGAAAAGGGAGGAATGACCCCAAAGGTGGTTCAGAGGGCTGCCAAGACTACCATGGGCCCAGAGAGCCAAAGGCTTGGGGGACACAACTGTTTCCTCTTTGGTTTCAAAGGACAGGGCCACTGCTTTGATTCCAGTGGAACAGACTGCCAATACCCAGGGTTGAAGGGACAAGGCCAATACTCAGATGGTCTACAAAGGCAAGGATGCCATCCTGGCACACCTGGGGGACAGAACATAAAGCAAAAGAGAATTATTCTCAAAACTTTTAAGTGTAATGGGATTTGCCCTGCTACATTCTGGACTTGCTTGAGACCTGTGATCCCTTACTTTTTTTTTTTTTTCTAATTTAAATTCAATTAGCCAACACATAGTACATCATTAGTTTCAGATGTAGTGTTCAATAATTTATCAGTTCTATATAACACCCACAGCTTATCACATCACATGCCCTCCTTAATGCCCATCACCCAATTACTTTTCAATTTATCTTACTTGGAATAGGGCTGTCTACCCTATAGCTGCCCCACTATTGTATTTTTGAAGCAGATAACATATTGGCTGCTTTCACAGATGCACTGTGAAACTTTTGGGTGGATTAAGACACCCAAGAAATGGAAAAACTTCTTGCTCTGATCTGATGTTCGGATTTCCTATTCTAGGACACATTGTGGAAACAGGTGCAATCCTGAATGTACGTGAAAGCTAATATGTAGCCAAGATAGTGCTATCCTGGGGTATAAATGATAAGGTTTGAATTAAAGCTTTTAATTTCCTGTCTATGTGAATTTCATGAAATCAATTTCTCAGAGCCTCGGTATCTTCTTTATGTAAGGCAAAAGTTATGTCTTTAAAATGGCAATTAGGTAATGTGATGATGACTCTTAAATATAAAGTTTCTTATTTCTTTGAGAATAGAATTAAAGCAATGACTGGATCTTTTTGTCAACAAGACAGAGCCCTACATACATTGACTGGGTCTTCTCTACTTTTCCAACATCATCAGACAGTCATTAAACTCCAACCCTTTTGGCTTTCTGCATATTTGTAGAATTTACAGAGCTCTCTGCTCCTTGTGAGTTATCACATCTGACCCTCAATGTGAGAATGTTCTTGACCCCAATTTCATATAATTCATTTCTACTCACTTTTTTGTTATATTTCGACTTAATTTCACTCTAGAATACTTCCCTAAACCCTCAGTCCAAAACATGATCCTCTTTCTGAAATTTCTTTTGTAGCTAGTTTATCCTCTATTCTGTTTATTATTATTTGCAATCACAGATATAATTTCTTTCTTTTCTTTTTACTTTCTGAATAAAGCATGCTTTCAAAGAAAGGCAAATCATATCCATTTTATTTGTTTCTGTGTACCTAATGTGTAGCATATTTTTTGATGTGGAATAAATCTCCAATAAATAATTGTTGAATGAATGTGTGAGACCATATTTGGAGAAAGGGGAATTACTTGTTGAAGAGTTCAGTAACACTCCACCCAGATGTGATATAATTGTCTTCAGTTGTGTATTACAAAGGCAGGCATATCACAGATGCTCAAAAATGTTAAAGAAAAAAATAATATAGGGTTAAAGGGGAATTTATTGTTTTGGTTGTGATAAGTGACAAACAGTCCAACTTACCTTCCTAACATGACCTCAAAACTCAGATCATAGAACAGAGTTTTCATCTTTTCTCATGCCCACTCATTAACTCAAGTCTTATCCACAAATCACAATTCTTGTCTCCTACATTTTTATCCTCAGGTGAATCAAGAAACAAACTCCATAAGTGTCAAATGCTTAATGAATAATAATGAGCCCATACTTGGAAGTTACCTCAGAATTAATGAAAATTTTCCACAGCCATAAACATTGTTTTTGAACCTCTAATATGTGCACATGTGCTTTCAGGCATTTTCAGGCATATATTTTATTTGATTCTCATAATACCCTGGCTTTATATAAAACAATCCTGCCTATTTTTTCAGTCGAAGAATCAATTAGAAAGAAGCAAGAGTAGATGTTTAGAAACTTGTGAGGTTATTGCAATATTTCATTAAAGAGATACTGGTGATTTATCGTGGGATGACGAAAAGGAAAATAGTGAGAGGAATACAGACTAAGTTATAATTTGAGTCTAGACCCAGAAGAAATCAATACGGATAGATTGCATTTGAAGGATGAGGAATCCACTTCTGTATATCCCTTTGAAGGATATACATGATCATTTTTCTCTATTAGCATTTTTTGGTTTTATCATAGATGACATCATAAGACATCTATTTTCATCATGATAATAGATTTCCCAATATCCCTTAAGGGAGGGACCTCAAGATATGTACTTTCTGTTACCAATTCTATTTATATCCATGTCCAGTATCACTTATGAATGAAATAAAGCTTACATGATAACAAAAAGTGATACTGATGCATCTTCGTGCCAGATACTAGGTTCTCTGAAACTTATCTTGGAAATCTTTCCCAAAACAACTGGCTGCTATGTTTCCTATTACACATCACTGTTGTATCTACTTCTGACATAATTTTGCTAGAACTCTCACTCTAATTTGCCTGGTTTTCACACAGTACACGATGGGATTCATCATTGGAGGCACAAGTAAAAGAACATTTGCCATGAGAACATTGAAGAGAGGTGAGACATGTCTGACAAAGCGATGGACAGTGGCAAGGTTGATGATGGGCAGATAGAAGATGATCACTGCGCAGATGTGTGAAACACAAGTATTGAGGGCCTTGAGCTGCCCTTTTGGGATGCAATTACCAGCAGTCTTGAGGATCAGAATGTAAGACACAGCAATGAGCATAAAGTCTACCAAAATGCAAAGCGCTCCAAAAAAGCCATAGATGACATCAATTCGGTTGTCAGAGAAGGCCAACTTCATGACATCCTGGTGAAGACGGTAGGAATGGGATAATTGGCTTTTATTACAATATTTCAAACTTCTCAAAGTGAAGAGGAAGGGAACTCCTGAAAAAGAATGCCATTCCTATTTTGGCAACTCGGACAGGAGTCAGAAAGGAGTTGTATCGCAGAGGGCTGTGGATGGCTAGAGAGCAGTCAAATGACATGATCAGGAGCACTGAGGACTCAAATACTGTGAATCCATGGATGAAGAATTCCTGGGCAAAGCAGGCACTGGCAGAAATTTCAGGGGCATCAAATAAGAAGATCCTCCCCACGGTGGGTAGAGAAGAGAAGGACAAGCCCATGTCAGACACGGCCAACATGGAAAGGAAGTAGTACATGGGCTCATGCAAGGAGGGCTCTGTCTTGATGACAAAAAGGATGGTGCAGTTTCCTAGAATAGCAAAAAGATACATGCTGCAGATGGGGATAGAGATCCAGATGTGTGCATATTCCAGCCCTGGCATCCCAACCAAAAAAGTGGTGATTTCAACATTTGATTTATTAATAATAGACTTGATCCATTTAGAGGCTCTATAATGAGAGAGAGAGTGATGCTGAGTTAGTAAAATATGAATATCTGGAAATATCACAGAAAAATAGCAGTTTTTGAAGAGCTTTCTTTCAGCTCTCTTGACAGAACTGTCACTATGTGGCTGTCATATAGTGACAAATACATGCCACTTTGAACTAGAATCTTCAGATATCCTAGCTTGGAAAAATTACTGCCGGCCATATTTTCCCTATAGAGAAATTGGGTCTTTATTTTGCATTCAGATACAGGTCTGAATTCATTTTTTTTCTGTAAAGTTTTAGTAACCAGCTGTCAATTCCCTCCCCTTTTTTATAATGTGTCAAATTTTTATTTAAATTCTAGTTAGTTAACATATAGTGTGATACTAGGTTCAGCGGCAAAATTGAGTGATTCATTGCTTAGATAAAACACCTGGCACTCATCACAGCCAGTGCCCTCGAGTAGTCTGCTGTTTTGCTTTCATGTCCTAGATCTAATATTGGGTAGAATACCCACAATGACACTTAGTAAAGGCAAAGGAATTTCAGACTCTTTTTCTTCCTAACCCTTGGAAATCCCACAAATGTGTGGTCTTCTCAAAATTAAACTGTCCTTAATTCTATTTCTTGCCATCTGAAAATTGGTTATTTAAACATTGTTTAAAAATTACTCCTATCTCAAATCATGTATATATTTGTCAGGGCAGTCCCTACAGAGATTACCGACAAATTATACCTCATTTCTTTTGGCCTGGAATTTGTGAAGTGTTGCCAAGAGAATAATAAATTGACATGGTCAGTATTGCAATTTAGGAGAATTTGAGTACTATTGAAGGCTGATCCTCCAAAAGGTATACAGTCTTTTTATCTAGTCTCTGAAAGGAACATTTTTCCTAGAGGTATGACTTTTGGAGGCTTCTTCCTGCTCTTTATGAAGTTCTATGTGGTTGATTGCCAAAAAATTAAAAATTAAATAAAAATTTAAAAAAATTAAAAAGTAAATGAAAGCTAAATAGAGGTATATCTGGGTACTCACCAAAGGGTGGATATTTTGGAGAACACTTTTGAGAGTAGCTGAAGGCTTCTAGTATAAAATCCCAGCAGTCATCGAATTTGACTGCCACAAAGTCTCCTCCTCATATATGAGGGCTTGCTTCTTTTTATTTCCCCAGTCACCTGCTCAAGAGTCACTGAATTCTCTGCGGATTGCAGCCAGGCTGCATCTGTTCTGAGAATAAGCATATAAACACATACAGATACAGGAAATCCAGAGAGAGTTAATACCAAGGACATGAGATAAGTATCTAGACCATGAATTAGGAACTGTTTTCATTAGAAAGAGGTCCTTAGTAACCAAGCATGGGAGAAACATGGTAGAGGTAAATGCTGAGCAAAATCTCTAACACTTCTGTTGGGTATTTGGCTCAGATATTCCTCTGCCACAGAGTCAAAGCAGGGATGTTGGGAGTTGAGTTTGTGTAAAGAAGTGATGCAAGACAAACACCCTATGACATCTATTTTTAGCCTAGACTTTACTCCTCAAGTTGGATTCATCCTTCCGGATACTCCTGGACATCACTAACTAAATATCCCTGTAAACCAACATATCCAAATTAGACTTCATTTTCTCCTTTCTTAAATCTGCCTCGTCTTAGGGACTCATCATAAGAATGCACCTTTATGCTCAATATTCTACAGGCCAAAAATCTGAGCCCTTTAATCTCTCCTTTCCCACACTTCGTACATAGTAGTAACTAACATTAGTAAGCATTCAAATTGTTCCACATATTGAGATTCATTTATTACTAGATGATGATTGTGAATCCTTTAATATCTTGAATAATAGTTAAGTGCACTTATCATCTTCATTTAGCTGATGAAGAAAATCTTTCTCAAGGAGGTCATGTGGTCTGTCCAAGATCAGGCAGGGGTTGTATGGTAGAGGTAAGGTAGGAACTCAGGTCTGTCAGATTCCTGATAACTAAACATGTAGCGTGCAATCAGGAATGTCAATCAATATTTGGGGAGTTACAGACGGAATGGTTGGCTGGAATTCTGTATTATTTTCAACACTCTAAACTGTCTACTAGTTTATTCGCAGAAATTAACAGGGTTAATCTTACCTTTGGAACAAAGAGAATTATTCTAGTATAAGAATACTAAAGAAAGGTTTCTGAAGGAGAAAACAAGTATATACTCACCCCCATTAATGTATAATCTCTGTAAGGGAGCTAATATTAAGTAGACGAAGGAGAGGAAGCATAACAAAATCTTACTATAACCCCCCATCATAAAATCTTTTAAACTTCATTATGATTATTTTTCAATTACTAATTGGCTGTTGTGTGCCATCCCCCTTGCTTATATAATCAAGAATTCTTTCCCTTCCACTCTTACTTTGTCTCTGGCCTTTCTATAGGTTCTTCTCATTAAAAAAGAAAAAAAAAAAAGCAGGATGCACCTTGGTTCATTTCAGTGTTTATTGCTATAGTGGTGTTATGCGTCCTGTGGCTCAATGGCCAACTTTGGGGACTGAGTTAACTTGTTCCATAGTGATATAAAGTAAGCAAAGTAAGCTACAATAGGGCAGGTAGCACATCTGTTTTAGTAATCTTGATATGTTCAGTCACTAGCACAGGAAATGGTATATGACAGCTTAGTAAATGCTTTTTAAATGAAAAAATGAATTGCATTTTTAAAACTGGCATATAAAATGTGTGCTATTTTTACATTCATCATTCCAACTTAGCTATCTTTGCTAGAATAAAAGGCCAGATTTTGGTAACTGTAAGATCCATTCATATATGTTTTTACATATTAAAATAGCATTGTATCTATTTTTGTGTAAGTTACATAATGCTGTATTTTGAAAATTTATTTGTATATAGATAATGCATAAAAGTTTTATTTGTATATAGAGAATATTTAAAACAGAATCATATACATATTGCGATAAAGATGAGTCATGCATAAATATAATAATTCTTAATATTTAGTCACATTTGAAGTTTTTTTCCTATGAAAGAAAAAATCGTAAAGGTCTGCTGATGTTTCCCTTGGCTCCCATAACCTGAATGACGACGGAAACAATGGCATATAAAATGAATGGGATAGAGCTAGAACAGTGCCGCTACAGACAATTTAAGTTCATTTATTAGGAAAAAAAGAATAGGTGAAAATCTAAAGATATAATTTCTATTTCAGGATGATAACAAAGAACAAATTAAGCCCAAAGTACAAAGGGAGGAATAATAATGGCACAATCAGAAATCAATAAAACATATATGTGACATAAATAAAATCAAAACAGAAGTCTGGTTCTGTGAAAAGTTTAAGAACATCCATAGAAACCTTAGCAACTCTAAACAAGAATGAAGGAGAAAACACAGAATGTGTATTAATAATAAAAACAATAAATATCACCATATGTTTTACTAATATAAAAAATATTAAGTGGGTACAGTGAATATGATTTAAAAAACACTTTTTTTACAGTAGAGTAGATAACTTAGATGAAATGGACAAATTCTTTGAAAAACACTAGTCTCCAGAATTTAAACAAGAAAACAAAAAGGTGGATAGTTCTTTATCTGTTAACAGCAGTTAGTTCATAATTTTTTGGAGCACTGGGTGTTATACACAAACAATGAATCATGGAACACTACATCGACAACTAATGATGTAATGTATGGTGACTAACATGACATCATAAAATAAAAGCCCTCAAGTAAACTCCAGGCCAAGAGGCCACACTTATTATTTATATTAGGCATTTAACAAAAAAATAATACCAATATTATACATACTGTGTTAGAGAATAAAACACTTCTCCACTAGTTTCATGTGTGATACCTAGCTAGACAATTACAGGATGAGAAACAGTAATTGATGGTTAATATATTTTGTGAATGTAGATATCTACAAACATGTTAAAAATAGCAAGTATAGTGATATATAAAGAAATAATAATACATCGTGACCAAGTGGAGTTGATCACAAAAATACACACTTTTGAATAATCATGAATAAATTTCACACCAACATAGAGGAAAAACTGCATTCCACTTCAATAGATAAAATCCTAATATATTTTCATCACAAAACCTCTGAGCAAACCAGAAATAAAGGGTACTACCTTGAATTGATAGACATATAAAAACCCTATAGCTAACATTACAATCATGATATGATGTTGGACATTTTCTCTCAATGACATGTAAAGTTCAGGATGTCCCTATCGGTATTCTGTTCAAAATTCTACTGGATGTCCAGGGCTGTGTAACATGGAAAGAAGAAAGAAAAGAATAAAAATTTGAAAGGATAAAGTAAAAATGTCTGTACTCACAAATGATATGATTATTTAGAAACCTATAAATATTAAGAATAAGTTAATTTTAATTTTTTAACTTTATAACTTTATTACCTTTTTAAGTTTTTATTTATTTAGTTAACATACAGTGTAATATTAGTTTCAGGTGGACAATATAGTGACTGAACACTTCCACACATTACCCGGTGCTCATCTCAGCAAGTGCCCTCCTTAATCCCCATCACCTGTTTCACCCATGCCCCCACCCACCTCCCCTCTGGTAACCATTAGATTGTTCTCTATAGTTAGGAGTCTATTTCCTGGTTTGTCTTTCTCTTTTTTCCCCTCTACTTGTTTGTTTTGTTTCTTAATTTCCACATATAAGTGAAATCATATGGTATTTGTCTTTCTCTGACTTATTTTGCTTAGCATTATACTCTCTAGATCCACTCATGTCATTGCAAATGGCAAGATTTCATTCCTTTTTATGGCTGAGTAATATTCCATTGTATGAATATATCACATCTTCCTTATTCACTCACCAATGAACAAGAATAAGTTAGTTTTATTTTTTTAAAGATTTTTTTTTGAGAGCGAGAGAGAAAGAGAGCACAAGCTGGTGGGGAGGGGGCAGAAGGAGAAGCAGTTTCCAGACTGAGCAGGGAGCCTGATATGGGACTTGATCCCAGGACCCTGGGATCATGACCTGAGCCAAAGGCAGACCCTTAACCGACTGAGCCGCCCAGGCACCCAAGAATAAGTTAGGTTTTTTTTTACTTTAAATTTTTTATTGTTATGTTAATCACCATACATTACATCATTAGTTTTTGATGTAGTGTTCCATGATTCATTGTTTGTGCATAATACCCAGTGCTCCACGCAGAATGTGCCCTCTTTAATACCCATCACCAGGCTAACCCATCCCCCCACCCCCCCTCCCCTCTAGAACCCTCAGTTTGTTTTTCAGAGTCCATCGTCTCTCATGGTTCGTCTCCATCTCCAATTTACTCCCCTTCGTTCTTCCCCTCCTGCTATCTTCTTCTTCTTCTTTTTTTTCCCTAACATATATTGCATTATTTGTTTCAGAGGTACAGATCTGTGCTTCAACAGTCTTGCACAATTGGCAGCGCTCACCATAGCACATACCCTCCCCAATGTCTATCACCCAGCCACCCCGTCCCTCCCACCCCCCCCACCACTCCAGCAACCCTCAGTTTGTTTCCTGAGATTAAGAAGGAATAAGTTAGTTTTAAAAAGCCAACCAGCAATATACAAAACTGAGTTCCGACACACTTGAAAAAACAACTTGTATAAATATAAAATACCATTTATGTCAGTTAAGCTGTTTAATCAGTAAAATCAAATATGTAAAAATAAATATAATAAATACTTTTAAGATACCTACACCGATAAATTCAAAACACTGCAGAAAATTTCAAGGAGATCTATACAAGTAGAGATATCAAGCTTATTAATTAGAAAACTGTGTTGCTAACAATTCTTCACAAAGTAACATTGACTCAGCACAATTCTAATCAAATCCTAGTAGGTTTTATTGTGGAAATTGACAAGCTGATTGTAAACTTTATGTGGAAATGCAAAAGAAAAGACCTAGAATAGGCAAAACAAGAAAAACATTGAATGAACTGCACCATTAGAACTCATGACTAACTCTAAAGTTACATTTATTCAGCGGTGTGGTATTGACAAAATGTTGGAGGAATTCATCAAGAAGATGTGACTGTCAACTGACCCATGACCTGGACCTGGACAATTGGAGCCTCCTCACCCCCAATCCGATCCTCAGAATGTACATTCTGTGCACCATTCTCACAGTGGGAGCCCTGAAATATTCAAGGACATAACCTTGAGAAAGCAGTGTGTTACTGAGGCCATCTGGATGGTATACATGACTGAACCCCATTAAAGCCTTTATATAAAATTTTAAGATTCTGGCAAGCAGGTGTGGAGATTTACTCGTCTTATGACTACCCAAGACAAGCCTCATATAGGTTTCCATGCTTATTAAACCTGCCACCTACCAATGTGGAGAGGTCTGCCTCTTTCTTTGGTCTCTGCTTGCCCTCCACGTATGGAGGCCAGTTTCGATTTTACCTGGTAAATTCCTGAGGTTGCAAACCAACACACAAGAAGAGACAAAATGACAGTGACAAAATTCAATAGGGAAAGATCTTTTCAATAAATTGGAGCAATTTATATACAAAAATAAATGAATAAATATTGAGCTTTATCATAAATTAATTTCAGCTAGATCATAGACCTAAGCATTAAACATAAAAAGAAAAGAAACATGTAGAGGAAAAATTATAAAAAAATATTCATGACCTTGGGATAACCAAGGATGTAAAAACATTAGCCCTGAAGTAATAATAATCACTTATAATTAACAAAAGGGAAGAACGTGTCTGTTCACTGAATGACACTTTTAAGAAGAGCAGAAGACAAACAATCCGCAAGGAATAAATATCTTTACTACACATATCTGACAAAGTATAAAGAACTCCTAGAAATTAGTAAGTAATGTAAAAAAGTATACTTGAACTCTCACAGGTCAATTTGCATTTAAGAAAATAAAAATTAATATCATAATCAAATACCATAACATAAATACTACAGCTGTCACAATCAAACACATCTCTAAGATTATCTATGGGTGTTTTATTTATAACAGTCAAAATTTGGAAACAACTCCAATATCCATCAATAGGATAATAGGTTAAAAATTTTGTATTCTGATTTAATTGGCCTGTGATGTTACATTACTATCCAGACTTTAAAAAGCTCCCAAGCTATTCTAATGCCTTTGCCAAGATTGAAAGGGGGGCTTCCATTGGCTCTTATATAGGTGCTATCAGCTAAGATGATATATGTCAGTGTACTTATCTGTCTTCTTAAATGTAGCATTCTAAAGATGACTTACCATTTCCGTGGTGAATTGCATTCTCTAAGTACACTAATTCCTAATTATTGGTGTAAAAGTATAATGGATGTCAAACTCCCCAAAAAATTCCTTTATAAAGGCCACTATTTCAGTTCATTTCTTATGTACCCTTAAATAATTTTTTCTTAAATCATGTTTTTTAAATTTTTTCTCAGTAATGTCATTCTGCTCTTTGGTAGGTCTAGTAGACCTAGCTACTGGTTTTATTTGGTTTTCCCTTACTTTATTTAATTTGTTTTGTTCTATTTTTTCCAAATACCATTTCTTCAACCCTCCTAGGAAAAGAAACACCTTCCTTCGGGTATAGTGCCATGACCCAGTTTTGCCAATCACATTGAGTTCATATCCAAGGGTATTATGACCAGTTCTGGTTTAAGAATATCAAGTACTTTGTATTTTTCAGCCCTTTCCTTAAGTCTCTAAGTGAAGCTCATAGTGAAAGTCCACTCTCTTCTCTGTTAGTGGAGATGTAAGAAGTGTCCCCACTACTTATCCCTCCAGCTTGTGACCATTTACTCATCATGTAAGAGGCTTCATTCAGAACAGTGACTGAAGCAAAGGAGAAAGGTGAAGAGAGCAAGAGCTGGTGATGCTAACAATGACTTCTAGAATTTAAGGATGATGAAGCTCCCCAGGTTCCTGCAACTTCTATTTCCTATCTGTGAACCATTGCAATGTCTCACCTAAGAATGTTGTGTTGCTTAAGATACTGCAATTTAGTACTGTCTCTAGCATGGAGTGTTTATCTTACTAATACAGACCTTCTAATTTTCAGGACTTCTGTGGATTAAATAGTAGTGCTTATTAGAAGTGAGACTAAATTCAGTTAGATAACTTTTAGTGAGGACCCAACTAGATCTTATCTACATTCATGAGATTACGCCACTTATTTTAAGATTGCTGAATATATTTGTGCTTGCTTTTATTTTCTTTTCTTTTTAAGATTTTTTATTTATGTATTTGACAGAGAGAGACACAGCGAGAGAGGGAACACAAGCAGGGGGAGTGGGAGAGGGAGAGGCAGGCTTCCCACGCAGCAGGGAGCCCGATGCGGGGCTCGATCCCGGGACCCCGGGATCATGACCTGAGCCGAAGGCAGACGCTTAACGACTGAGCGTCCCAGGTGCCCCATCTTTTATTTTAATTTCTATCCAAGTAATTAATTTGTAGAAGTGAACTTTATATTAACAGGGATTTTCAGACATACTCTAATGGATTCTTTGGCTTTCTTATCATGCATTATATTCGTGTCTTCAAAATGTGCTAGGATTGCTAGGCTCTTAACAAACAATAAACAATTCATATGTTCCAGGTACTTAGCTAGACACTGATGAAGATAGAAATTAAAATATTCTACTTCAATCACATACACATTGATGTAGGATGTAAACAGTTAAGAAATAATACTGCTGCTTAGGTATGTGACTGACAAAAAGAGAGTACTATAGAAACTTGTAAGGAGCAGCTCACCCAATATGCATACTAAAGAAGGAGGTTTATTAAATATATTGCAGAGAACTTAAAATATAAATTGATGACATATTTGCTCATCTACTATGGTATTTACATTAATACATGTTTCACGGTACTTACAGATAGGAGCATTTTTATGATTTATTTGAATTGCTGATGAAACATACACACAAACATACATATATCATCCCCAACACACAAACTATACACACATGCACACAAAATAGATGTTTAGGGGATGCTGATGTTTGTGTGTGCATGTGCGTGTGCGTGTGTGTGTGTGTGCGTGAGATTAATCTTTCAGTTCACTTTAGACAGAGCTGATTATGGCTGAGTTAGAGTTATGTTCTTTTTTCCCATATGAACATACTAATTTTTTAGAATAATAAATTTAAAAAATATATTAATCAAATAAAGATGGTACTTCTGTGTCTGTTGTTGAAATAGTCATATAGCTGGTTGTGTGAGGAGGTAAAAGAGAAAAAGGAGGTAGAAAATGTAGTGGTCAACATATTGTAACCCCAAGCCATGTAGGATGTTGTTGCTGCTAAATGAAATCCATAATTTGAAATTTGATGAGCCTGCTGAGATTATGAAATATATATTTTTGTCAACCTCTATTACTTCCCTGTCCTTCTTGGACCCCTACATTTGTTCAAACATTGCCAAGCAAGGTGGGCACTCATCGCAGCTGAAGTTTCCCATCAACCTTTTCTCTCACATAATTTCATGAGAATCAGATTTCTAATCTGCTAACTCTTCACAGAGTACATAAAAGGATTCATCAGAGGGGGAACCAGAAGGAAGGTATCAGCTATGATGACCCTAACAACTGGAGAAACATTTTTGGCAAAGCGGTGAATAATAGCCAAGGTGACGATTGGCGCATAGAAGATCAGCACAGCACAGATATGGGAGATGCAAGTGTTGAGGACCTTGAGGCAGCCCTTGTGTGAGGCAGTGCCCAGAACAATTTTCAGGATCCGCACGTAAGACACAGAAATGCACACCAAGTACAATACAGATATAAGAGCCACAAACAGTCCACAGATGACTTTGACCCTATTGTCAGAACAGGCGAGCTTCATGACATCCTGGTAGAGGCAGTAGGAGTGGGATAGAAGGTTTTTCTTACAGAATTTCAGCCTCTGTAGAATAAAAGGGACAGGGAAGACCAATAAGATACTTTTTATAGCAGATACAAGGCCAATTTTAATGACTCTGGCACTGGTCAGGATGGAGGTGTATCTGAGAGGACTGTAGATGGCTATCAAGCGATCGATGGACACGCTGAAAAGTACCGATGACTCCATAGCTGAGAATCCATGCGTGAAGAACTCTTGGGCAAAACAGGCATCAGGGGAAATTCCAGTGGCATTGAACAAGAAGATTCTCAGCATGGTTGGGAGGGAAGAGATGGACAGTCCCAGGTCAGAAAAGGCCAGCATGGAGAGGAAATAATACATAGGCTCATGCAGAGAGGTCTCTGTTTTTATGAAAAAGAGGATGGTGCAGTTCCCCAAGATGGCAAGGAGGTACCTGAGGCAGATGGGGAGGGAGACCCAAATGTGAGCATGCTCCATCCCTGGGATCCCAATGAGGAAGAAGGTAGAGGTTTCCACTTCTGAGGTGTTACAGACTGACATTGTAGGAAAGTGAGATCAGCATGTGGGTCTCAGAAGAGCCTTCCTGCAATGACAAAAACGAGTTCACTTAAATGTGTACTTGTATTGCCATTTGTCCAGTCAATTGGGTCAATGGAAATCCTGTGATTCCACCTATTCTGCAATAATTCTTAGGATGAAAATAAAACATTTTGTAAAGTATGGACAGGAAAAATATCATAATATATGTAAGTAGGATACAGGAACATGAAAATATACCCATTCCTCATATACTCGTCAGTAGATGGATATAAATATTCAAAATGTTTTTCCTAGACTCAGCACATAAGAAGGAAGCAGAAAATTTATCAACCTCTATCTCCTATAGCATATTTTGTTAGGATAGTGCCACTCTATGAATTTGGAAATTATATGCATTAACATAGGTTCAAATCAAGAACATCACACTCAGATACAGGTGCAGTTATTTAATATTTAACCTTTAAGAAATTGTATTGTTTTCAAAAATGATGGTAGGACAATTGCATATTGACATGCAAAAGAATGAATTTAGATCCCTACCTCATACTGTATACAAATTATTTCAAAATATCAGACTTATATACAAGAGCTATAACAGCAAAACCATTTGAAGAAAACAAAGGAGTAAATCTTTGTGAACTTGGGTTAGAAACATTTTTGTATGGCACAAAAAGTATAAACAAAAAATATATAAATTGGACTTAATCAAACTTTTTTTAAAATTTGTGATTCAAAGTACACCATCAAGAAAGTCAACAAACAACCCACAGAATAAGAGAATATATTAGTTAATCCTATATCTGGACATGCATCCAGAATTTAGGAAGAATCTTTATAACTCAATAATGCAGATGTAAATGATCTTCCACATCATTCATTATTGGGAAAATGCAGGTCAAAACCACAACAAGATATCATTTCACACCTACAGGCTGACTAAAATTTAAAAACTAATGTGCGCTGGCGAAGATTTGGAGAAATTTTACCTTTGTACATTGCTGATGGGATTGTAAAATTGTATGCCAACTTTATAAAAGGGATTGGAAAGTTATAGTAAAACCACAGTTAATATTTTAGATTTGTTGATTATTTTTACCATCTAGGAGCTGAACGTAATGCTTTCCATAATAATACTTAATGAGGCCACAAATTGGAAGTTTAAAATCTACACTGATTATAAAATTCATCCTGTGATATGATAAGGGTGTAAGAGTTTTAGATCAAGAGAAATGTTGCTAGGAAAGTAATGTATTTTTTTTCCTATGTAGCGAATAAAAAAGAGAAAATGTAGGACTAAACATTTCTAATAGTGATCACAGTACAATCCTGGCTAGAGAGGGATGTTAATTACTAGTCTCCTAACTTTCTATGACTAACTCTTCTCCTTGTGTCCCAGTCAACTTCTTTCAATTTCCAGCATACTGTGCCGTTTCAAGTATTTTGCTTTTATGTATCATAAAAACACTCTTCTTTTCCTTGCCTGCCTTTGTCCCAATCCTAAATTAGGTATCATGTCCTTTAGAATCCTTTCCTGGAACATTTCTTCACCTTACATCCAAGATAGAATGTGTTTTTCTTTATGACCTTTTGCAAGTTTATCATATGAGCATTTATTTGACATTTATATTTCACATCTGTTCCACTTAACTGATCTCTTTGTGGTAAGGGTATATTTCATGTTTATCTTGATGCTCCTTGATGCTTTCACCCATTTGAATCTCAATAAATATTTGTTGGATAAATATAAATGACCATTCTTAACTAGAGGCTAAAGGAATGAAGGACTGAAACGGAATATGTGAGGATAACTGCTACCCACGGGTGGCTGCCTTATGCTGGCACTGATCCCATACTACAAACCTCCGCGGGCTATCTAATCTGTATGCCTGAGGGAATCCTGGAGAGTCAATGTCAGTTACAAGTGGAAAAACATGAGGACTAAAAGGAAACATTTAAGTAAGAGAGATATATTTTAATATAACTGGTGCCTGGCTACCACTTTGTGCTGGCATGAAAGCAATATTATTGAAGGTAACTTGTTGACATTATTTAAAGAAGCTGTAAATATTGAAAGTGTTAAAAGGTACATTGCAAATAAACATAAATTTAACACATAGGATTTGCTTTTATACCAATTCCTGATCCCTAGGGAACTGATGCTAGCCCATAAAGTGGTACATAGGTCAATTGTTTATTATGCTGCCTTGTTCTTTTCTTGCCCTCTCTTGTTCTCACATATGTTGCCAGAGTCTTGTAGATTTCTTTTGTATATAATCAGTATCAACGTTTGAAATGTTGCCTCTCTTTTCTACACATGCTTGTTCCCTCACTCTTGCTTTTATCTTTTCTCCATTCCTCTTTTTCTTTTTTTAAAAAGGTCTTATTTATTTCTTTGAGAGAGAGTGTGTGAGCAGGGGTAGGAGCAGAGGGGAGGGGAGGAAGAATCTCAAGCAGCGCAGAGCCCCACACAGGGCTCAATCCCAGGACCCTGAAATCATGATCTGAGCCGAACCGAACCAAGAGACAGATGCTCAACAACTGAGCCACCCTGGCGCCCATGCCTTCCTCTTTCTCTTGAACATATTGTTTTGTGTGTGTGTATGTCCTCATCTATCTCCTGTACCCCTTCCTTACCTCCACCTCACAAGCCATAAGGTGCCGCACATGCCTGTTGTGTTTCTGAACTGCTATTTCTGTGACCACTTTTGTTGAGCTTTTGAGTTCTTTTTTCTCTGGGTTTAATTCCATCTTTTTAGATTGAATTCCTTGCTTAGTTTAACCTCTGTCACTATGACACCTATTAGCAATTTAATGATAAATGTATCCACAGAAAAATATAGTTTTGAAGTAAATGCATGTGGAATCATACGCTAAATAGTGGAGAAGACAGGAAGTTCTAAATGCAATTAGCACACAAAAATAAAATAAAAACCTTATAAGCAATTGACTGAGTGGTCAGCACATTCACGTTTGGAAGGTACTCACCACCAGTACCACGTAGGTCATGTGTGTGCACAGGTCGGCTGCCAGATTTGTCTTTCTATAATGTCAGTCATTCTGTTTCTCTTGAGAAAATCTGAATAACCCCCACTTCCCCAAGTCAAATACCCTGACTGGAAAGCAAAGCCCTGTCTGTCTTCTCCCCTATTGGGTATATACACTTCCATCCTTTTGGACTGCCCTACAACCCCACTCCAGCCTTCTGTTGCTGTGGGTGGGTTGGTTAGCCCCAAACACACATATCATAATGCACCCTGCTTCCGAGTTACTGCTGCAGAAGATGATCTGAAGGGAAAGAGTGCCGTGATCTGTGCAAAGCAGTCATTTCTTTAAAGGATACATATTTTCATATAATAGTATAACATTTTTTTTTTACATAGAGGAACCTAGGGCAGAACTTGACGTTTTCAATATTACAAAACTTGAGCAACACTTGTTTTTCTCCTGCTTGGAATACTAGTCCTTGTTTTGTTGCTGTTTGTTTTAACCCTGCCTACCTTGTGAACACAAATTAATCCAAACTTCAGGGCAAGGGCTAACTCAGTAATGAGAGAAATGGTAACTCAGAGCATGGTGTGCTCTTGCTGATAAGATTTCTGTTTCTCCTCCTTCCTCTAGCTTACGGTATCCCATATAATCATATTTCATTTCCCATGACATCCAATGAATGAATGAAAAATCATATCCTCAACTTGGAGGCCATATCTATGTTAAAATGAAGTGATTAAATGGAATTTGTACAAAACCTAGCCATATGTAATTTATTAAAATCTGTGAACTCATAGATAAAGCAGTTTGCCCTTCCCAGTGTGGGATGGCATGATCCAATCAGTTTAGGGCCTGAATAGAGCAAAAGCGGGGGGAGAGAAGAATTCAGTCCTTCCTGCCTGATTGCTTGACTTAGAACATCAGTCCATCTTTTCCTCTCTTAGCACCCTGGTGCTCAGGTCTTCAGACTCAGAGCGCAGAATTACACCACTAACTTTCTAGGACCTCCAGTTTCTAAGTGGCAGACTGTGGGACTTCTCAACCTCCACATATAATATTCAGTGTCCAAGACATATCCTATTGCTTCTGTTTCTCTGGAGAACTCTAACCAATACAGTGGTATTGCCAAGGTCTTAAGTATATCCTGAGATTTAAGCTGGTATTAAACAGTAAAATACTAACAGTTCATCAAGGACACAATTTGTCCCTCTTAATGTTCTTGATTGATGATATCTAATTGGAACATTAGGGTTTTCAGGTACTTACCGAGGTGTGGGCCATTAGGTCTACACTTCAGGCTCAGATATATGAACCAAGAATGAAGCCACTCCAATCCCAGCCTCAGGTACACAGGATTATCATGACTTCCTGATATTAGTCCTTCCTCCATGATGTTTTGTTAGTGGCCTTTTGGGATGATAATGCTACCCGCAGAGGGAATGAAAAGCCCCACTGGATACTTTAATGAATCCTTAACTGGATTCTAGGAGAGTCAGGTGAATTCCCCTAATGCAAATGATTTAGCCAAAAAGAGAATATGAGAGTGTCCCAGTCCCATTATGTAGAATTAATTACTCCCTTGCCTGCAGTTTCAGAACACTCTGTTCCTGGCTTTTTCCCAGCAGTTGTCACATTGTATTATTTGTGATTATGTTAGTGATACTACAGTTGGGTTATTGGGTTTTTTAATTCTTTTTTTTAAGATTTTATTTATTTATTTGAGAAAGAGAGCATGAGTGGGGGGAGGGGCACAGGGAGAGGAAGAAGCAGACTCCCCATTGAGCAGGGAGCCCCACGTGGGGCTAGATCCTGAGACTCCAGGAACATGACCTGAGCTGAAGACAGAAGACAGACACTCAACCAACTGAGCCACCCAGTTGCCCCTGGGTGTTTTAATTCTTACAGGAACAAATTATTACTTTTAAAAGATAAGAGAATAGTATTTACTTTTAAAATGCTGCCTGATATTGAAAATAAATAATACTGGCATGTTTAATACAAAGGTGAATGTTGACCTCTCTCTTCTCCCCACACCCATTATCAAGGATAATCTCCACTGACCATTTGAAATGATTGAGTCCATGAATCTCTCCCTCAACATACACACACACTCACCACATACACCACACACACACATTTTGTTTGAATTTTTTTTTTAGAATTGAAATAATTCTACATGCACTGTTACTCAACTATCTCTTTTTTTTATTTTTTTTATTTTTATCAACTATCTCTTTCAATAAATCATATATAAGAAATATATCACTCCATATGCATCCACATTATTCCCTTCGGTTCCATGACATATACCCCGCTAACAGATTTTGCTTTTAATTTAAATAGTCCCCTATACTGAGGCTTAGGTGATGCACCTAGTGATGACTTTGTGTAGAAAAGGAAGTACCATGAGGCTGGAACATACACAGAATCATTGGCAGTGGTGAATTAGGGCTAGTCAGGAGACTGACAGGAAAAGACTGAAAGACCAGAGTCCGGAGGTCTGGAGAAGCAGAATGATATGGGCATATGTTGTGAAGATCTTTGTACCACATGTTACTGCTACCAGAGACTATCCACCATGGAAGATGCTGCCAAGCTGAAGGAAGAGCATAATCAGTTATCAGTCATCCTGTTTTCAGCCACCATGGTGCTTGCACAAGGGCACATGAACTTGGAGGCCATAGAGGGTGTGATATAGCTGCCCAAGGGTTGAACACTATGGAATCCCACATAATTAAGACTGATCTAACTACTGCCACCGCTGAATGTCAGACCTTCTAGCAACAGAGACTAATGTCGAGAATTCCATATGGTACCATTGCTTATGGTTACCAACTAACCACTTCATGACAAATTGACTACATTTGTTATTTTAATCCTGCCACAGGGGGCAGCTTGATCTCACAGAATTAGACATGCATTCTAGGTATGGGATTGTCTTTCTGTCCTCAGAGCCTCAGCAGCACTACTCTCTGGAAGCTTATGGAGTGTTTTATCCACTGCACAGGATTTCACTAAACATTGTATCAGATCAGGGGACACAGGTTATAACCAAAGAAGTGAGAGAGTGGGCTCATGACTATTCAAACCATTGGTTATATCATATGCTGCAAGTTATCTGCCTAACAGAGCATTCACACAGCTTGCAAAAGGCATGTCTGAAGTGTCAGCTCAAGCAGTATTCTATGGGATGGCATCCTTTTGGAGTCAATGTACACACTGAATCAAAGACCTTCATATGTGCTGGGACCACAATGGGAAGAATGCATGGGTCATCGGAGATATTGTGCCTTCTGTCCTAAAAATGACTCTGTGCTTATAGGTCCTCGGGGTGTAAAGAGTGTGTACTTTTTCCAGCAAGATTTACATTTAAGGGGCGCCTGGGTGGCTCAGTTGGTTAAGCGTCTGCTCTCGGATCAGGTCATGATCTCAAGGTCCTGGGATGGAGCCCCAAGTTAGGCTCCCTTCTCAGCAGGGAACCTGCTTCCCCCTCTTCCTCTGCCCCTCCCCCTGCTTGTGTTCTCTCCCTCTCTCTCTCTCTCTCTAATAAATAAATAAATAAATCTTAAAAAAAGAGATTTACATTTAATTATAAGCTATGAGTGCCATCTGGGGACTTTGGGCTCTTGGGCACAAGAACCAGGAGGCAAGAAGAAGGCATACCATAATAGCAGGTATAATTAACCCTAATCCTCAGGAAAAGTTAGGGCTGCAGTTACACAAATAAAAATGCCAGTTCATTGAGGTCTATCTGAAGATCGCTATTAATAGACAATACTCACTCCAGAGCTCTCTCCAGTGTTGGACACAGGTTTTCAGGGCTATATTGCAATTCTATCTCTCCCTGTCCAACCCTACTGCCTTTCCTTTCCTTTCACTAGCATTAAAGCTCTCATAAATACGTTATGCCCCAAACGCTGTCTCAGGGTCTATTTGTAGAGAATGCATATTGCCAAATCTGTTTTCTAACTGTTGTACTATTTTATACACTCAGCAATGTATGAAACTTCAGAAAATCACATCCACATCCTTGCTTATTGTTTCAGCCTCTTTAATTTTAGCCTGCCTGAGTTGCCTTATATATTTCTTTGTGATTTTAATTTGCATTCTTCTAATTTGAAACACATTTTTGTATGTTTATTGGCTATTCATAGATCTTTGGTGAAATGGCTGTTCAAGTTTGTCCATTTTATATAAGGATGTTTGTTTTTTAATTTTTAAGTTGTAGGAAAACTTCATTCTACAAAAATCATTTGTCATGTGTTTTACAGTTATTTTCTCCCAGCTCTTGCTTTGTTCATTTTTTAAAAAAGATTTATTTATTTATTTGAGAGAGAGAGAGATCGAGCACAACAGGAAGGGGAGAGAGAAGAGGGAGAATATCAAGCAAACTCGATGCTGAGCACGGAGCCCGACTCGGGGCTTGGTCCCAGGACCCTGAGTTCATGACCTGAGCTGGAATTAAGAGTCTGTCACTCAACCGATTGCACCACCCAGGTATTCCTGGCTTATCTATTTTCCACCACTATGTTTGATGCACAGAATATTTTAATTTCATTAAGTCTAACTTAACAATTGTTTCTTAGACAATGGTTAAGATTATAGTCAAATGCAGGCTAAAAGTAAATGCTCTAAGACTTTACTTTGAATCTACACACACACACACACACACACACACACACACACACACAACCACACACAATTAAAGGTAATTTTATAATTATAAGAGACAGTTTAAATGTATATTTTATCTCCTTTCTTCACTTAGCTGCCTTAAAAAGCAGTTTTATAAATGGTATGTATGCAATATAATGCTGGACCTATAACATGTAGAAATATAATGTATGTACAATATATTTAACAATACGGCACAGAGGAGGTAGGCAGGTGCGATGCTATATTCTTAGAAAAGTCTACAGATGGTAAATTAATAATTAAAACAATATATTTTGGGGTTGTGACATTAATAGATGTATTATACATGTAACAATACCACCAATAAAGGAAAAGAGCTATATAGGAGTAACAATTTAAATGTTCCTATATATCACTGAAATTAACCTAGTATACATCAGAAACTGATTTTGCTAAGATGGTTGTGGTAAGCTGTATTATAGTCACTAAGGAAAACCATCAAACATATCTGTGAAAAAGTCAGTAAAGAAATTAAAATGCTACATAAGACAATATTAATTTAAAACAAAAGAAAGTTGCAAAGAAAGAACTGAGAAATTTAAAAATAAAACGAGATATAAAAAACAAAAAATCAAACGGCAGATGTAAATCCAACTTATCATCAATATTACCATTGAGGGTAATGGACTGAACAATCCAATCAAAAAGCAGAGTTTGTCAGACTAGATAATAAAACATGGCCCAACTATCGTGCTTTCTGCAGGTGACATATACAAATGGACTGAAAGTAAAAGAATGGAAAACAAAAATAGAAAACCAAAAGCAACTATGAAAAAACCGGCTATACCACCTCAGAAAAAAAATAGACTTTGAAACCAAAACCAACAGGGCGCCAGGGTGGCTCAGTAAGTTAAGCGTGTGCCTTCAGCTCAGGTCATGATCCCAGGGTCCTGGGATCGAGCCCCGCATTGGCCTCCCTGCTCAGCAGGAAGCCTGCTTCTCCCTCTCCCACCCCCTGCTTGTGTCCCCTCTCTCGCTGTGTCTCTCTCTGTCAAATAAATAAATAAAAATCTTAAAAAAAAAAAAAAAAGAAACCAAACCTAAAAGGATACTATACATTAAGAGGCCCATTTTATAATGATAAAAGGAATCAATCTATCAGGAAATTACGCCAATGATAGGCATAAGCTCACATAATAACAGAGCAGCAGAATATATGAAGCAAAAACTGACAGTAATGAAGGGAGGAATAAACAGTTCAAAAATAAAAGCTAAAGACTTTAATACCTCAATTTCTCACTATCAGTAGTGGATAGAACAACTGGACAGAAGATCAACAAGGAGATGGGAAACTTAAATAATACTATGAACCACTCCACTCAACAATAGGATATACATTTTTCTCAAGTGCTCATGGAACATTCTCCAGTATAGTCTATATGCTAGATCATAAATAAACATATATATTTATATTATATATGTTTATATTATATATAAATTTATATATATTTAAAATAATAGAAATAACATAAACAGTGTCTCTGACCCCACAAAAATATGTATAAGAATATACATATTGGCATTATTCATAATAGACAGAAGGTGGCAACAAACCAAATGTTCATCAATCGTCTGAATGAGAAACAAAATATAGGCTACACATTCTAGTGAGTTTGAGGATTGATCTGGGGAGTGACTAAGGAAAAGGCTTGGCCTGAGATGGCAGTAGCACAGTGAGGTAGGAGAAGTGGGGGAAGTCCCACACAGTAGGAGACCTTCCACCAGTGGTGGTAAGGGCCACCACCCCAAGGGGAAAAGGGCGAAGGAACTCCAGAGATAGAGGGCTATTGGAGAGAGGGCATGTTTCTTGACAATATCTTTCAGCAGCATGGAAGGTAGTGTCTGAGTCAGAGAGCCCTGAAGGGGAGCAGTGGTTTGGAGTCTTTTTTATAGCCCTAGAGTTTGTCTTATCTATAGCTAGCAGAAGTTGAATATAGTTTTGTGAAATATGCAAATTGGGGAGTCTCTGTATGGTTATAGTTGTATTTGGGATTTACTTAAAGTATTTGGATGTGTAAGTATTTCAATCTGATGCTAGTGGGCTTGAGCTCAAGCTCAAGAAATAAAGAATATACAGGTC
Organism: Callorhinus ursinus; assembly: GCF_003265705.2. Classification (NCBI taxonomy): domain Eukaryota; kingdom Metazoa; phylum Chordata; class Mammalia; order Carnivora; family Otariidae; genus Callorhinus; species Callorhinus ursinus. The sequence continues at coordinate 754,680 of NW_027397097.1, forward strand.
AACACACAGCCACTATCCTGAACCTATTTATATAACACCATAAAACGAAGTATCATTCTGCCATAAAAATGACTAAAGTACTGATATATGCTACATCACTATGCTAAGTGAAAGAAATCAGCCACAAAATACCATATATTGTATTATTACATTTATAGGAAAGTGAAGAATAGGGAAATCTATTGAGCCAGAAAGTAGATTAGTGGTTCCTCCATGCTTAGGTGGAGGGTATGGGATGGAAGTGATAGCTAGAGAGTATGAAATTATTTTTGAGATGATAAAAAATGACTGCTTTGATGATTGCACATATCTGTAAATATATATCTATTTTTATTTAAATTCAGTTTTAACATATAGTGGATTATTAATTTCAGAGGGAGAGTTCAGTGATTCATCAGTTGTATGTAACACCCAGTGCTCATTACATCACATGCCCTCCTTAATGTCCATAACCCAGTTACTCCATTCCCCACTTCCCTCCCCTCCATGAACCCTCAGTTTCTTTCCTATGATTAAGAGTCTCTTCTGGGGGCGCCTGGGTGACTCAGTCATTAAGCGTCTGCCTTCAGCTCAGGTCATGATCCCAGAGTCCTGGGATCGAGCCCCTCATCGGACTCCCTGCTCTCCCTGGAGGCAGGAGAAGCAGGAAGCCTGCTTCTTCCTCTCCCACTCCCCCTGCTTGTGTTCCTGCTCTCGCTGTGTCTCTGTCAAATAAATAAACAAAATCTTAAAAAAGAGTCTCTTCTGGTTTGTCTCCCTCTCTGATTTCATTTTATTTTTTCCTCCCTTCCCTTATGATCCTCCATTTTGTTTCTTAAATTCCACATATGAGTGAGATCATATAATTGTCTTAACTTATTTCACTTAGCATAATACCCTCTAGTTCCATCCATGTCATTGCAAATAGCAAAATTTCATTTTTGTGATGGCTGAGTAGTATTCCGTTGTGTGTGTGTGTGTGTGTGTGTGTGTGTGTGTGTGTGTGTGTATATCACATCTTCTTTATTCATTTACCTGTCAATGGATATCTGGGATCATTCCATAGTTTGTCTACTGTGGACATTGTTACTATAAACATTGGGGTGCAGGTGTCCCTTTGAATGAATACATTTATATCTTTGGGGTAAATATCCAGTAGTGCAATTGCTGGATTGAAGAATAGCTCTATTTTCAAATTTTTGAGGAACCTCCATAGTCTTTTCCAGAGTGGCTGTACCAGCTTGCATTCCCACCAACAATGTAGGAGGGTCTCCCTTTCTCTGCATCCTCACCAACATCTGAAGTTTCCTGACTTGTTCATTTTAGCCATTCTGACTGGTGTGAGGTGGTGTCTCATTGTGGTTTTGATTTCTATTTCCCTGATGCCTAGTGATGTTGAACATTTTCTCATGTGTCTATTGACCATCTGTACATCTTGGGAGAAATGTCTATTCCTGTCTTCTATCCATTTCTTGATTGGATTATTCTTTGGGTGTTGAGTTTGATATATTTATAGATTTTGGATACTAGCCCTTTATCTGATATGTCATTTGCAAATATCTTTTCCCATTCTGTCAGTTGTCTATTGATTTTGTTGACTATTTTCTTTGCGTGCAAAAGCTTTTTATCTTTTTTAAAGATTTTATTTATTTATTTGTCAGAGAGAGAGAGCTTGCGCAAGCAGGGGGAGCAGCAGACAGAGGGAGAAGCAGGCTCCCCGCTGAGCTAGGAGCCCAATGAGGGACTCGATCCTAGGACCCTGGGATCATGACCTGAGCCAAAGGCAGATGCTTAACCAACTGAACCACCCAAGTGTATTATCTCGAGCGTCCCAAAATGTTTTTATCCTGATGAAGTCCCAATAGTTCATTTTTGCCTTTATTTCCCTTGCCTTTAGAGACATACCTAGCTGGAAGTTGCTGCAGCCCAAGTCAAAGAGGTTGATGCCTGTGTTCTCTTCTAGGATTTTGAAGGATTCCTGTCTCACATTTAGGTCTTTCACCCATTTTGAGTTTATTTTTGTGTATGGTGTAAGAAAATGGTCCAGTTTCATTCTTCTGCATCAGGCTGTCCAATTTTCCCAACACCATTTGTTGAAGAGACTTTTTTCCATTCAATACTATTTCCTGCTCTGTCAAAGATTAGTTGACCATAGAGTTGAGGGTCCATTTCTGGTTTCTCTATTCTGTTCCCTTGATCTATGTGTCTGTTTTTGTGCCAGTACCATACCGTCTTCATGATTACAGCTTTGTAATAGAGCTTGAAGTCAGGCATTGTGATGCCGCCAGCTTTAGTTTTCTTTTTCAACATTCTTTTGGCTACTAGGGGTCTTTTGTTTTTCCATACAACTTTTAGGATTATTCGTTCCAGTTCTGTGAAAAAAGTTGATGGTATTTTCATGCGGATTTCATTGAATGTGTGGATTGCCCTGGGAAGCATTTTAACAATATTTTTCTTCCAATCCATGCACATGGAATGTTTTTCCATTTCTTTGTGTCTTCCTCAATTTCTTTCATGAGTGTTCTATAGTTTTCTGAGTACAGATCCTTTGCCTTTTTGATTAGGTTTATTCCTATGTATCTTATGGTTTTTGATGCAATTGTAAATGGGATTGATTCCATAATTTCTCTTTCTTCTGTCTAACTGTTAGTGTATAGAAATGCAACTGAGGGGCACCTGGGTGGCTCAGTCAGTTAAGCATCTGCCCTTGACTCAGGTCATGATCCCTGGGTACTGGGATCCAGCCCCACATCTGCCTCCCTGCTCATTGGGGAGCCTGCTTCTCCCTCTCCTTCTGCCATTCCCCCTGCTTGTGCTCTCTCTCTCTCAAATAAATAAATAAAATATTCAAAAAAGAAAAAGAAATGCAACTGATTTCTAGCAATTTTGGGGTGGACTCTTTTGGGTTTTCCAAATAAAGTATCATTTCACCTCACAAAGAGTGAGAATTTGACCTCTTCTTTGTTCTTTTTGTTGTGTGATTGCTGAAACTGGGACTTCTACTACTATGTTGAACAACCATGGTGAGAGTGGACATCCCTGTCGTGTTACTGACCTTAGGGAAAAAAACTCTAGTTTTTCCTCATTGAGAATGATATTCACTGTGGGCTTTTCATAGATAGCTTTTATGATATCAAGGTATGTTCCCTCTCTCCCTATACTTTGAAGAGTTTTAATCAAGAAAGGATGCTGTATTTGTCAAATGCTTTTTCTACATCTATTGAGAGAATCATATGGTTCTTTTCCTTTCTTTTATTTATGTAGTGTATCACATTGATTGATTGGCAGATGTTGAAGCACGCTTGCAGCCCAGGAATAAATCCACTTGGTTATGGTGACTAATCCTTTTAATGTTCTGTTGGATTCTATTGGCTAGTATTTTGGTGAGAATTTTTGCATCCATGTTCATCACAGATATTGGTCTGTAATTCTCCTTTTTGGTGGGGTCTTTGGTAATGCTGGCCTCATAGAAAGAGTTTGGAAGTTTTCCTTCCATTTCTATTTTTTGAAACAGCTTCAGAAGAATAGATATTAATTGTTTTTAAATGTTTGGTAGAATTCCCCTGGGAATCCACCTGGCCCTGGGTTCTTGTTTGTTGGGAGATTTGTGATGACTACTACTTCAATTTCCTTGCTGGTTATGGGTCTGTTCAGTCTTTCTATTTCTTCCTGGTTCAGTTTTAGTAGTTTATATGTTTCTAGGAATGCATCCATTTCTTCCGGATTGCTTAATTTGTTGGCATATTGTTGCCCATACTATACTCTTATAATTGTTTGTATTTCTTTGGTGTTGGTTGTGATCTCTCTTCTTTCATTCATGACTTTGTTAATTTGGGTCCTTTCTCTTTTTGATAAGTCTGGCCAGGGTTTATCAATCTTATTAATTCTTTCAAAGAACCAGCTCCTAGTTTCATTGATCTGTTCTACTGTTCTTCTGGTTTCCATTTCATTGATTTCTGCTCTAATCTTTATTATTTCTCTTCTCCTGTTGGGTTTAGGCTTTATTTGATGTTCTTTCTCCAGATTCTTTAGATGTAAGCTCAGGTTGTGTATTTGAGGCCTTTCTTGTTTATTGAGAAAACTTGTATTGTTATATACTTCCCTCTTGGGACTGCCTTTACTGCATCCCAAAGATTTTGAACAGTTGTGTTTTCATTTTCATTTGTTTCCATGAATTTTTTTTTAATTCTTCTTTAATTTCCTGGTCGACGCATTCATTCTTTAGTAAGATGCTCTTTAGCTTCCATGTATTTGAGTTCTTTCCAACTTTCTTCTTGTGATTGAGTTCCAGTTTCAAGGCACTGTGGTCTGAAAATATGCAGGGAATAATTCCAATCTTTTGGTACCGGTTGAGACCTGATTTGTGACCCAGGATGTGACCTATTCTGGAGAATGTTTCATGTGTACTAGAGAAGAATGTGTATTCTCTTGACTTAGGATGGAATGTTCTGAATTTATCTGTGAAGTCCGTCTGCTCCAGTGTGTCATGTAAAGCCCTTGTTTCCTTGTTGATCTTCTGCTTAGATGATCTGTCCATTGCAGAAAGTGTGATGTTAAAGTCCCCTACTATTATTGTATTATTATCAATGTGTTTCTTTAATTTTGTTATTATATGGCTTATATAATTTGGCTGCTCCCATGTTAAGGGCATAAATATTTACAATTGTTAGATTTTCTTGTGGGATTGACCCTTTAATTCTAATATAGTGTCATTCCTTATCTCTTATTACAGTCGTTGATTTAAAATCTAATTTGGCTTATAAGAGGATTGTCACCTGAGCTTTCTTTTGATGTCCATTGACATGATAAATGTTTTTCTACCCTCTCACTTTCAATATGGAGGTGTCTTTGGGTCTAAAATGAGTCTCTTGCAGACAGTATATCTCATCTATGTAATTTTTTATTCTGTTTCTTGTCTTCTTTTACTGACTGTCCTGTTTACTACTATACAGGCAGTGCCTAAAATGGTGCCTGACACGTAGTTGATCGTCAGTGCATAGTTGTTTGAATTCATCAGTGAATGAATGATGAAACTGATGTATCCATCTGAATGTCCAAGATCAGTTCCCATTACTCATGGAAGGCCCTCTAGAATGGAAGCTTGAATACTCAGCTCTACCTCTCCCTGTGAACTTCTCTTGCCTTCTCTGTGTCTGTCTCTTCATCCATAAAACAGGATGATATCCTCATATGATGTTAGGACTATAGGACACTGAAACGCCTTTGACAAATGTCTTCATTTTACAGGTTTCAAAATTGAGATTTAGAGGATTAGGCAATTCCTATATGGCTTTAAATAAGTAGTCGGTAGGGGAGTGATAAAATGACTAGCCTCTGACTTCCAGATTTTTATCTCTGCTTTCCACTACTGATGGGAAACCCCACTGGAATGATATAATAGGTTTCAGTATGATGCAAAACTGTATGCCTTCCTTCACTTCAGGATCGGGCGATTATGCTAAATATTGAGTCATGATGCAATTTTAGTGTACTTGTTTGCTTTTTAGCACTTCAATTATAATAAATATTGAGTCAATGTGGTAGTTGCACAGTACTAAGAAGATATACCCTGATTTAATGCAATCTTTAGCTTATATATATTTGGGGCCTGGACAAGCCACCCCCTCCCTTTGAGGAGTTCAGAATTAATAGCCTAAAACCAATTCCAGGAACGCTGTTAGAAAAAAAGTGTTAAAGAATTTTACAAGACCAAAATGATAATAATAATTATCCCCCTGGAATTACGCTAATCCTAGATTTGGGAGTCAGGGTCCAGAATCAGGACATGGTCTATCAGTGTCTGGTGTATTCTATTCCAATAGGAAAGGGTTCATCCAGATCTCAAAGCTTTCTAGCCCCCATTATCCCCAGGGAGTCCCAAGAGAGACAAAGTTCTCACTCTAGAGGCTGTGGTCACAGTATAAAAAATGTTCCCACCAAAGGAAAAGGAGCTCAAAAGGATGCTGGGGGAGATTGGCTAGCTTCTCCAGGAGTCCTTGCTGGTAAGCAATGCTTTTAGAAGTATGGATTCTTATCTGTGGCCAGCTGAGCACAAGGAAAAGAGTGGTGGATGATAGGATAGGGGGCAGTAGGAAAACGCTGACTGAAGGGAGAGGGTAAGGGAACTGACTGTAAGAATGTGTTGGCATAATCTCTCATGTGCACATGAGCAACTGCTGCTTTTATTTCTCATACATCCTTATACCATCTCTGTGTGCAGCTCTTATATCTTTTGACACCTCTGCCATTTTTTCTGTGCAGAGAGCTCTTCACTGACCTGGAGCCTATCTAATTACTGATCTATCAAGGTTCTTTATTTTCCTGTGTTCAGTCTCTTGCTTACTGTTACCTCTCCTTCAATCCCTTCTAATCTAATTTAAAGGTCTGATGATGTCTCCATCCTGAGTGCATTTTTGACACAGAGGGAGAACAATAACTGACCTTACCTTAAGCTATTCAGCAAATATCTCTCACCAATACAAACCACTTGCTCACCAAACCACTTGCTACTTTCTTCCAATGAAAGGTAGTACTAATCATTTTGGAATGGCTTGGTCTCTGAGTTCATAATGCTATTGTCTGAAAATGTCTAAGGATAGGTTTGATCAGATATACTCTATTATAAATGTTAGAAACCCTATAAAAATATTTATATGCAAGTAAAGTGAGAATCAAGATTTAGTCTGCTGACCCCTAATGTAAGGATTATCTGAAGACCTGAGATAAATTGGAACCACTTCCATTATAGCTCTCTACTTTATCCTGTTCTTATCAGTAGGTTTTTATCAGGAATTGTAACTATACTTTTTGATGACCCATCTTGACTCATGCAAACCTTGCAAGAATTCTGCTATGTAGACATTTTAGCCTCATTTCATAGGTGAGGAATCGTAAACCCAAAAAATGGAAATAATTTAACCAAATTCATGTGGCAGGAAGACTCTGGCTTCAATTTCTAGTGTCTGTATCAAACATTATGCCATTTCTCATACGCTAAACTCTAAATTACCTCAACTACAATCACAGAAAAAGAAATCTGATTATAGTATTCTACTTCATCTCCTTCCCAAATCACCTGGGTTTAAATGCCTTACCTTGCACATATAGTCAGCACTGTTCAAATTAGGGACTGTTTTCTATATACTTCTTATTTCTTTCTTGAAATCCTTCTTCTATTTTCTCTATCTAGTAATTTGCTTGACTTGAGTAATTATCTTAATTACTGAAATCTGATTATAGTATTCTACTCCATCTCCTTCCCAAATCACCTGGGTTAGGTTTATTCCGAGGTATCTTATGGTTTTTGATGCTATTATAAATGGAATCGTTTCTCTAATTTCTCTTTCTACAGTTACATTGTTAGTGTACAAGAAAGCAACAGATTTCTATGCATTGATTTTGTATCCTGCCACATTACTGAATTGCTATATGAGTTCTAGTAATTTGGGGGCAGGGTCTTTTGGGTTTTCCACATAAAGTATCATGTCATCTGTGTAAAGAGAGAGTTTGACTTCTTCTTTGTCAATTTGAATACTTTTCATTTCACTTTGTTGTCTGATTGCTGTTGCTACGACTTCTAGTACTATGTTGAACAATAGTGGCGAGAGTGGGCATCCTTGAGGTGTTCCTGATCTTAAGGGAAAAGCCCTCCGTTTTTCCTCCATTGAGGATGATATTCACTGTGGGTTTTTCATAGATGGATTTTATGAACTTGAGGCATGTTCCCTCTACCCCTATACTCTGAAGAGTTTTAATCAAGAAAGGATGCTGTATTTTGTCAAATGCTTTTTCTGCATCAATTGAGAGGACCATATGGTTCTTCTTGCTCCTCTTATTTATGTGTAAAGAAGGGCCATATGCACCCCAATGTTCATAGCAGCAATGTCCGCAATAGCCAGACTGTGGAAAGAGCCAAGATGCCCTTCAACAGATGAATGGATAAAGAAGATGTGGTCCATATATACAATGGAATATTACTGAGCCATCAGAAAGGATGAATACCCAACTTTTACATCAACATGGATGGGACTGGAGGAGATTATGCTAAGTGAAATAAGTCAAGCAGAGAAAGTCAATTATCATATGGTTTCCCTTATTTGTGGAACATAAGAAATAGCATGGAGGACATTAGGAGAAGGAAGGGAAAAATGAAGGGGGGGGGCATTGGAGGGAGAGATGAACCATGAGAGACTGTGGACTCTGAGAAACAAACTGAGGGTTTTTTAGAGGGGGATGGGTTAGCCTGGTGATGGGTATTAAGCATGAAGCACTGGGTTTTATACAAAAATAATGAATCATGGATCACTACATCAAAAACTAATGATGTATTGTATGGTGACTAACATAACATAATAAAATAAAATTTAAAAAATCTTTAAAAAAATAAACATTATGCCATTTCTCATCTACTAACCTCTAAATTAGCTGAACCACAATGACAGAAAAAGAAATCTGATTATAGGATTCTACTTCATCCCCTTCCAAATCCCCTGGGTTTAAATGCCATTCATTGCATATAGTCATCCCTGTTCAAATTACGGATTGTTTTCTATATAGTTCTTATTTCTTTCTTGAAATCCCTCTTTGGCTTGACTAATTATCTTAACCGTCTCCTTCCTATACCTGTGATCAAACTCTTTCCAGGATTTCTTAAGCAATTTGCCCAAAACCCACACAGCAATGCACCCTTTCAACACACAGACTCACACACACACACACACACACACACACACACATGCTTCCATCCCCAGACACACTGTTCTAATACAGTTCATCTGGCTAATGTAGTTTGTAGCTTGTTCCTGCTTTGCACCGGACTTAGAAGTCTCACAGAATATTGAGCAGAGAAACAATGGAAAGGCCTAATTCCATCTATAAGGGCATGGAATACATTGAAGTTGAACTATAACAATAAAACATCTTACCTCAGCCCTCCATGTTCTTTCAAACTTCTCATGTCAATAAGGAGATAACCTCCTACTGGTATGAATTAGATCTACTTTCCTGCTGGTGGTAATTTTCTTAAAATTGGTAATTCTTATTTCTACTGAGTACATTTAAGTGCCAGACATTCTCTCTGTGTGTGCATCTATCTATCTATATCATCTATCTATTTATATCAAGAGTATATAAAAGAGGAAGCAAGAGCTCTTGATCACAATGTGCTTAGAGTTATTAAGGTATATATATTGTAATAAATTATATAGTCAGAGAAATGATGAATTTAGTTTCCAGGATTGGTGTATATAAATTAATTCACCTTACCTAACAATTTTGTGATATTTTATAAACCTGAACATTGTTTCTGTGTCCAAACGTAAATCTGTGTTTCTTTCTGGACAGACATCAACAGGAGAGCACTTAAAGGGCAAGGCGCTCTTTACTTATCACCAGAACAGAAATGAAGAGGAATATGTATGTTCCTTTCTAAGCAGACCCAGATTAAGAGGATTATCCTGAAATGAAGTTTGATGTGGCTTCACTAATAAAACCTCAAGGCAGATTTATTCTCTGATACTGGCAACAGCAAGAAAGGAGAGATCAGAAGATGACTATGGCATGAAAAATGTTTTTGGGACTTAACAGGGAGAAGCCTACATAGATACAAAATTATCTTAGAAAGTTCTGGTTTGTTGCACTTGCAGTTCCTATGGAGACTGCATTATATATGTTCAGTTCAGAATATGGTACACAGAGAATCATAATGTCTGTCATTATGTTTATGTTTATGTTCCTACCTTGTATATAATGTATATAGTCATAAATCAAATAATTTTTCTATAAAATACTAAATGATTTTCAGGAAAATATTTTGTATACCTAAGTATCAAGGGAATAACTTGATCTTAACCATTATTTTATTAATTTAAATGGTTGATTTCTGTAACTGTTTCAACCACTAAAACCTTAAGTTCCATCAAAAAAGGAACCTTCTCTAGCTCAGATACTTGCCAGTTTTTGTTGAATAAAAATATTCAATTTAAATGAATGGATATGATGAAGTACACTGAAATCAAGTGGCTTCATTTTGTCATTCAATTCTGCACATTTTCAGGTCTCTATGGTGCAGTGATACGGGTAGATACAATAAAAGTTTCACTAATTCCTTCATTTTCTCTGTGCATTAAGCAAGGCTGAGGCTTATTCAGTGAATGAGAGGTACTTGATCTATAATATATTTTACTGTAAAAATATCCCTGAAGATGGCCTCACTTAATACCACCCTATTTCATCCCTACTCTTTCTTCCTTCTGGGGATCCCTGGGCTGGAACGTATACATATCTGGATTGGTTTCCCTTTCTTTGCTGTGTACCTGACAGCTGTTCTTGGGAACATCAGCATCCTCTCCGTGATTGAGACTGAGAGCAGCCTCCAGCAGCCCATGTTCTACTTCCTGGCCATTCTGTCATCTATCGACCTGGGCCTGTCCACATCCACCATCCCCAAGATGCTTGGCATATTTGGTTCAACCTTAGAGAAATCTCCTTTGAGGGTTGTCTCATCCAGATGTTCTTCATCCACCTGTGCACTAGCATGGAGTCAGGGGTGCTCATGGCCATGGCCTATGATCGCTATGTGGCCATCTGTAACCCTCTTCGATACACACTGGTGTTGACAAATGAGGTGGTAGTCATCATTGCTTTGATAATCCTCCTGAGACCTTTGTCTTTTGCCATAACCTTTGTTCTACTCATTCTACGGTTATCATTTTGTGGACACCAAATTATTCCTCACACTTACTGTGAGCACATGGGCATTGCCTGCCTGTCCTGTGTCAGCATCAGGGTCAACATCATCTATGGCTTATGTGCCATCTCTGTCCTGACATCGGACATCATAGCTATTGTCATTTCCTATGTCCAGATCCTTCGTGCTGTCTTTCGACTGCCTTCCCACGATGCCCGGCTCAAAACACTCAGCACCTGTGGCTCTCACGTGTGTGTCATGTTGGCTTTCTACACCCCTGCGTTTTTTTCATTTATGACCCACAGGTTTGGCCAGAATATACCACGTTATATCCACATCCTTTTGGCTAATTTCTACGTAGTCATTCCACCTGCTCTCAACCCTGTAATCTATGGCGTCAGAACTAAACAGATTAGAGAACAGGTGCTGAAAGTCTTTTCCAAGAAAAAAAATCACTCTTGTAAAGAATTAAATTAAAGAAGGAAGCAGCACCAATTCTCTTTGTTTAGAATGGAAAGAGAATATTTGGAAGTTATGCTGACCCATCTCAGCGGAGGCCTGCCAGCCTCCTTCTCAAACCCAGAAATGGAAAGTGAGGCCCATGTCAAATGCATGAATAAAAAGGTCTTATAATTTTCCATTGTTTGAAGATAATTCAATTTCCCCACTTGGAAGAAAACGAACACTTTGTTCTGCTTTCATTAGGACTGAACACATCACATTCCACAATCAACATCATTTTAAAGCAAAACCAATCCTCTAAAAAGAAAATAACACACAAATAATTAAAAAACACATAAATTCCTTTATATCCTAATTCAAACAAAGATAGTGCATCACCCTTACTATGCTGGTTCCCAAAAAATTATAGATGCTGAAAAACTTCCCATATGCCTGGACTCCCTCTCAGAAAAAATGTTATTCTTGACTCTACCATGTTAATGTTGTTAGACATGAAACTGATCCTGTGAATATGATAATCATGTGAAAAAAGTAGAGATTTTATACCATGAACAGAATTGTAAAAACTCGGCAATCTTGACAAATTCATAGTTTTTTTGTTTTAAAGCTGCGTTGTTGCTTATTTGATGGATGAGTAGATATAAAGTCTGGCTTCTTGATACTTCTTTTCAAACAGTTACTTTTCAAACAGTTCTGTCTCTGTGTCTTGTGACACTTCAAAGACAAGTTTCCCTCTTATGGAAAGCAGGATGTCTTAGTGATGTTCCGCATCCAGTATTAGCCAAGCGCGTACACATGTACTCTTGTGCCATATGATACCACTCAGTGTTCTCTAGTTCTAGGTGGTATTATTGACATTATGTGTAGAAAGAATTCAGGGAAAATATGGTTGTAAATCCCAGCCAACAAAACTAAATTTTTAGCTATATTTTTATGGCAGGATTTCTCAGATCTTTCAATTCACAAATATTCATTTGAAATTTGAGAAGATATTGGCTTCAGATTGCTCCTTTGACCAACCTACGACACTAATATTCCATAGCATGCACTTTGGAAAATAAATCCTACTTATTTTTATTATAATAGAAAGATGATGTCATAGATTCTTAGAGGGAGTTTGTATTAATTAACATCACATCCTGAATTGGAAGCAGTCAGTTAGGCTGAATAATTGTAGGTCTTTTTCGTGCCTTTTCACAAGTGCCCCTGTTGTGACTCTGAACTCATCCCCTATCTATCTATCTATTGTACTTATGAGATGGACTTTAATGATATGGCCTCATTTATATCTTGAATGATTTGGTTAGAGTTCAATCTGTTTATATGTGTTTTGGCTAATTTGTGGAGAATTGGCACTTAGCCTTTAAATGGCTAATTTCACCAATGCAGTCACCTGGGCCTGGAGTCTTCTGTGTTAGAAGATTGCTAACTATAGATTCAACTTATTTCGTAGGAAAGGACTATTCAGGTCCTTGATTTCTTCACGCCTTTCCTTCGAATGTCCTCAGTGAATGCATCACATTACTCTAACTTTATCTTGTGTTCAGGGTGTGGCTGATGAGTTAGGTTTTACTTGTTATCTATACCACTATCAGCATTAGATTTTCACTTTGTAGCTGTGCTACAAATAAGGCCACTCTCCATGGTCTCCACACTCCCTCAAGTGTAGAGAACTGTTTCTTGCTACTCCAACCCAGCTAGTCCAGCGGTAAGAGCCAGAGAACATTACAATACCAACTGGGTTGTTTCAGCCTGTCATAGGCAGGTACTATGTTCCTGAGTCTTGAAAGTGAAGCCTCCTCAGTGATTCTGCCCCTCCCCTAGCACTGTAGGACACTTCAAAGGAGCCTGCCTCACCCTGGATTATAGAGTTTGTTTCTGCCTCTTTGGCTCAGCAACAATAGGTCTCCAGTAGTGCTCTTCCTCCAGGGTGAAGGTTTTTGTTCCTTAGGGGAGAGAACCTGGGTGAGGGGTCATTCCCATCTTACAGTGGCTGCTATTCCCCTCCACTGGGCCTGGTTCATGATGAAGGTCTAGTCCTGCACTGAGACTTTCTCAGGAGTACCTGGTTTAGGTCTAGGGAGGAAAACCTGAGTGGGTGTGATTCCCCTTTGCATCATATATACATGACTCCCAGACATTCTGTATTCTCATATAGGTTCATACTCATCTGTGAATAATTTGGTTTAAACGTTAGCAAATTCTTTATACTGGCTTGTATAGTATCTGACATATGACCCTATTAAGCACAGGATCATGTTCCATCTCTTTTTGTAGTTACCTATCTTTCCTTAAATTTTGGATTAGTTACTTGCACTATGATTTGAACTTTCTGACAGGTCCAAGAAAATTGTGTTTTTGATTATACAGCATATACTTCTATTTTCATAAGATTTTGAGTGACATTCTTTCCAACTTTTTGTATTCTAAGTAAAAACTATAAATCTCAGTTGTAATTTCAAATCATGCCGCATTCTCTGAGTAGAAGGACATCCGTGTGTTTCTTCTCAGCATCCTACAACTGTGGTATGGAGTGTGGATCACTGAATTATAAATATACAGAATGATTGATGAAAAGTAAGTGGGATTTCTTTTGTGAGATACACCACAGACATTTTGAATCTAATACTTTTAGAGAGGGCCTAAGCAATATGTATTTTTAAGAGGCTTCAAGCCTAAATTTTGAAAACCATCATTCTAGAAAATTGAAAATTGGATAATAATCAAATTGGTTGATTGCTAGAAGGAGAAAATGGGATAATCTTTAGGAAGTGAAATGATTGAATGCAGAATTGGCTAATTCAATACTGGACACAACTCTTAACCCCCTACAGAGACATACACACACACACACACACACACACACACACACACATACACACACACACCCCACACACACACTCCACACATTACCTACCTAACTTGACCTAATCCACAGGTAAGTTTGCCTACCCGTCCTATCTTCTGGAACTATTCTATACTCCCTAGCCTTGCCTGATTATGTACCTACTTTTTACTTCTATCATAGCACTTGTCACATTGATTATTCAGAGTGTAAATATCAATATATAACTAAATATAGAGTAGTGGTTGAGAATATAAACCTGGTGTCAAACTTCCTAGGTTCAAATTCTGTCTCCATTTTTAACCATCTGTGACTATGAGAAAGTCAGTTAATTTCTCTATTTCTCAGTTTCTGTATTTGTAAAATGAGGAGATTAATCCTACAAATCGTTTTTAGTTTGCATGAGAATTTAATGGGTTAATGTATATAAAGAACTCAGGGGTGATTATGAGAATGTAAACATTATATAAGTGTTACACGTTATTATACTGAAAGTAAATGTTTGTATGTTTGAATCAACCTTATCAAACTATTGGAACAAAATGTTGCCAGCCCATTCTTCATGTTCATGTATTGTAAAGCCCATCCCTTTTTCACCCTTATTCACTATGTGCTGGGGGGAAGCTGTAGATGTGAAAATTTGGTAGGAATAAATTGAGTAAGTGTAATTAAGACCCTGCTCCCCATACCCCACTCCCTGCAAGACACACTTCCTGGTAGTGAGACTTTCTAAGGTAGTCCTGTGTTCTCTGGTGCTCCTCCATGTAGTAAGTTTTCATATTATGATTAGGACTATATGCCTAACTCTGGGGTTTAGTTAGAGCGTTCGCTGACTCTTGAACCAAACTAGGTTCTCCAGAATAAACTTCATCCCCAGAAAAGTTGATATTTTTGAACCTCATATCTGTCCTGTCTTTCCTCAATCTCAGTCTTTTCAGGAATCATATGGGAAAGAAAGGATACATTGATTCTGCGCACCTCTGAGCCTCTGAAACTGGTTACAAACCTTGTCTTAGTCATTTCTATATCCCCAGTGAATTCTGGTCAACAAGTAAACATTAGCTAAATGGATCTAAACCGAGTGGTTATGGAGAATGCAATGATAATTAGGAAAAATTTTGACACCTCAGCCTGTGAGAAGCTGTGTTCCTAGGAGTCCCATTGAGTGATTAAGCTGTATGTGGAACCAGCGAGAGATTATAAGAATATTATGGCTTTAGGGCTAGACAGACTTCTAACCCTAGCTCCTATAAAGTAGCCCATTGAGTTTGAGTTGTTATGTGGGTATTTATGATAATTAATTCTAAAAAATATCCTGAAGGTAAAGTGATTATGTATTTTTTAGTGATTATGTATTAAAACCCACAATAAAGAGATTAGAATCTAGTAAATGCTTAACAAATGTTGATTCTCTTCACAATTTAGCTTGAAGGGTGAAGTACTTGACTGAAATATTTCCCCTGTGGTCAACTAATGTCTCTGTTCCTCAACTTACACAGATGCAGCTCAGTTTTAACTGCATTTAAGAATCACCTACAAGACCTTAAAACACAGATGCCTGAACACTACCCCCACACTACTTTTCCTTCTCTGGAGTTTCATTTAAACAGAATCACAAAGTATGTAATCTTTTTTCACTTCGCATAATACCTGTGAAATTTACCCATGTGAAACTACAGAACACCAAATAAATCAATAGAATTTAATGACAGTCAG
Organism: Callorhinus ursinus; assembly: GCF_003265705.2. Lineage (NCBI taxonomy): Eukaryota > Metazoa > Chordata > Mammalia > Carnivora > Otariidae > Callorhinus > Callorhinus ursinus. Next base: position 770,369 of record NW_027397097.1, read on the forward strand.
ACAGAAAAGATAATTACCTACAAATTACTGACAATTTGGCCAGCAACAGTTTTCTTCTAAGTAATAATAGATTCTAGAAGACTGTAGGATAATGTCTTCAAGAGGCTAAGGAAATGTAATAACTAGAGAATGAATGTGCGTAGCTAGAAAAGTATCATTAAAGAAGAAATAAAGAAAACATTAGATGAACATAGAACACAGACGTTAGCATCAAGAAACTCTCACTAAGAAAGTGGTGAGGTACGTACCTGAGAAAGAAGGACATTTAGTTAAGAAGAAATGACTGGGGCAGAAAAAGGGGAAATTTGTAAATCTGGTAGTAAGTCTTAACTGGTAAACCAAAGATATGTGATTATATATCATGTTAATTTTAAATAAATATCTCTTGTTTTTAGCCACAGAAGATTCTACATTTCATGTTTGTGTGTGTATGTTTTTTAGGAAATAATATTTTAACATTTTGGTAAAGAGTCATACTCAATAATACATTTGCCTCTATGTAATTATTGTTACAACATAAAATACATCTTTGGATGAGTTACTTCCCACAGAAAAACCCATGCCCTCTGACCATTAAAAGAGGAGCTTCATGAAGAAATCACTCATTTTAAGATGGATAACATAACATTTGTTCATATATTACTCATCAACACAAATGACTTAGCTCATAGGCTTTGAAAAACTGAAAAAATTTAAGGAATCTGTCCCATATCTTCTTGGTTCTTACCCCATAGATAGTAGGGTTCACCATGGGTTGGACCAGAAGATAGATGTTGGCCACAAATATGTGGACATGGGGAGCCACATGGTGCCCAAACCTGTGGGTGAGAAAAGAGAAGAAGCCTGGGGTATAAGACACTAAGATGACACAGATATGACACAGGTGCCCAAGGTCTTGAGTCAGGCTTCCTTGGATGGGAGGTGGAAGACTGTGTGGAGTATGAGAACATAGAATAGATTATCAATATGAAGTCCACTCACCAGTGAGGAAGGCAACAATGAGGCTGTAGGCTTTACGGATTCTTGTCTCAGCACAGGCAATCCTTGATGAAGGCCATGAATTCACAGTAGGTGTGGGAAATGATATTGGTTCTGCAGTAGGGAAGCCAACATAACAGAAAGGGGTGAGAACTGAGAAGTATTGTGCCCTAGAGTACTATACCTAGACCCATCCTTCCAATTACAGCATGTGTCAGAATAGCTGAATGTTTTAATGGATTACAAATGGCTACATAATGGTCAAAAGCCATGGTCAGGAAGAAGCCAGATTCCATGGTGGAGCAAGAGTGAATCAGGAACACTTGAGTGAGGCAGGTTTCAAAACGAATCTCTCCATCATGGAACTAGAAAAGGCTAAGAAGTTTCGGTACAGCTGTAGTACACACAATAAGATCAGCCACAACCAACATGCAGAGGAAGAGGTACATTGGTTCATGGAGGCTGGAGTCTGTCTTGATGATAAACAGAAGAGAACAGTTTCCCAGGAGGGCCAAAACATAGACCACGCAAAAGAGGATGGAGATCCAGATGTGGGCAGCCTCCAACCCAGGAATGCCAATGAGAAGGAAGTTTGATGGATGGATATCAGTCTTATTGTATGCTGACACAAAAGGTTTCAGAAGGGCGCCTGGGTGGCTCAGTTGGTTAAGTGACTGCCTTCGGCTCAGGTCATGATCCTGGAGTCCCGGGATCGAGTCCCGCATCGGGCTCCCTGCTCAGCGGGGAGTCTGCTTCTCCCTCTTACCCTCCCCCCTCTCATGCTCTCTCTCTTTCTCTCTCTCTCATTCTCTCTCTCAAATAAATAAATAAAATCTTTAAAAAAAAAAAGGTTTCAGAAGGTCTAGCTTTCTCTTCATGAATTTTTCTACACCAAACAAAAATAATAGCTTAAAATTTTCAAACCTTCAATGAGTTAAGTCAGCCAAAATGCAGGGATTTGCAGGTCATGGAGTAATTACAATGTCTCTAAATATTTATAAATTATTTCATCATCATATCTGACTGTCAGAACTCATTTCACAGTTGTAATTTGCAATGTGCCTGATCTGTAGATGCCAAATGAGGGAAAATATGAAGGTATCAAAAATCACGAGAAGAAAGTAATACTAACTGAAAGCTAAACAATGTGTAAGAGTCACAGGGGTATGCTATAGTGATTCAGTACTTACATAAAGCTAAACAATGTGTAAGAGTCACAGGGGTATGCTATAGTGATTCAGTACTTACATATAACACCCATATTACATTGTATGTTAACTAACAGGAATTTAAATAAAAACATTAAAAAAAAATAAACACAAGTGTAGATGCACAGTGGAATAGCTGTATGCTTAATTCATCGAAACTACACTGTTTGTAATGGCTTCTTCTACTAACTTATTTCATTAAGATACGTGTGTTTGTAAACATATATGTTGAATCATATGGGAAAAATGTGTAAGAGTTATGGGTTTGGAAAACTTAGAAACAGTTGTAAGGCACAAATTTGAATAGGCAGGAGGGATGACAGGAAGTTCAGAATAGAAAATATGCCCTTTTTTTCTTTCTTTTTTTTTTAGATTTTAGTCATCTTGGTTCTGAGACATGCCAAGAAGTTCAGTTATGGGGTATAGCTTTGAGAATTTGGGGAGGATGTGTTGCTTCCTTTGGAAAGACCAGAAGGAGGTTATTCACACTAACATGGAGCCCATTCAGCATGATGACAAGAGTGGGGCTGATAGTGCATCAGGAAGTGTACAGCTCGTTGCATTGCTTGTGACTCTCCATTGGTGACACATTTTTGTTTACTCTTGACCTCACAGGCAAGAATTGCAGCAATGTGATTATAATCACTAACATGCGTTTCCTTCATTTCCTTACATGTATCCAGTTAGTCAAACTACTCTATGACTAGCTCTCTATTGAGCTCCCCCTCTAGGCAAATTCATCCAAACATCCCCTCATGACATTTTCTTTGCTCTGCACACTTCTCCTTCATTGGCTGACCCCTCCCCCACCCCATACTGTGATTTGCTGATTATACATCTTCCAATTTTTGAGACTAGTAGAACATTTTTGAAAGTCATACTGGTCCCATAATAAACAGATCTTTTCCCCCTTTTCTTCTTAGAAGCACAATTGACACTGTTCCACAGACACTGCTTTTACCACTATTACAGACCGTTGAAGATTATGGAGTGTTGTGACCAGGAAAAATAATCCTTAAGTCAGTGTCCACTGAAGCCAGGATTGGAATATGTATAGCAGACTGGGCATCAATATGGAGTGACAATGATGACATGTGTTTTGTTCTTACTCTTTTGAAGTTTCATACCCAGAGTTTCTGCTTGCTGTGGTTATTTGGCCTTCAAGATCCTTAGAGATGGATATTCTCTTTTGCACACGAAAGCTGGATAGGTGGGTCAAGGTTCTATGGAAAGTTTACATAATGACATTTCTTTCTGAAACATGCTATGAATTGACACAGAAGAGAAATCCAGGGAAACCAGTTCATTGGGGATTTATGTAATAATGCAATAGTTAAACTTTTAAAATGCTTGATATGAGTTAGTTGTTTTCCTGAGAACATTTCATGTATTATCTCATAAATTTCATCTCCATTTTAAGATGAGAAGAATTTAGGTAACTTCTACAAGTTTAAATAGCTGGTAAGTGATAGATCTGTTTCTAGACCACACACTGATTCTAAACTCTTATTCTTAACTGTAGTAATAAAAATTGCACTAATGATGTGACAGTCTATTTGCATTTGTGCATATAAGAAGACAAGGATTGTTCTGTATCTAATAAAAAAAGCCATCATTATTAATTTGATTATGAATACTGGTTGAAAGCACCCAACTATTATATTCCATAGAGGAACTTGTCCAAATTTAAGCCTTTCTGTTCTTAATCAACCCTCCTGCACTTTCAACAGATGACCTGTTAGAGAGAAAATTAACCTCTCAACCTCAGAGAGAAAATTAACATTTGCCACAGACAGCTCTGTCAAACTTTCCCTGTCCTACCTTTATGTTTATGTACATGTATATACATTGAGCTAGTGCATTTTCACATACTTTCCTTCCTTTGTCCTAAAATGAAACTTCATATCCTTTTATCTATATTTGTGATTCCATCAACATTCTCATATTTCTCATGCACTTTTGCCTTCATTCCTTCTACCTGCTCTATGCCATTACACAATTTAAATATATTTTACCAACAGGATATATGTGGACAGGGGCACCTGGGCAGCTCAGTTGGTTAAGCATTCGACTCTTGATTTTGGCTCAGGTCATGATCTCGTGGTCGTGAGATCAAGTCCCGGGTCTGGCTCCATGCTCAACAGGGAGTCTGCTCCAGATTCTCTCCCTAACCCTCTGTCCCTTTACCTCCTCTCTCTCACTCTCTCAAAATAAACAAATAAATCTTAAAAAAAAAAAAGAAAATATGTGGACAGTTTATGTAGAGCAAACATTTACACTGAAGTAAATGCAAATGTTCAATGACATAAAATGGACTTATTCTTATTGGCAATCAGGAAATTAAAAATTAAATGAATATGATACAAATCATTCAGTATTATATTTTTAACCAACACAATTTCAAGATTGATGATAACAAGGATTAGTGAGCTTTGGGTTAAAGAGTGATTCTTATGCCCAATCGACTGGAGAAAATTGACCCTACTCTTAGAGGAAAATTGCATAGTATTATTCTTATTAAAAACAAAGTTCTGGGCAGAGCAATTTAACTACTTGCCATCTTAGGGAATAATGTTCACATATACCTATGGAAGTATATACAGTAATTCTCATTATAAAAGTGCCTGTAATAGAATTAATAGTGAAGCATTCAAAATGTCCATCAATAAAGTAATACTGAACTTACAAATCTGTGTTATCTTTATATTACAGAACACTCAGAAGTGCTTAGAATAAGTAAAGTATATTTTTGTAAGCTGACATAGAAAAACATTCAAATGAAAAAAATGAAGCAGAAGTGTGATTTTTCCATTAACATTAACACCCATGCAAAAATTAAGAGCATGTATGTGCATATACACACACATTTATAATGAGGATTTTATACACATAATAAATAACCAAAAAAGGATATACAGTCAATGAAGGAGAGATCTAAAATGTGGAATAGATGGAAAGAGGTATAGACAGTATAATTTAGCTGTATCTGTATGGCTTGATTTTGCCAGTATATTCTATATATATTCATGTATTATTACATGTATAGTTTAAGGCAAGTAAATAAATAAATGCAGTTACAAATGTTATTTACCAGGAAATAATACAAACCAAGAAATTATAAAGAAAGTGTGGCCTTCCTTGTCTTATAAAATATTAGCCAGTTTTCTAACCTTTTGAAATACCTTTTCTATATCTTTCTGCATATAGAGAACTGGTCATCTACTCAATTCATGAAGGTGGTAACCTTATGTCTTTGTTTGTCATGGCATTTTTTCACGCATACATAACCTAGGTAACTTGGTTAGAACTGGAGACTCTGCTCACATATCAGCTCCTGTGGGAATATTTTTCTAGGAACTTTAAATGATCATGGATATCCATCCTCAAGTATTCCAGTGATGTGTGTACTTGCATGTCTTCTATCTCTTGTCATAATGTATTTTATATTTCTGCATGTTTTTCTCCTTTATTATATTGTAGTTTCTGATTTGGCAGAGGCCCTGTATTTTCATAAATTTCCTTGTTCCAATGAATGAAGAAAAGAGAACAGGAGAAGGTAAGGGAATGTTATTATTTTTCTGGTATATAATTTCAATATAAATTTAAGACAGCCAGTGAAATCACTATAAATTTATTATAGTCCACACTATCCCCAAACACTACAGTGCATTAATAGTTTTCCTGATTCTAATATAAAATCTTTAAGACATAACCAGGGATTAGCTTCCAACAAAATGGAATTCTGTCAGCATTTGATTCCTTGTCTGACTACACAGCATGGAATAAAAGAGGGATTGGAGGGAAAGAAACTCACATCTGCTTTTGGGGAGGAATAAAATGAAGAAACAAAACAAAACAACCCTATAATGTTTTTGGGCTAAATTCTACATCCCTATCAATCTCTTTACAAAAATAAAATAAATCAACATGAACTGGCATGTATTAGGTACATACAGTATTTATATTGTGGGCAATATCCCATTTAATCCTTAAGGGGGTTTTTAGGTAGATAACCATTCTTACAACACAGATTTAAAAAAAAACAACTAAGAATGTTAACTTAAGTTTCCCAAAATTATTCTACTATGAATTCAAGGATCTGGAATTTGAACCTAAGTATAATTACAAAGTTTGTCATCTTTACATTAATCTTTAGGAGATGAGCACTCCATAAGGTTGTGTCAATGTAAAATGGCATAATGCATTGAGACTCCTTGAGCAGCATGCAACATTGCTCAAATACCATAGACTTGCTCAGGATTTAGGACTGATACATCTATATTCCTATCCTTTCCTTCACCAGCCTTCCTCTGATGTGCTGAACTAAATGCATGGGCAGAGAAGCCCATGCATAAATTTATTCTCAATAAAAGTTGTAGCTTAATCTCCACCCATACAGAGTAAAACAGCAGTAGTCTACTCAGGGGCCACAAAATGGGTCCAGGTGTCCTGAGAAGTCTTACACAAGATGTCTTTCCTAGAGCCTGTTTGCTCTGATTAGATGATACAAATGAATGTGACTAAAAACTGCTTTACATACACCAGGGGTTCTGTAAGGATAACGATGAGCACCCTGGTCTCAGGAAGATTTTACTTCTCTCAAGACCTTTAGTGTTTCTAAATGAACTCAGTTATAGACGTGTCTCCTGATTTCTAAGGCTCTCATGGGCATAGAGTGGGGATGGCCTCCCCACCTGTCAAGAAAACAAACCACTGGGAGTTGAACTTGAGTTCAGAACTCAGGTTCTAAGTCGTTAGAGCTAACAGCGTAATAATAAGGGGAGAATCCAAGAAAGGTGGGGGAGAGGGCAGGGGAGTTTTTCTGGACTGTCTCTGGAGCCTGCCTCTCAGCAGGATTTATTTCTCACTTATTTCGAGTCTCAGCATTGTTTGTTCTTAAATACATCATGTGTATATATGAAGAAAGGATAGATAAGTGTCTAGTCCTTCACTTTTTATTTTTAATATAGGAAAATATGAACATCAACCATAATGTCACTTTGATATTTGGTTTAATTTTATTCCATGATTTTCATATTTATATGACTTAGAATATTCAAATCATATTGGACTTCAACATTTTATCTCATAACCTAAATTTCATGTTGTGACATGTACCTTATTCTTTTCATAATTCATCAGAATAAATTTCACAGAAAATTTAATTATATGAAATTAATCAAAATGGGATTTAGATGAAAGTTGAATTGCATCTAAACATTAATGAGGAAAATTTGACAGCTTTGAACATGCAATCCTTTCAGCCATCTAGATTTTCTTTATTGTGTTCTATTAGCCAGCATATAGTACATCATTAGTTTTTGATGTAGTGTTCAACGACTCATTAGTTGTAGTGTTCATCACAACACGTGCCCTCCTTAATACCCATCCCCCAGCTACCCCAGCCCTTCACCCCCCTACCCTTTGTAACTCTCAGTTTGTTTCCTGGAGTCCAGAGTCTCTCATGGTTTGACTCCCTCTTCCTGTTCAGTTTTCCCTCCTTTCCCCTGTGGTTCTCCGCTCTATTCCTTATGTTCCACATATGAGTGAAACCATATGATAATTGTCCGTCTCTGTTTGACTTATTTTTTTATTATGTTATGTTAATCACCATACATTACATCATTAGTTTTAGATGTAGTGTTCCATGATTCATTATTTGTGTATAACACCCAGTGCTCCTTGCAGAATATTCCCCCTTTAATACCCATCACCAGACTAACACATCCTCTCACCCTCCTCCCCTCTAGAACCCTCAGTTTGTTTTTCAGAGTCCATCGTCTCTCATGGTTCGTCTCCCCCTCCGATTTCCCCCCCTTCATTCTTCCCCTCCTGCTATCTTCTTCTTCTTCTTCTTTTTTTAACATATAATGTATTACTTGTTTCAGAGGTACAGGTCTATGACTCAACAGTCTTACACAATTCACAGTGCTCACCATAGCACATTTCATCCCCAATGTCTATCACCCAGCCACCCCATCCCTCCCACCCCCCACCACTCCAGCAACACTCAGTTTGTTTCCTGAGATTAAGAATTCCTCAAATCAGTGAGGTCATATGATACATGTCTTTCTCTGATTTATTTATTTCACTCAGCATCACCCTCTCCAGTTCCACCATGTCAAAGCAAATGGTGGGTATTCATCCGTTCTGATGGCTGAGTAATATTCCATTGTATATTTATTGTGCTTTTACATGCATTCCAGCCTCCTTTGAGAGTTTGAACAGTTTTCAAACCATTTTGTGTCAATCTCACCAATATTTAAATTGTAGAAGTTGGAATTCTATCACACTATTTTTACATTTACTGATATTCTTTATGTATGTCTTGGGTATGAGTCCTACAAATTACATATACACAGTGGGGCTCTATCATATGTGAATTCCATATTTACAAGTTTGCCTGCTCCGTAAGATTTATTTGTACCCCAAATAAATTTGCATGGCACTTTAGCAGTCACTTGCAGACATGCAAAGAGCTGGGAAAAATTTGAGTGGCCCGACAGTCACATTCCCAGCTGAGGCTGAACAAAGTGACTTCCCATTTCAGCTATAAATAAGTATTTTTACATTCCATTTAATGCCAAGTTTTTCTTATTTTTGTGCTTTTTTGTTGATTCCACTGTTTAAAATGACCCTCCACTATAGTCCTGAAGTGCACCAGAATAAGTAAATATCTTGTTATTTATTTATGGAGTGCACTGGAGTAAAATAACGCTTTTCTAATGTTCCTTAGTGCAAGACGGTTGTACTGTGCTTTATGGAGAAAACCATGTTGGATAAACTTCATTCAGGTGTGAGTTACAGCAGTGTTGGTTGTGATTCAAAGTTAATGAATCAAAAATAATATACAACCAGACAAAGAAGAAGAAATTTCATCTATCGCTATATGAAGCCACTCTGGGGAGTACTAAAGTAACATTTGTAGCTTGTGATATAAATATGGAAAAGATGAAAAAGAGGCTAGATTTGTGGATTCATGAGATGACAACTAATAAAAAAATTGTAGTGGACAACATTGTGGTGAGGTCAAAGGTAGTTACAGTTATGTCACCCGGGGTCAGGAAAAAAAAAAAAAAAAAACTCTTCTAGGCGAGTGCTGGGTTTGCTAGCACATTTCAAAAGGCAACGAAGAATATACAATATTAAACTTAGAGTCAAGGCAGGTTCTGCTAATTAGGAGGTTGCAGAAGAGCTTTTAAACTGCCTACTAAGTGTATGGGAAAAGGATTATGTAGAAAACAGGCTTTCAACACTGATGAGACTCACTTGTTGCACACAGATTTTGGTGAATGAAAGACAAGTGGCCTCCAAATCTCCTGGCTTTTGATCATTTGAAGACTGCACAATTAATCATAAGAGCTATGTTTAAACTATGATAAGAACTATGTATTAAAGGAGGTGTCTTTTTGCAGAAAAACACACATAAAAAAGGTATGTATTGATTGATTGACAAAAATGTTGTGACAAAGGTTTATGGGAAACTTACTCTGCATTTCCCCTAAGAGCAAAGGCACAAGATTTTCTAATTCAGTGTCCAAGGTGCATTTATAGAACACAGCTACTGAGGATGATAATGAGAACTGACTATGTTTGTGTGAATACATATATGTGTGTACACACACACACACACACGTCTGGGGGCAGGCTTGCCCTTTCTTTCCCCCACGGGAGAACTCAGGGGCTGAGGGAATCTCTCTTGGGGCAGAACGGTGCCAGGCTGGGGGAGAGGAGATGTGGGTATAATGAAACTTTTCTTCTTATCCATTTCAATTTTCTTTTCTTGTATGCTCCACCAGGGTCCTGTTATCTCTCATCCAAATTCTGGAACTCTCCTAAAGGCCTTTCCATCCATCAATGCTTGTTAAATCTGTGTTTTTGTACTGGGAGGAGTACTGGGTCCTCCTGTCATCCTGCTGACCTAAACCTCACTCTTCTGTCTTCATTTCCTTAGAAGCCAAGGACCCCTCATTGTTCTCTCTCTTTGAATCAGAATTAGACACCAGAATCCTCAAAGACTTTGTGTTTTTTACAAAACTGGCTCTAGGGAATTTTCTGTTGAAGGCTCCTCCCTGGCAAAGAGCAGCACCCTCCTAAAGACGGAGCGAGTGAGACAAACCAGAGACAGGATTCCATCCTGGTGCTCAGTCTGGTGAGTCCTCCCTGTCTCCCAGCTCACAGAGCATCCTTACTTCACAGTGAGGGGTGAAGAGAAAGGAGGGGGATAAGAGGGGAAGAGAAGAGACACAGGGTAAGTGTGGGGGAAAGAAGGCTAAGACCGGCGCTTAGAGAAGGAGTAGGGTCATGTTAGGAGAAACCGTCTAGTCCCAGGGAAAGCGTTTAGATTTTAGCCTGAATCTATCCAACGTGCATTTTAGGAAAACCAGTCTGCTTGATGATATCTAGGGAATGATGGACAACTAATGTCTTTGGAACATGCTTCAAAGTACTTTAAAAATTACCTTTTTTTAAAACTAACAACATACTTAGGGTTTTTATTTTTATTACCTCTCCTGTACAGATGAAATGTGCTTGTTATTTACTTTCCTTTGATTACAGAGTGAATAAGTCATGAAGCTGGGTTTCAGCACAGTTGGTCAGACTGTAGAGCTCTTGCTTTTAAGCACCATAAAGTACTGTGTTGTAATAAACCCCCAAATGATCCCATTAGGATGGAGATAAGTGTACAGATTTTAAAGATATTGGAAAAGTAGAATCAGCTATTTTTTTAGTTTTTTGGCTTTTTAATGTGTGAAGGGGAAGAGGGTGCTTTTCAGATTTTTTCTTCTTTCAAATCTTTTTTTTTTTTAGATATAATTGACATAGAACATTATATTAGTTTCAGGTATACAACATGATGTATAATCGCTAAGTGATCACCACAGTAAGTCTGGATAATATCCATCACCACACAGCGTTAATCAGATTTTTGATCTAGTCAGTTCACTAAGTGGTAATGATGTAAGACAGACAACTACAGAATTTCATTGTTCTCGGTCTTCAGAGTGTTTCTACTTGGCTATTCATGTCACTACCTCTCTATTTACCCAGCTACTGAGGCCCCATTGTAGGATATAATTATCTGAGTTGAGAAACACACTAATTTATTTTTCCCCACTATTTTATTTTTAAACAAAGAACATAATATCATCTATCCCTATATCAACAATGAAACAGAAATGTAGCCTATTTTTCTCATTTAATAATGAACTCTATACCTATGAGCTAAAGTAATTTTCTTATTTACTGAGAATCTATTGCATATGAGTATGATGAAAAAAAGGAAAACATTGCTTTTATAGATTTTAAGACTACTGTGTACATTCCCAATCTTCAGAGATGTTATTGAGGAATACAAAAAAAATTTTTAATGAAAGATCTGCCATTGGCACTTTACTGATATTGATAAATCAGAAAATTAAGTCCCCATAATTAAATTCTACTTTTTAGCCTTGCATTGTTCACATCATGCATTTTTAAGAGTATTCACTATTCTATTACCAGGCCAGAACATTATAGAAGAAAGACTATTCTTATGGTCATTTCGCAGTGTCTCCTACATATAACATCTATTGCTTTTAGCTTCCTTTCTTTTCAAACGTCTACCATTTCTTCCTAAGACTTCCAGCTTTCCTAACCCATATTGTACTACTCCTTCTAGTACTTGTTTATCATGGAGATGACCCTCTTCTTGACTTTGCTTCCCATATAACAATGTCTGGTATATACCCTAATTGTCTTACTGAAACTGTAATCATCGTTAGTAGTGCTCCACTGGAATCCTCCAATGATACAAAATGATGAAAAGACACTTTTCACTACAAAACAATTACATGTAATGAATGATCAAATGCTTTGAAAATATTCTAACAAATGCAATAAATAAGGTACATGAAAATATATAAATTTGGATAACGTTGAAAATGATAGATGGTCATCTGGGTGGCTCAGTAGGTCAAGCTTCTGCATTCAGCTCAGGTCATGATCCCGGGGTCCTGAGATCATGCCCCGCATTGGGCTCCCTGCTGAGCCTGCTTCTCCCTCTCCCTCTGCTGTTCCCTATGCTTGTGCTCTCCCTATATATCAAATAAGTAAATACAACCTTAAAACTAAAAAAGAAAGAAAATGATAGATTCAGCTCACTCGGAATTTGCCACCTAGTCTTTTCTTCAATATATTTGTCATGTATCTTAAACTCTTAAAATTATGACTGCTTCAGATTTATAATAAAGACACTGATAGTTTTTATTCCGATGAATGTCAGTTTAAAAAAGATTATGTGTTTATGTGACTGGTATGGACGAAGGGAAACTGTGTCTGTCCAACATGACTGAGGCATGAATTAGCTTTTCCTAACTATCCATTCTCTTTCCATTTCAATTTAATGATTTCCTCTCTCATTTCTTTCTGTACTATTGTAACTATAAGCATTTGAAGCATTTGGCAAGTGTCTTAAACTATTTTAGGTTCAGATCCATATGTGAAAATATGGTATTATATTTCTCCCCATGTGTTTATAAAGATTAGAGCTGATACTTGTACAGGTTCTCACAACATGGAAATAATACCTTAATGAATGTCAGTTCCTGCTGTTTTGACCACATTTACTTCTTCTTTTGTAATAATAATGAATGAATGAATGGACTGACTCCAATCCCATAGACTTATTTTTAATAGTTTAGACTACATTTAATGAATCTGTGTTCATTGGCATTTGTTACCCATCCTGTATTTTAAAACCTATGTGTTAGCATCTAACCAAATGGAACCAATAGAAATAACTATTTACAGAGGCTGGCATAGCCCTGTATACATATGCCAGAATGGAAAATAAATTATGTTGGTGACAGATAGATAGATAGATAGATAGATGATAGATAGATAGATAGATAGATAGATAGATAGATAGATAGATAGATATGATAGATATATATGATAGAAGGTAAATTTTTATTAAATATTTTATTTATTTATTTGACAGCAAGAGAGGGAACACAAGCAGGGGGAGTGGGGGAGGGAGAAGCAGACCTCCTGCCAAGCAGGGAACCCGATGTGGGGCTCGATCCCAGGACCCTCGGATCACGACCCGAGCCGAAGGCAGATGCTTAACGACTGAGCCACCCAGGCGCCCCATGATAGAAGGTAATTAATGAAGTAGGTATTAAGGCAAAATCCTAGCATGATACCACCAGCAAGACTATTGCAAATTAAAGAAAAGAAAGAGACTGACAAAGATGAATATATTATGTATAATGTTTTATTACAATCTACTGCATTACTTCTTCCAAAGCCTTCTTAATTCATTTCTTCATATTACTCTATATGGATTTCTACTTGTACATTTCTAATTGTGTGAATTAACTGAGGAGGAAAATGTACACAATTGTATGTTTTTTTAATTTTTCTTAGGTTTAAAACACTGCAGAGTTTAACCTGGGGTCTTGTAGATTATCGAACACACATCTGTAAGAACATGGACTTATGCATTATCTAGCAGGATGTCCCTTCCCAATGACACCCAGTTTCATCCCTCCTCCTTCTTATTGCTGGGGATCCCAGGACTGGAAACACTTCACATGTGGATTGGCTTTCCCTTTTGTGCTGTGTACATGATTGCACTCTTAAGAAACCTCATGATTCTGTTTGTGATCCAGGCTGAGAGCAGCCTGCACCAACCTATGTTCTACTTCCTGCCCATGGTGGCTACTATTGATTTGGGTCTGTCCACAGCTACCATCTCCTCCCCAAGATGCTCGGGATCTTCTGGTTTAGTCCAGGGAGATACTCTTTGATGCTATTCTCAGATGTTTTTTTATCCACAACTTCACTGGTATGGGGTCAGCAGTCCTGTTGGCAATGGTTTATGACTGCTACGTGGCCATCTGCAACCCACTCCGATATAACACCAGCCTCACCAATCAGGTTGTTTCTGTGATTGGTGTTGCTGTGTTAGTGAGGACATTTATTTCTGTGATTCCATTTGTATTTCTTATTTTGCAATTTCCTTTCTGTGGGAATCATGTCATTCCCCATACGTATTGTGAACACATGGGTCTTGCTCGCTTCTCTTGTGCGAGCATCAAGATCAATATCATCTATGGCTTGGGAGCTATTTAAATCCTAGACTTTGACATCATAGCCATTGCCCTGTCTTATGTTCAGATACTCCGTGCTGTTTTCCATCTTCCTTCCCATGAAGACCAACTTAAGTCCCTCAGCACATGTGGTTCTCAGGTTTGTGTCATCCTTGCCTTCTATACACCGGCCCTCTTTTCCTTTATGACACATCGATTTGGCCAAAATGTCCCCTGCTATATCCACATACTCCTGGCCAATCTTTATGTTGTCGTGCCACCAATGCTCAATCCTGTCATATACGGAGTCAGGACCAAGCAGATCTATGACCGGGTGAAGAAAATATTGCAAAAATAAAGAATTAAAAAGGAATAGCACCTAATGTATATGAGATGGAACTTCTGAGCAGAGAAATACCTTGTTATATTAAGTAAATGTGCTTGACAGTAATGTTTATTTTTTTTTGGCTCCATTATGTAAATATTTTAATGAATTCAGAGAGTGAAAGCTTAAGTTTGCTGTCCAATTCATATGGTAAGTGATGGCCCATCAGAGTCTTTATATGGGATTTTTAATCTCTGGTGTCAGTAGATGTAAAGTAGAATTTACAGGGTGTGCTGTATTTTCTGTGCGCAAGTGACCCTACATCATTCACGTGGCTTTTTTTGATGATTCTTATTCCTTTTTATCTCCAGGCCTCCCTGTGTCTGTTTCTCTCTCCTTATTTTGCAACTCCCTCTTATCTCTCCTTTTCTTTTTTTTTCTCTTTAGAAATTAGTCATTTTCATTCTATTATAAGACCTGTATTGTGATATCCTGTGATTTCATTGTAAATACTCTAAACATCCAACATCTTGTCGTAGATTAAGTCCAGATTTTGTACATGGAGAGAGAGAGAGGAAATGAATGGGGCTACAAAAAGCTTCATCCTAAATTTTTGTGTAGAGTTTGTCAAAAATGTATTTAGGTTTTCATAGACCCAACTCTGATGTACACATAAAGGAAGAAACTGCTTGCGGCCTGGGGAGGCTGCTTACTGTCCCCTTTTAGGTTCTATTGGTTTTCTAACTTACTTTTAGACTCATTTTGTATTTGTTTCCTTTGTCCTGTCTTTGCATATATGATTTTCACAGTTAAACAGAACTTGAGTATATTCCCGGTTCTAACATTAATATATGTTTCAATGATCCTCGATTTCTTTACTTTCTAAATATAGTCATAGTTTTATTTCAAACATTAAGCACGAAGGCAATCATACAATGCTTCTAAAGTCATCAGCACAGGGGCGCCAAAGCGTCTGTCTTTGGCTCAGGTCATGATCCCAGCGTGCTGGGATCGAGTCCCGCATTGGGCTCTCTGCTCTGCGGGAAGCCTGCTTCTCCCTCTCCCACTCCCCCTGCTTGTGTTCCCTCTCTCACTGTGTCTCTTTGTCAAATAAATAAATAAAATCTTTAAAAAAATAAAAAATAAAAATAAAGTCATCAGCATAGTGCCCTACATGTGTACAGTAAATACAAAATAATGGTTAGCTGTATTACATTATTTATTTATTACATTATTTGTATTACTATGCTTGATTCATTATTCTTATCCTTGGCAACAGTGTTTTTATTAGAGATGTTAATGAGTTTTTATTTTAATACCACCCTCATAACAAATAGCCTGAATCTGAAGTGACACAAAGTACAATAAGTATCAAATATAATATGTACATTATATATGTACATTATATATACACACACACAAGATGCTGATGCATAGCTAATTTGTGGACATTTATAAAAACTTGATTGTCTTGGGACCCATGGGTGGCTCACTTGGTTAAGCATCTGCCCTCAGTTCAGGTCGTGATCCCAAGGGTCTTGGGATCAAGTCCCGCATTAGGCTCCTTGCTCAGCAGGGGCCTGCTTCTTCCTCTGCCTGCCAGTACCCCTGCTTGTGTGCTCTCTCTCTCATTCTGATAGATAAATAAATAAATAAATAAATAAATAAATAAATAATAAATAATAAATAAAATCTTTAAAAAAAACTTGATTGTCTTGAAGTTCTTATCTAAGGGAAATTTTAAAATGCTCATTTTCCCTACATCCATCACAAATGACATTTATATTTTTCAAATATATATTTAACAATTACCTCTTAGTCTTTAAAACAGAAATTTTTAATTTGGAAATAATTATCTACATCATTTATTCTTCTATTCCTCCATGTGCAACATGAGGGAACTAATCTCCACCATCTCATGTCATCTCAGTTCATATTTATTAATCTTACTCATATGTTCCTTTTCCTAACTGTCCATACCATGATCTCTTGCACCAACCATGTGACAACTCTTCTCTCTGAAGGACCTCTATCGCCAGCCAGCTCCTGTCTTCCAGACCAGCAGATTTTATTTCATAAATGTCTCTCAGATATTTTGTGTTCTGTCTCCTATGGTACCATCTTATTTAGCATTTCTAGTGACCAGCATGTGATGTTAGGACTTTTGCTAAGTTCCCCATGCTAAACATCCTCCTAACTTCAGGTTCCTTATCACAATCAACTTCCTTGGTTTTTGCTTTGTAGAGATATGGCTATTCCTTGATAAACTCCTCTCCAAAGCAATTACACCTACTTTCTATGATTTACTACCTTTCTCTCCCCAATCACTAAATAGTAATGGCACATCAATTTTCTGGTATTTGAATTTGAATTTTTAAAATCTACTCTTCAAATAAAATCTTATTTCAGAAAAAAGGTAAACATTAGTTCACATTGGAGTGAATTTCTACGTGTCTGCAAATTCAAGGGTAACTTCCCCCACACCGTTGAAAGTGGAGCAATACTCACTTTTCTTGGTTTACTGTGCACTTATGCTCTGTTCTCTTACTCACAATTTAATACTATAATGACTTGCAAAGAATGCATTTCATCCTCTCTCCTCCTGGGCCATAAGGAATTTGATCTTACTTTATTTATCCACTTACTCACAGTGTGACTCACTCAGCTGCTCAATAAATGTATGCTGAATGAATCAATCTAAGAAAGGATAGAATTCCCCTGGGAAGCCATCTGGCCCTGGACTTTTGTTTTTTAAGAGATTTTTGATTACTGCTTCAATTTCGTTACTGGTTATTGATCTATTCAGCTCGTCTATTTCTTCCTGTTTCAGTCTTGGTCGTTTATAAGTTTCCGGGAAGGCATCCATTTCTTCCAGATTCCTTAACCTGTGGGCATCCAGTTGCAGGTAATAATTTCTAATAATTGTTTCTTCCTTGGTGTTAGTCGTGATCTCTCCCCTTTCATTCATGATTTTATTAATTTGGGTCTTTTCTCTTTTCTTTTGGATAAGTTTGGCCAGTGGTTTATCGATCATATTCTTTCAAAGAACCAGCTTCTAGTGTTGTTGATCTGTTCTACTATTTTTCTGGTTTCTATTTCATTGATCTCTGCTCTAATCTTTATTATTTCTCTTCTCCTGCCTGGTTTAAGTTTTATTTGCTCTTCTTTCTCCAACTCCTTTAAGTGTAGGGTTAGCTTGTGCATTTGAGATTTTTTAATTTTTTGAGAGAGGCTTGGATGGCTATGTACTTCCACCTTAGGACAGCCTTTGCAATATCCCATAGGTTTTGGATCAATATGTTTTCATTCTCATTGGTTTCCATGAATTGTTTAAGTTTTTCTTTAATTTCCTGGTTGACCCATTCATTCTTTAGAGGATGCTCTTTAACTTCCAAGTGTTTGAATTTCTTCCAATTTTTTTCTTGACAGTCTCTTTAATAAGTGGTGCTGGGAAAATTGGATAGTCACCTGCAGGAGAATGAAACTGGACCATTCTCTTACACCATACACAAAGAAACTCAAAATGGATGAAAGACCCCAACATGAGACAGGAATTCATCAAAATCCTAGAGGAGAACAGAGGTTACCTCTTCACCATCGGCTTCTTCTTTCAAGACACGTCTCCAAAGGCAAGGGAAACAAAAGTGAAAATAAACTTTTGGGACTTCATCAAAATAAAAAGCTCTGCACAGCAAAGGAAACAGTCAACAAAACTAAGAGGCAGCCCATGGAATGGGAGAAGATATATGCAAATGACATTACAGATGAAGGGCTGATTTCCAAGATCTAAAAGAACTTCTCAAACTCAACACTCAAAAAACCAATAACCCAGTCAAAAATTGGGCAGAAGACATGAACAGATATTTATCCAAAAAAGACATACAAATGGCTAACTGACACATGAAAAAATGCTCAACATCGCTAGCCATCAGGGAAATACATATCAAAACCACAATGAGATACACCTTACACCAGTTAGAATGTCAAAAATTAACAAGACAGGAAACAACAAATGGTGGCGAGGATGTGGAGAAAGGGGAACCCTCTTACACTGTTGGTGGGAATGCAAGCTGGTACAGCCCCTCTGGAAAACAGTATGGAGGTTCCTCAAGATGTTAAGAATAGAGCTACCCTATGACCCAGCAATTGTACTACTAGGTATTTACCCTAAAGATACAGACATAGTGAAAAGAAGGGGCACTTGCACCCAAATGTTCAGAACAGCAATGTCCATGATAGCCAAACTGTGGAAAGGGCTGAGATGCCCTGCAACAGATGAATGGATAAAGAAGATGTGGTATATATACACAATGGAATATTATTCAGCCATCAGAAAGGACGAATACCTACCATTTGCATCGACATGGATGGAACTGGAGGGGATTATGTTAAGTGAAGTAAGTCAAGCAGAGAAAGACAATTATCATATGGTTTCACTCAAATGTGGAACATAAGCAATAGCACAGAGGACTACAGGGGAAGGGGTGGAAATCAAAGGGGGAGAGATCAGAGAAGGAGATGAACCATGGGAGACTGTGGATCCTGAGAAATTGTTTGGGGATTTCAAGGGGAGGAAGGTGGGAGGGAGGGGGTAACAGAGTGATGGGTATTGAGGAGGGCACATGCTGTGATGAGCACTGGGTGTTATACTTAAATAATGAATCATTGAACACTATATCAAAAACTAATTATGTACTATACAGTGGCTAACTGAACATAAAAAATAAAGAAAGAAAGAAAGCAATTATTGATGAAGAACTGAAAAAAATCTAAGAAAG
Source organism: Callorhinus ursinus (assembly GCF_003265705.2). Classification (NCBI taxonomy): domain Eukaryota; kingdom Metazoa; phylum Chordata; class Mammalia; order Carnivora; family Otariidae; genus Callorhinus; species Callorhinus ursinus. The sequence continues at coordinate 789,732 of NW_027397097.1, forward strand.
GATAAAAGAACTCATGTGCTTGCTATTAATCATAGTATAATACAAGAAAGTTAACATTAGATGTATGTGGTGGTGTAAGCTACCATTGTCAAAATTTAAAAAAAATGTATAGAAACAGAATGAAAAAGGATACCATACTATGTCAGAAAGATGTGAGTAAAATGATATAATTCTAAAAATAGTGAGGGAGAACAGCACATCTTTCCAACTCAATTAATTTATTAATGCAAAATGGAATATACAATTTTTTACTTCTTGTTTCACTTATGGTGCCATTCTTTGTTAAACACACACATGTACACACAACCCCTAAACATGTGCTTGCACACACACATATGTATATATGTACATGCACATACACACACCATGTTGGGGGAATTTACAAAATGGAAAACATTCTGTCATGAAATTCTAACAGGGCCAATTTCAAGTTATTGTAATTTAAAAACCTGTTTTGAAATTCCTTGAACTTCAGAGCTTTTAACAATAGGCTCTCAAGAGCATTTATAATGTGGCTTTGGAACACTATTTCACTATTTTTACTCCCTGAGTTGATAGCCAGATGCCTCTGTTCTTTCCTCCTAGAAACACTGATTACAGACTCTTTTTCTCTTACACAACTAGGGTCCCATCCATTTAATCAATATGCATAAATTATGATCGTATGAAAATACTTCTTCATTGAGGAATATAAAATTGAAATGAAAAAATATAATCTCAAATGTAATTAATCATCTTCCACATATTTTAATTTGAAATTACTTATTTTGTTCAAGTCAATTACTTAGTCATTTTTTCCGCAAAATTTACTAAGAAACATTACTCAGTATATTGTGCCAGGTACTGTGGTAGACATAAGGATGTACATGATAATTTTGGGATTTTGCTCCATAGTGGATGAGGCATATCAGTGTTACATATATAATGTTCTGAATGAAAATAATGAGTGCTGTGTGTATATAAGGAAAGGGGGAAGGGAGAGAAACACAGGGAGTGGTGGTCAATCAGGAAAGAGTGCACAGTCAAGCTGTGCAGATGGGTAAGCTGATTTCTCTGGGCGTAGGATAATGAGTACATTCTAGAAAAATAAAAAGAAAATATGATGAGCATTGTATTTTTATTTTTCTTATTTTCAGTGCATTTACCATGTGCGTCCTAATAAGACTGACTACAATCTGGCAGATGTGCAGCAGTAATATTTTCCTGAGAGTCCTGTTACCTCTTAAACCATTATGATTATTTACATATTTCCCATTCTCACTCATTCTTTGGCTTAATACTCACTTCATGCCTTCTTATTTTTGTCTTCTTTTTAATATATATATATATTTTTAATTTCATTATGTTATGTTAGTCACCATACATCATTAGTTTTTGATGTGGTGATCCATGATCCATTGTTTTCATATAACACCCAGTGCTCCATGCAGTACGTGCCCTCCTTAATACCCATCACCGGGCTAACCCATCCCCCCTCCCCCCTCCCCTCTAGAACCCTATTTGTTTCTCAGAGTCCATAGTCTCTCATGGTTCATCTCTGCCTCCAATTCCCCCCCCCTTCATTTTTCCCTTCCTTCTCCTCATGTCCTCCATACTATTCCTTATGTTCCACAAATAAGGGAAACCATATGATAACTGACTTATTTCACTTAGCATAATCTCCTCCAGTCCCATCCACGTTGATGTAAAAGTTGGGTATTCATCCTTTCTGATGGCTGAGTAATATTCCATTGTATATATGGACCACATCTTCTTTATCCATTCGTCTGTTGAAGGGCATCTCGGCTCTTTCCACAGTTTGGCTATTGCGGACATTGCTGCTATGAACATTGGGGTGCATATTTTAAAATATATTTTTAAAGATTTTATTTATTTTGAGAGAGAGAGAGAGCAAAAGAGCACAAGCAGGGGTGGGGTGGGGGAACAGAAGGAGAGGGAGAGAATCCCAAGTAGACTCCATGCCCAGCACAGAGCCCAATGTGGGGCTTGATCCCACCACCCTGAGATCATCACCTGAGCTGAAATCAAGAGTTGGATGCTCAACCAACTGAGCAACCCAGGTGCCCCTTATTTTTATCTTCTAATTCATGCACATAGAAGGGTTTTTTTGTCTTGCTTCTTGTCCCCAAAGTTCCACATAAAAACAATAAAGTGTACAAATCTTAAGAATGCAATTCAATGTGTCTGTTTTTGCTTTTACAAGATTTCCATTAGATGAATACATTTTGCATATAACAATAGTTCACTTGTGTTTGGTTTTTTTAATTTGTTTGCTTCTTATTGTTTTATTTATGTGTTGTTTTATTTCTTCATACATAGTATTTTCTTTAATGAATAAACCCAATTAATGCATACATTCTACTGTTTTGAATGATTTGACTTGTTTGATTTTTTTTCACTATTCTGAATTAATCCCTATGAACATTTTTGTGTATGTATTTTGGTGTACATAATCTTTTATTTCCTTTGGACATTAACCTAGTAGTAATTGCTGGTACAGGGAATAGTTAGAATTAATAGACACTTTCAGTTTCTAAAGGGGTCAGTAGATGCCCCCTATCTTGAAGAATACTTGGAATTCACAGTCTTAATTTCAGCCATACTGAAAAGTTTATAGGGTGTCACACTGTGCTTTGATTTCACATTTTCCTGATGAGTAACAGGGATGAAAAATTTTTCTTATACTCATTGGTTCTTCTTTTTCTTTATGGTGCCAGAATAAGTTTTTGCTCTTATATTTTATATTGAGTTGTCATTTCTTTATAGAGTTTTAGTAATTTCAATAGCTTACTTTACTGTGTTATTAATATAAGTGCCTTAACTGATATATGTAATGGGAATATCATCTTCCAGTCAGTGATTTTCCTACTGCACCACCATCCTAATAGAAACTTTGGTAAGTGGTGTTCTTTTGTTTTTCCATGATTCAGTAATGTAATTTCACTCTTATTTTTTATTAATTATGTTGAAAAATACATTTTGGCTTCTTTTTTTGTAATATTAGGGTAACATCTTTCCTTTCTTTGACTTCCATGTATTGAATCTCTTTAAATACATTTCATGTTATTTTATTTTTATGTTAAATTAATTTTTATTGACTCTTATTTAAAGTCAGCAAGACTAGCACTACATAAGAAAGAAACAAGAAATTTTGTCTTATTTGATAGCTATGATATATTAATAAATTATCAATGATTACTAAGACATGGATGTGGGGAGGGGAGATATATGTATTGGTCATTAATGTTCTAAATCTTCATTGCTATAATATCTAATAAAATCAAGATGCAAAATTTATCCAGTAAGAGATTCTGTTTATTTCATATTTCTTTTTTTAAAAAAAGATTTTATTTACTTGAGAGAGAGAGAGAGAGAGAAAGAGGGCAAGCTAGAGAGAAAGCATGAGCTGCAGGTGGGGGGAGGGGCAAAGGCATAGGGAGAAGCAGACTCCAGGCTGAGCAGGGATCCCAACCCTGGGCTTGACCCCAGGACCCTGGGATCATGACCTGAGCCAAAGGGGGATGTTTAACTGACTGAGCCACCCAGGCACCCCCATTTCATATTTCATGTGAATACATTTGGTAGCATTAGTTTTGGATCTCTGAATTTCTGTTGACAAGACGTGTTGGGGGAGGGGGGATATGTCTGCATCTCCATCAGTCCCTTTATCCCAAGTGCAGAGAATGGGATCTTTCTCAACAGACACAAAGGTGTTAGTTCTGTTCATGCAGGGCATTCAAGTTGGTTTTGTTTTCAGACAGGCCCCCAAGGACCCTAAATATGGGTAGTATAAAGCCTTCTTCCCTTTAGTAGATATACCTGAACTCTCTATGTCTAGTCTTGCTGGAGGTGAGTTTCCTATTAAATGGGTGATGGAGATGAATGGTGATCAGAGACTCTTGTCTAACAGTTAAGGAACAGGCTACAACCGAATTTATTAAGCTAATATATTCTATCTCACTACTGTAGAAAGATTCCCTGACTGAAAGAAATCTTTAATGTATTATACTGAGACAAATTAAATTTTTTAAAATAACCCTCTATAGAGGGAACTTAAAGTTGTGGTATAAATGTTCTCAATTGTCAGTGATAATTGTGTATTAGGGCATGGTCTTTCCATAATAATAATTTAAAAATAAACTCCTCAGAGGCCCAGAGTTAAGTTCAGGTTTATAAAATTGATTACAAAGAGGGAAGCAGAGAAATAAGTAGCCAGCAGATGAACATTATGTACAGTCTTGCAGGACTTAACTAGCTGGGGAATCTCTGTCATTAATAAAATATTTCCTAATATTGGGACTTTTCTCTGTCACTTTTCTCAGGAGTCAATTAGAGCTGAGATGACCTGCCTTCCTATCTTCCTTCCTTCCTTCCTCTATGTTTCCTTCTGTTTTTCATTCCTTTCTTCTCTTTTCTTTCCTATACTTCTCTTCCTATACTTCTCATCCTTTATTTTTTCTGTAGTACTATCTTATCTCTGCTTCTTTTCAAAAGAAAGAAAAGAAAGAAAGAAAGAAAGAAAGAAAGAAAGAAAGAAAGAAAGAAAGAAGAAAGAAAGAAAGAAAGAAAGAAAGAAAGAAAGAAAGAAAGAAAGAAAGAAAGAAGAAAGAAAGAAAGAAAGAAAGAAAGAAAGAAAGAAAGAAAGAAAGAAAGAAAGAAGAAAGAAAGAAAGAAAGAAAGAAAGAAAGAAAGAAAGAAAGAAAG
>NW_027397097.1:794535-794613 GCF_003265705.2 Callorhinus ursinus
AGAAAGAAAAAAAGAAAGAAAGAAAGAAAGAAAGAAAGAAAGAAAATCCTGATTCTGAATACTGTTTCCCAAGCTTGG
>NW_027397097.1:809613-821351 GCF_003265705.2 Callorhinus ursinus
AAAAAAAAACTGGAATCAATGTTAAGAATGGATTAAAGATTGGCAAAAGAGAAGGCAGAGAATTCCTTTAGAAGGCTATCATAGTAACTTTGAAAAAAATGCACGAAAGTAAAATGTGGGATGATAAAGGATAAATAGATACACTACCTCAAATCTTTCAATATTTTCAGAGACTTCACTCTGCCCAAGTACACCAAGTCTTCCCTCTTCAATTACTTTCTCCTACTACTTCATATTAATGACTCCTCTGACTTAAGATATTCATAATCCAGCTTCCATAAATGGGTCTATTGGATGTAGACACAGTACACTGCTCTCAGTGGCAATTCCTCTAGAGTCAGAGGAAGTCTGATGACAACTGTCATTCACTACCTCTATCACTTTGGACAGATTATTAAAGTTCATTGAGCATAAAAAACTGGGAACCATATTACCTTACTTAAGAGATTACTTAAGAAAATTCATCTACATTTCTTGGCAGAGAGTCTGAGATGTTTGGGCTTAAGTGAAGAAAAAGCCTTAAGACCTTAAAGATACTTTGGGCTTACGTGAAGCAAAATGTTAACGGAGATGCTGAAGTACCCACAGTCTTAAGCGTATCAGCAAAATACAACAGTGATCAAAAGGCAGGTGTGACCTGGAGTATCTGAGTTACCGCTTATAAAGATATTATCCCTCAGGGCTTCTCTTGAGAGTTATTTTGCCAAATTTCTTTATTAGCTCATAATACTGCCAAAGGTGTATGACATATGTGAGAGTGAGATAGAGGACGTACTCAAATCACCATGAACATTATCTTCATTATCATCATAATTTTTAATGGTATAATTTTTAGTTAGTATCAGATAGCAGTGTTTCAGAGAACAGAGATTTCAGTACATGGATTCCCATCATGTGCACTATCTATATCTGGGGATGAGTTTACAATGGCATCCCAACTCAGAGCTCTTTTGAGCAGCCTTTGAAGACGATACTCTGGCTCACTTTGGGGGAATGACACTCTGCACCTCTGACTTATCTTAAAACTGTGAATTCACATTAGCAATAACCAGTCTTACCTCTTGACTTACCCTTCTACTTCTTGGATTCTTCAAATATATTAGGTACTTATAATCTCTTGCCCATCTTTCTCACTTCAGAAACCGTCCTTTAGGCACACCTGAGTTCTCAAGTGTGGACAGCCATTCACCCTGCTACAGATTTTCTGGGCTCCATTCTGCCAGGTGAAAAGATTTGTCGCAGGTAGAGAAAGCCACTGAATATGGACTTAAGAGAAGACTAAAAAACACAATGGCAGACAGCTCTTCAAGGAAGCATAGATGTCCTGAATGAGGCATCTGTTTCTCCTTCAGCAACTCCAGAGCCACGATGACATGTTTGCTTTCAGCATCTCTGACTCTATCTAGCTAGGTGCTTTCTCTAAACTGCACTTCTTGGTTTCAAATACTCTAAACTGCATTCCCCCTTCTTGATTAGCCATCCCCTCAGGACCATTTTTTTTTTCTTAATGTAAACTTCAGAGAGGATGCCACTGGAGATTTTACTCCTGCTCAGAGGAAGGAGATGATTCTGCCAAATTCCCAAAATGGGAGTCCAGATTTGGCAGCAACGGAGCAGTGTCCCTGGGATTGTCTGTTGGAGAAAAACAGTGGATTTAGTTAGAATAATGTACTAGAAAAAGTCTGTGCTCTGAATAACCACAGATAGCAGTTAGTTACAAGCTGTTGAATGTTGGGAAAATTACAGTAGTTCCCCCTTACCTGTGGTTTCACTTTCTGTGGTTTCAGTTACCCAAGGCCAACTGTGGTCTGGAAGCAGATGATCCCCCTTCTGATATATATCATCAGAAGGTCAGTCGTGGCACAGGGTCCAGTGCAGTGGGAAATAGAAATCAGCTTTTTTCCTCACTGCACTCTCTTTGGTGCCTTAATCAAGCTTTCACTAAAATAACCTTCTGCTAATACCTAAAGTGTGGCATCAAAAGTAAACAAGATAAAAATGAAAACAGACAAATAGAGCAGAGAATAATTGACATTTGAGACATTCAAAAGTTCTAATATATGGTGAAGATACATAAGAGAAGAAAACAATACAGAACCAATATTTGAGAGACAATGGCCCAGAAATTTCCATCTGAAATTATTGTTCTACAGATTATCAGGAATTTATATCTTTCTTGAAAACCTTATTTGAAAGTTTTATAGAGAGAAAATCCCAGGCCCAGATAGCATTTTTTAATGAATAACTTAAAACATAGAAAGAAGAATAACAGAAACCCTACATATGTATTTCTAGAGAATATAAAAAGAGGGATCACTTACTGATTTTTATGAGGTAAGTGTAACCTATATTCCATAACCAGAAAATGACATCACAGAAAATAAATACCAAAGAGCAAAATACCCTGTAAAGTTGATTATGAAATTCAAAACAAAATATTAACAGATCTAATCCAGTATTGCATGTACAAGGACACGCACACACTATGATCTTGTTGGATTTTTATGATAATACATAATCAGTATTAAGTTTAGTCAAATATTTTTTCTTCATCAGTCTGGAATAACAAATGATTTCTTCCTTTTTGTGTATTTAATCCTAGCATCAAAGTTATTTTAAAGGCAAAAATCACACAACATAATTAACCACATGTAATATAGTGAATATAATATATATGTAATATGGTGAATATGGCATATATAGAAAATACAGTGAATATAGTATTTATGAAATATAGTGAATAAAAGGGATAAATCACTTGATAATGTAGATTGATGAAGAAAAAATATTTGACCAAATTTAATACTGATAATGCTTATTAAAACATACTAATCTATAAAAAGAGAACTTTCTTGATCTAATTTTAAAAACAACAATAAACTTGATGTCCAGTTTATTCTGGTTCTTCATGTGAGAAGTTCAGAGTCACCACTCTGTCCTAACAACGAGGAAAAAACTGAACAGACTGAAAATCAATATCTCTTCTTGGGTCCATGAGAGAGGAGAGGACACAGGGCAAAATACCCCCACCAAGAATGGAGAGTCAGGGAACATAGGGAATCACAGCTTACAGAGTAGAGGCTCACAAGAAAGGTGGCTTCAGAAACCACCACTACAGTAGGAAAACCTGAACCAAATTAACAGGTTACTGGAAGCTCAGTGTGGACAAGCTTTTAATTGACAGTTAAAAACCGCAGGGGTACCCAAAAATGGCAGGGAGTGGAGAGTAAAATATTGTGATATTTGCCTCCAGGAGCTTTTCAAAGCTCCCACAGAAACATCAAAGAAAAAATTTCTCATGATCCAAGCAGGGAGGGGAAAAGGAACCATTCTGAAATATGCCATGGCACTCTTATTTGTTTTAACAAGGCCTTAGGAGAAACTAGTTAACCAGAGCCTAATCTGCTAGAGTATTAGCATCTAACTGACCTTAGGAAAGCAAAATACCCAACTCCAGCCCCCTCTAGCTGTCCATGTGGAAGAAGGAAATACCCAATTCCAGTCCATGCTAGCTATCCTATTTCATCTAAGGGGGGAGAATTAAAACAAAATGAAATGAAACAAAACTGAGAAACACCTGTGAAGTTCAAATTCCAGGGACATAGGCTCACTGAAAGACTGAAACTTAAACATAGGACTATAGGATGTTTCCCCCACACACAAATCTTACTGTACATTAATAAAGCCCTATTTAGAGTAGTTCCTTTTACTTAGTACATCATGTCCAGCTTTTGGGGGAAAGGGGAGCATTCTAAAAGGCTGAAAATACAATTTGAAGAAACAGAGCAAGCATCAGAACTAGGTATGACAGGGATGGTGGAATTATCAGACCAGGAATTTAAAACCCCTATGATTAACATGCTAAAGGCTCTAACAGATAAAGCAGAAAGCATAGAAGAACAGATGAAATTTCCAATTCTCAACCTAACCAAGTGAGAACCTCCACAACCCTTTTCTGTCTATGCTTATATACAATGCTTAGGAGTATAGGAATAAGAATTATTTCCTTTCTCCCAGGTTCATACACTGAGTTTGGCTTTTTCTTAAGACTTAGAATAAAAAATCATGGCTATCTCCTCTTATTCCATCTTCCTGCACAAGGATGTCTCTGTGAGAATTTTATTTCATCTTTCATCTTTGGCACAGTTTTTCTGGGAATCTCTCATCCCAGGGTTTCTAAGAAAGCCGACTTTTAGGTGAAATTTAGTCTGCAATATGTTTCAGATAGAGAGTCCTTGGGATAAGCATTCTAAGATGAAAAGGGATAGAAGTAGGATTGCCAGAAGGAGAAATTGAGCTGTGAGTCAGGTCCAGTGCCAGCTTTGGTCCATACCACAGAAGGTTCTGGGGCTAAAATTGTCCAAGTGAATTGTTTTGCATTGGGTCAAAAGGGTCGGGCCTTTACACTTTGTATCTCAGTGGTTGGATAGGTCATGACCTTGGGCGAGGCTCATATCTGCAGCTGAGGCAGTCCTTGAAGGAGCTAAAACCCAAAGGCTCTCTACTGACAGCCCTTCCAGCCCCTGAGGCTACAAATCTTTTATTGGAGTGGGATCTGGGCAGTGTGCATGTTCATGTCCATGACATGTACATGTCATTTCAGAGTCATTTCTCTTTTGAGGTAATGTGAGATAGTTTGGGCAAGTCTCAAGTTTCTCCTGGAGATGGGGGTATTTTACTAACACATGCTCCATGCTCCTTCTACAGTCTTTTTCTTCATGCTATCTCCCCTTCCTGGAATACCTTGCCCAGTGGGGTGCTGGTAAATGCTTAACAACCAATTCTCTAGGAAAATTTTGAAAACTCTGGTATGTAGTGTTTGCCTACTTCTGTTGTGTAAATATTCCCATCATGACCAATTTCAAACTACCAATGTTTTATAGAACATGGATTTGGAACAAGATATTGCACAAGTGGCTTTCATAAGCCAAAGAAGCTAGCTTCAGCACACCACTTTCTTTCACACTTAGTCTAGCTGGCAAGAGCAAATTTGACCCACAAGGCACAGCCAAAATGTCAATTACTCCAATCCCAATCTTTAATAACAATATTGTGCTATTTATTTATTTCAATGATAGCATCTGTTAACTTTAATAATCCTTTTATAAATGTGTCTCCACTATTAAACATTAATTTTTTAACATTAAGACCATGCATTCTTTATTTTATATATCCGCAGTATTGAAAGCAGTAAATGCCACAAGAGGTATTTCATTTTTCTCAGTATGTTTTACTTGAATGAGCAAATAGGCAATATCATTTACACTGAGAACTATTTTATGAGTACTCATGATGGTTTGGGGGAGGCCAGCCCCAGAGTGATATGTTAGTGTAGCAGTCATGACCCCATGCTCAAAAAGTTTTCAGCACAGCTGGGAAGAAAATGAATATATATTAAATAGTAAAATATCACTAATGAAAGTATATGTGTAAATTATCTTAGTGAAGAAGAAAAGAAAAGTAACAGGTTATTGACAATAAAGAAACTGAGAAATACAATGATATTGAAGATCTACACAGATATGTAGAATAAGAGGAGAACATTTTTATTAAAAGATAAGGATGGTTATTTTGCACAACTCCCAACACACTCACTGATGAAGATATGAAATTCTGTGCTGTTGAACAGGGAATCTACACATTTGCCTAGACGTTTAGACAGTCAGGCTTTCTAGAGCAACTCCCATGTGTCTGCCTCAGTATTTGCTGATAAACTGAAGAAGCTGATAGACCTACAGTGGCCAAGGAAGAAAAAGTACATCATTGCACGATGATGAGGTGAAAACTTAGTTTATAGCCAAGAGCCACAGTAGCAGTTCAAAATCTTTCAAAACCTCAAGTTCCAAACTTGCCTCAAGAAATCAGAAGTCTTTTCATTAAAAACTATGACATTTTGGCATGAGAGACAAAATATGGGCAAATGAGAGACAGAGATTGATTTCTGGATCATAAAAGTGAGAAATTATGTAAACAGTTGTATTTTATGAAGAAAGTTATTATTGTCATTCATATTAATAATTTAATGATATCAACAAATTTATAGTTTTCAAAAGCAATCTATTCTACACACATTGTCCCTTATAAGTCTCAATTATTTGGGGGATAGAAAAGAACATACTTAGCAAAATTTGGTTATGAAAAATCTGAATCTCATAAGGGTTGATGATTAACTGAGATCACATATCTAGGAATTGAAAGAATTATAAATTTAACCAGATGACCAAGACCCAAGTACTTTATTTCTCATCTACTCAGATAGCTGCCCCAAGAGTTTCAGTGGGAAACCTTGAGGATAGAGGTTATGAAAAGCCTCCTCCCTAATCCAAACTTGCAGAGAATTCTTAGACGAATCTGCTTTGTCCTGACACTGTAGACAATAGGGTTAAGTATGGGGGGGAAAAGCAGGTAAATATCGGCCATGATGATGTGAACTATGGGAGAGAGATGTTTCCCAAAGCGATGGACCATTGACACCCCAATAACTGGCACAAAGAAAATGAGTACCACGCAGATATGGGACACACATGTGTTGAGTGCCTTTAGCCGCTCTTCATGAGATGCAATGCCCAGCACAGCATTCAGAATCAGGACATAAGAAAGAAGTACGAAGACTGAATCCATGCCCAGTGTGGTGATAACTACACACAGTCCATAGACACTGCTGATTCTGGCATCTGAACAGGATAATTTCAGAACATCTTGGTGCAAACAAAAGGCATGGTAAAGGGCATTGACATGGCAGTAGTGATAATGTCTCAGTAGCAAAGGTGTAGGAAGTACAACTCCCATGCTTCTTAGCAAGCAAGCGAAACCAATCTTGCCTGTTACACTGTTGTTAAGGATGGTGGTATAGCGAAGTGGATGGCAGATAGCAACAAAACGATCGAAGGCCATGGCCAATAGCACTGAGGACTCCAGGAATGTGAATGTGTGGATGAAGAATTGCTGAGCATAGCAAGCACTTGCCTGGATCTCCTGAGTATCCAGCCATAACACAGCAAGCATGGTGGGAAGCATGGACATGGACAGACCTAGGTCAGTCAGTGCCAAGATGGAAAGGAAGTAATACATGGGCTGGTGGAGTAAGGACTCTATCCAAATGACAGAGAGGATGGTGACATTACCAATAAATGCTACCAAGTACACAAGACAAAATGGGATTGAGAAACAAGAATGGACACACTCCAATCCAGAAAATTCCCTCAGAATAAATATGGGCTCCATGGTGTTATTGTTATTCCAGACCACCATGGTGACTTTTGGCAAACAGTAAAGAATATTTTCTGTTTTCCTCTTTTATCCCTCAAAGTTATCCCTTGTGAACATGAGCACTGCAATCAGGATACAGTATATCTTTCCTCCACCCACACAGAGAAAGGAAGAAGGTGCCTTTTATGGTTCTTACATGAGAAACAGTTCCCAGTAGCAATGAGCACTAAATTCCAGAACAAAAAGTGTGTACCACACCATCTGGTCATCTCTGACAAGAACGCTGATGAATTTGCGCTGAGGACACTAAAAATTGAAGCAGCAAAAGAGTAGATAAAGAAATCTTTACCAAACATTATAAAAATGAAAATAGAGAAAAGTCAGAGTAAATGTCTATGGATTCACATTAATTCCTGTCAGTGATGTTCTTGAGTTAATCGTTTGTTGCTTCTAGGCTATCTCTTAAATTCATAACGGAACTGTTCCCAAGGATTCAACATAATTTCCCTTCATATTTACTTTTATTCAATACTTTACAATATTTAAAAACAGAATATTTAATATTTTAGTAATAAAAATAAATGCCACATTATATAAAATGGGGACATGAAAAAGAGTAAAGTCTATAATCCTAGCATACTCGCATATTTTTTGCTGTTTAATAAAGCAATTCTTCCTTAATCTAAACTCCTCACAGTAGCAGGGAAAGTATTTACTATGATAAATATATCATAAGTTCACAATGTAACTATTAAAACTCTTCCTATGTGCCTTCCTACAAAATAAAATTAAAACTATATATTTAAATCAGACATCTGTTAGTAATAATGGGTAATATCCACTTCATTTCTATTAATCTTTTCTTGCATTTTTTTCCTCTCAAAATGTTTATAATCACATTTTTAAAAATATTCAACCTAAATATTAAATGTCTTTCCAATTTTATGACCCATTGGCATGTACCTCCATGAACCCAGAGCAATCCCAGAGATGTCACCTTTAGCATCCACCACCAATGCCTCTTAGAAACAACCAAGTTCTTTTTCCCTTTTTAATATAGAATTTTAATGTCTGGCCTTACTCTCTCTGAGCAATCTTCGCTGTGATTGCCTCTGCTGATGCTGGCCTTGCTCTTCCCCAGGCTGATGACATCGGGCAGAGCAGCTAAGGCCTGTGGGATTCTCTGCCCCTTCAGTTCCCTGCTTCCTTATTTTAGTCCTGTCTAATGCCATTGACTGCCCTTGAGAAAATTCTTCCCTTACCTCATTCTTTTTTCCCCCTCTCTATAGAGAGAAAGAGAGAGAGAGAGCAAGCTTAACCAACTGAGCCACCTAGGCACCCGTACGTACTCCATCTCTTAAAGTCAGACATCTCGGGGCGCCTGGGTGGCTCAGTTGGTTGGGCGGCTGCCTTCGGCTCGGGTCGTGATCCTGGAGTCCCGGGATCGAGTCCCGGGTCGGGCTCCCTGCTTGGTGGGGAGTCTGCTTCTCCCTCTGGCCCAATCCCCTCTCGTGCACGCGCTCTCTCTCTCTCTCTCAAATAAATAAATAAAAAGTCAGACATCTCTTCCGCAACATCTCAGCATCTCCCTCATCCTTCCTTGTAGACTTTAGTCTCTGAACTCTTAAAAGTCTAACACAAATTTCAGCCCTGGCCTGAAGTGAAGATCTTTCCAAATATAGCCCCAGATTGATCATTGGTTCCATTTGTCCAGCACTGACCTTATATTGTCTCTATTTTATTTCATAAAAGCTTCTTTTCTTTTTTTCAAATTTCCCCCCTTGATGGATTCTTATCTGCATTTTATGGTGTGAACATTGAAAGTTCTCAGGCTGAACAATCTATAATTCCAAAGAACTCTTTGGCTTAGAATCTACAAGCTGAAGAACAGAAGGAAATACCAAGCCATCCCCTCCATGTAGTAAGACAGACTTGCCATTTTCTCCTTTTTCCCCCAAGCCCAGGCCTCCCATCATCTAGGAGTGAGACACCTCCCTGGTCCTTTTCTCCAGCCCCGAGTGGTTGGAGCCCTTGTCTTGGAGAAAGCAGTCAGCTAAGCAGTTCTGCATCTACCAGGCAGAATACCAGTTCCATGCATTTCTTTTTCTTTACCTCCAAGCAACGTTTTTCTCTCTAGTCTTCAAAATCTAAAGTCCCTAGCTGACTTTCTTTTTTCTTCTACCTCACTCAGAAACCTTTTTTCGAATTTCTGTTCTAAAGCTCAGCTCATGAAAACACTCTAGACATTAACATTGAAGTATATAGCACACATGGGCATGTGTGTGCATGCACACACCCCACACACCCACACACACACCCACACACACACACAAAGAGGTTGTATTGTGGCCACAAAAGGAAAGTAGTTTACTCCATGCCAGGAAATCATCTTATGCTTTCTCTTTCAATTTTGATATAAATCACTTTTTTTTTTTAATTCTTAGAGAAGTTGCAGAAAATAAAGTGGATCACTGGTATTTAGAAATGTCTTCTTGATCTGAGCCCTCTCCATTCAGATTGCAAGGTTTAGAAAACTTCAGTTGCAGGCCTGTGCATGGATTTAGAGCTGGGACACTTGGGCTCTTTCTTGTTCTTCTCTCTCACTGAGCAGCTACCATGTCTTTCACTTTTTCTCAGTCCCTTTATGGTTGTCCTTTCTCTGTTCATTTTCTTATGACTCTATTTCTATGTCATTCACAATGATTCTTTGTGGTTCTTGACTTATTTCAACACATTTTAGTCATGGTAAATTGAAAAAGAAATAATCAGAAGAGGCTGAGACTGATACCAAGACATTTCAAGGATAGAGTGTGAAAAGACTCATCTATCCAAGTAATTAAGGGAGAGCCACTGAGGATGAGAACACCATTTGATCACAGCCTCTCTGGGGTCTTACCTGTGGTCCTCAAAAACTACCTTCTCCCCACTGACTAGCCTATCTTAAAATTGTTGAAAAAAGACATTATGATATGTCATACCTTTCAAATTGTTTACTTCTAAAGAAAATGGCGCTCACTTTCCCTTCCTACATAAATTGTGTATTGTCCTAATGATTTTACTCTCTTTAGCCTTTGTATAATAACACCCCCTGTGCCAAAATCTACCTACTGTTTATTTGTAATTAAAAAATTACACTTACCTGAAATTTATAATAACGTAATCACATCAATATGAATGTTTAATCATGCAACCAGGAGCCAGTTTCCCAAAGGATCCAGTTTCATTGTGTCTTTCTCTGCCTAAACTTTCCTCCATTGGAAGTAAAATCATATTCTCTTTCTGTTTCTATCTCTGAGGCTTTCTCTCTCTCTCTCTCTCTCTCTCTCTGCCACTTAGTTTACTTTCTAAACAGCTTTATCCTTCCTAATCTGCCCCTTGCTGCCATTTTCTTCTATTTTGTTTCACTTAAATTTGTGTCCTTTCATTAAAAAAAAAAAAAAAAGTAATTCTATCTTTTTCCAGTTCTTTTATTGCCCCTGTCTTCTCATTTCTCTTCTGTTTTGGTTTATCCTTCACCTGAGAAGAACTCCCATCTCTATCTGAAGGTCACTCATGTACTGATTACAGATGCTACTGTTTTGATTCTCTAGGAACCTGAGGTCCTGAAAACATTTGATTCCATGAACAGTGAAGCCTGAATAATTCTAACTCTCTATAAATACTCCTGGTTTCTCCCAGGATAGAAAAGTAGGGATTGGTGTCAGGGTCGGATGGGTCCCCAGAGATGAAATTAATATAAACAACCCTTAACCATAGCTGTGCCAAGAGCATATGATTATGATCCTGGAAATTGTATAAATGGATCACTCCCTCTCTCTACCACTCCTAGTCCTTTCTTTCAAATGTAACAGTTTTCCCTTCTTGAATGAGCATATGAGAATGAAAGCATAACTACTCCAACCCAGAGGGATATTGAAACTTCAGCTTCATTAGGGGCATCCATATAGAACTGTGTTAATTAAGTGCAGAGAGGCCCCTCTGTTATAAGGTATTTACAACTTCTCACTGAACAGGATGTTCATCAGTTATGTCCTTAATAATCATTTATTAAGCAACAACAGGATTCAAGTCCCCATACTAACCTCTGCAAAGGCAAAAACTATTATCTGGTTCATCACTATTTCCACTGTGCTTAGTATGGAGCATGGCTTCCTAAGACATTCTTTTTTCAGCTTATACCTTGGCTATCCACCTCTTTGCATTTCCTTATGAATTTTATACAGAGCTTATCAATTTCCACTAAGATCTATATTGGGACTTTCATTGTGAATGTATCAAATTTGTAGATCAATTTTGGGAGAATTGAAACTTTTAGGTTACCAGGTCTACCGATCTGAGAACATAGACCTCAATTAATTAAGGTCTTTATTTTTTCTCAATATTGTTTTATGCTTTTAAAATAAGAACTATTATATATCTTACATTATATTTATTCCTATTTGATACTAATTTATGCTAATATGAATAGAACTTATAAATTATCTTTTTTTCTAAATCTCTGGTACTGATATATATATATATATATATAT
>NW_027397097.1:821751-841239 GCF_003265705.2 Callorhinus ursinus
TATATATATATATATATATATATATATAATGACTGCAAGATGCCCTCAGCAAGAATTATTAGCAAACTTTGAAAAAAAAAAGGTTTATTACTTATAGGACCTGGACATTACATGGCACACCTGGGACCACACAGCAAGGTGCAGGGTGGAGGCTGGGGAAGGGGAGAGAGCCCACTCTTGCACAGGGACCTGGCATTCTTCTTTTATTGGAGTCAAGGTTGCCAACTTGACTAGTCAAGGGACTAGAGTTTCTTGGGCTCACTCTTTATTGGTGATTTTTTAAATTTAAATTCAATTAATTAACATATAGTGCAGTATTAGTTTCAGGGTAGAATTTAGTGATTCATCAGTTGCATATAATGCTCAGTGCTCATTACATCAAATGCCCTCCTTAATGCCCATCACCCGGTTACCCCATCCCCCAGCCCTGTCCCCTCCAGCAACCCTCAGTTTGTTTCATAGAGTTAAGCATCTCTTATAGTTTGTCTCCCTCTCCAATTTCGTCTTCCCCTCCCTTCCCCTATGTTCATCTGTTTTGTTTCTTAAATTCTACATATGAGTGAAATCATATGATAATTTAATGGTGAATTTAAAACATAAGAGCGGGAATTTAAAGAGAGAGAAGTAAAAAAGCACATGGCCTAAATGGTCAGTCATCTAAGGAGCCTCAGAGGCCCCTTAGGGGAGGGGGGTTGGTTTAGGGGGCCTGGTTCTCTATCTAATTGTGTGGCTGGCAGTGTTTACCTGAAATAGTCATCTTTGAAATGGATGCCTCTTTGAAGTGGAGGCTTAATCAAAGCTTAAGTCAGGTACTTGCTTTAAAAAAAGAGAAACCAACTGTCAGGGTTTACACTACAATTGATTTAGTGCAATGGTTAAGACCCCTCGTGCAGTGTTGAGCAGAAGTGATGAAAGTTATGTTATTTTCCCTTTGTTGCTCTCACAGGTAACATTCTCAGCATTTCATCATTAATGTATGTTTGCTAGCATATTTTTTTGTAACTACCTTTATCAGAGAACATGTTACTTTCTATTGTTCATTTGATTAAATGTTTTATCAAGAATAGATGGTGAATTTCATAAAGTTATTTTCTGTGTCCATTGAGATTTGTGATTTTTACAATTCATATGATTTTCCTTCATTATCTTATTAATGTGATTAATTATATTGATTGATTTTTAAATATCAACTTTATATTTCAACCCACATTGGACATGTTACTTGACTTTCCTTTATTTATTGCCAGGTTTAGTTTGTTAATATTTTGTTTAGGATTTTTTACATCTGTGTTCATCAGTGAGAGTACCCCAAAATTTTCCTTACTTATAACGTTTTTGTCATGTTTTGCTATAAGATTATGCAGAGTTTGAAAATAATCTAAGAAAAATTTTTTTCCAACTGGAAGATTTTGCATGGCACGATGTCTTTATTAAATGGCTATCCAGGGGTAGTTTTACATATAGTCTTGATAGATAACAGTTAAAAGATGGTTCAGATTTTCTTTTTTGTTAGTTTTGAAAATACTTGTGAAGAAATATAATTATAGATTATATTTTTAAACATTTGTAGGGCTACTTGGATTTTCTACTTCTCCCTTTGCCTATTTTTGTAAGCTATGTTTAATTAAGAATGTATATTCTAGATATAAATTTTGATATTTATTAACTAAAAATTACTCATTACACATCTTTATGATCTTTCAATGTCTTCAGGAGTGTCAACATATTGCCTTTTTCATTATTGATGTTGGTTTTATATGCATCGTCTCTTTTATACTTACCAGTCATACCACGGATAATTTCATTGATTCTTCAAAAAGTCAATTGTCAGAGGTTAAGTTCTCCAAAAGTAAATATTAAGAGAATTTGGGATGTAAAGTGTAGGTACTTTGTCTAGAAAGTATGAAAGCTACCTGCTTTGGTCAACTCTCTGTATATCTCAATTTTATCATTGTGCCTCCATGTGCATGTAATTAATCTTTGTTTTCTTTCTCCTGTTAATCTATCTCAAGTCAATTTCATTCTTAGACCAGCTAGAAGAAATTTAAAGGGTAGAGGAAAAATTGTCCTTCCTCAACAATACCTGAAAATTGTGCTGCCAAGCACTGATTAAAGAGGTTTACATCCATTACAGCATTTAGACTTATGACAGTAGATAATTACAATTATTTAGCAAATGCAAAACTGAGTTATAAGGAGGTTAAATAATTTGCTGAAAGTCTCAGAGCTAATAAGTAAGTGGATAGGCTACCATCCTAACACCAGGTCTCTATAGCTGCAATCTTCAATATAGCATAAATAACATTCTTCAAATGCTACCCATGTAATTACATATGAAAGATTTATTCCTAATCTTATTTTTTCTTACCTTTTCAGCTAATTTGAGAGTTTCACGGCCATCTCTGCTAGAGTTTTCCATTCTATTATACTCCTCTCTCGCTTTGATCACAGTGACTGAATATACAAAATGCTGAGACACACCAAATTGTAAGAACAAATTTTTACTCTTAAAAACCATCTTTATTGGGACCCAGAAGTGTTCTGAGCTTTGACTCAGCTGCCTTAAATAGGATCAATTCTTTAGGGATTAGTTCAAGCAGTCCCCAAGGTTGCGTTAAGGCCTTGAGTTCTTTGATCTTCCAGTGAAGCCACTAAAACTCAGGTTGAATGATGCTTCTGTGCCATCATTGGGGCATTTCAGATGAACATCTTTTCCTTATGAGGACAGAAGAAAACAATAAACTCCAAGTGGAATTTCCTGCCCAGATACCCTCCCTTCCAGCAGGCACAGACCATACAGTTGCTGAATTCTTTTGATATCATCACCATCAAGATGGAAGGTTCTAGGGTCCCAATTCACATATGTGGGGTACATTATGGAGTTCAGACTCTTGGAGTGCAGCAGGCCCAGAGAATGGCCTAGTTCATGAATGGCAACAAGGAACAGATTAAACCCTGAAAAGGTACAGACAAAAGTATAAATATTAACTATGCATAAAGAAGGCAGAAAAAGAAGGGAGAAAAAAGGAGAGAACAGAAAAGGAGGAAATAACAAATGTTAGAAAGCAAGAAAAAGGCAAGCAGAGAGGGAAGGAATCTAGTGGGAAATAGAATGGCAGAACAGATGGACAGATAAACTGGAAGTGAACAAGAAGCATGGAGAAAATTGAGACACACTGATTAATGGAAGCAAAGACATAAAGAGAGAAAAGAAAATGTGACCATGTGTTTATGATAGGAGTATCTTTGTTCAGAAATGATCCCACCTGCCCCCACTCAAATAGGAGACCCAATTCCTCAACCAAATTTTCCCATCTCACCCTGGACACTCTGAGTCCTTCCCTTTACTCTCTTTACTACCTTCTAGGCCCAAATGAAGACCATCATTACCAACACCTGGGCTCCCAGAGAGTTCTAGCATTCCTACCAGGTAAGGTCTTTACCTCTGTATGAAGTTGACCAATGTTCTGCTCTGTCAAAGTGGGTAACTCCTGAAGGTCCAGAATTTGGTAAAAAAGCATGACCTAAGACACCACCTGGTCCATCAAAGGGCCAACAATCTCCATGGGCTGTGGACAATGACAAGCTATTGTCACAATGGGGGATCCGGGAAAGGGCAGGAATGGTCCTAGTAAGCCTCAGTGCCTTAGAGTACCATGCAACTGGATAATGCTAGAGGTGTGAGAGGGCTAAGGCACCATCTATGCAGAGGAATGGGGTGGCACCAAAAATCTATTTATCTTCTGTGGTAAAAGAAGAGGAGAAGATGGCAGAGGTTGAGTGAAGGTTATATGTTGGACAGAAAAACTTCTTCCCAAAATGAAAGGAAAAGGGAGAAGGAAACTTAGACTCTACAGTGTTTTATAAATAGGTTGGATCAACTTTGAACAGTGTTTCAATAGATTTGAGGGCTACACAACTGCCTTTTGACAGGCAAATAAATGTACAGTCACCCTCCTTTACTCTGTTCACACAACAGTGCATCTCCTCCCCTATCTCCTGCTACATTGTACTAAAGATGTCTTTCTGTGTTATAGACTTACTGATTTCCATTAGGTTTGTCTTTTTTCAAAAGCTGAACTAGGTGGACTGGGTTTTTCTTTATGGATTGAGACCATTTGCCCTTTACATGGGACACCATACCCTCCTTCCCATGTCTGTTTCTTACCTAAGTCCCAGAAAGAAATCTTGATGTCTGCATCTTGATTTTTCACTTGCTGGAAAATCAAGAGGGTCACATTGCTCCAGATGGAAACTGTGTCTTGCATAATGCCTTTCACTATGGATGGGTTTATATCTCTTGGGTAATTGATAATCCTGAAAGAAGAAATCTTTAAGTGGAATAGCTCAGAGGTATGGGAATTATCCTACGTCTAAAAAGAAATGACTGCTTTGGGGCAAATCACTTAATATTTTTGGGACTCATTTTGCTCATCTGTAAAATAAATTCCCAAAGAATTAAACCTGCAAAATATAGATTCCTAAGAATTTAGACATTTGTTAGATTTCTGAGAATTTTATCAAATTCCCCACATTCCTATATAAACTAAAGTCTGAAAACCATAGCCCTACAAAGTAGTTATGAAAAAATAATCAATGTGGACTCAATTGAAAAATGTACAGCATTCTATATAAGTTATTATTAGTTGGCTTTGGATGTCTCTAACATGCTTTGGATTCCCCACAGAAAGAGTACCCTAGATAGGGAGCAAAAATACGTCAAAATTCTCTGCTATAAACAACCCCTCCCCCACCACACACACACACACACACACACACACACACACACACACGCACACACTTCAAAAAAAAAAGTTTTAACTAAGCAGAAGTCAGTAGAAGTGCCTCCAGGAGGCACTCATTGCTCCAGGCTTTAACAACAAACACCTGTAGGTCAAAGTGTGCTTATCCCATTTAGAACTTCCTGGGAAAGTGGAGTCATTAGCCCCATCAGTTACTCCACAGTGGGGATGGTGTGGCACAGCCAGCGTCTGCTCATCCTGTAGGTCTGTCTCATTCAGATGGAAGGGCGGCAGGTGCTGTATGTCTTCCCCCTGGGTGAGGAGTGGTGACTCTTGGTCCGGAAAATCTGATGGGAATAGTCCTGGGTGAGAGGGAAGGGATGAGTACTTAGAGAGGATAAGGGCAGACTTGCACTACCAGCAACCTGGGGCAGAGCCTCTTTTGAGGTTCTGGGAAGGATGGGGCTTTCTGTATCTGGCCTTCTTAAACCTCCTGTTCTCAGTTGAATGATGACATCTATCCCTGATTCTCCTGTCACGGGGAGACAATAAAATAAAAGTGACCTAGATAGCCTGTTAAAAATTCTCCAGAAATAAAGCATCCAGTGTCAGGAAAGAGAGGCCCAAGAATAAAGGTATAAGGTGTTAGGTGGGACTTGTCCAGGGAAGATGGTGTCTGGTCTTCCTGACCAATTGAGGTGTTCTCAATCAGGACAGAATCTATGACTCCCATGACGTAAAATTTGGCCATTTCTGCATACCCACTTCATTTGCATTTATACGTTCCATTCCATTAAGATACTTTTTTAGAACTCATTCATTAGCTACTCCCTGTCTCCATTAACTTTCTTACCATCTGGTACTGAATTTCAACTTCTGGGGGAAAAAAGAAGTACACCTTATATTACAGTCAGGCTCTATCTGTATCTATGTTTGAACTCTAGTATTTTAAGGGCAGTACTTATTCTAACTTGGCCTACACCACAGTTCTTATGATAGTACTTGATATAAACTCATGATTAATTTTTACATTTGGTATAAAATTACATTTTTATGCCTTTATTTTATTGTGGACTTGGCTGGGCACTCAGAGGCATATGATTTAGCATATTTTTCTGGACTAAGTATGAGCAGGAAATTTTACCCAGCCCCTGAGTAATTATGAAGTACACAACTAACACCAGTTTCAGTTATTTTGGATGCTTAAAAAGTCTAGAACAAATTCACAGTTGCTTGACAAATTTCAAAGTGTGTAGTAGACAGTTTGAGAGGTTTCTCAGTCCATAGGAAGGACAAGTTTATTAGTCCATTTAAATCACTTCCTCTGATTGCTCACCACCTGCCAGATTCAGAGATGCAGACCCTGAGTGTTCTTCTATGCCCTTCCAGGAGGCTAAGAGTAGGGGAGGGGAGCACTGCAATTGCATTATTCACTAGGCACTATAAGAACAGTACTTTTAGGGGCCCAAAGATGATTTCATTACTTCTGAAATCAGAAGAAAAAAACCTGAAAGATTAAAGAAAATGAAAAAAGATTTAGTATGTAATATTAATATATTCATTTTTAGACCATGTGGTAACTGTATGGATATAAAATATAATGGAAGAAGAGCCCACAACAGTCATAATGTTACAACATGGTCAAATCAGCACACCTACCTTAATAAAGTCCAGTCCTTTAAGGTCGATTGCAGGGGGCACTGGGAAGGCAAGGCACCAAGGCAGGAAAACAGTAACCTTGAAGACGGCAGGCTGCATGGCAAATGCTCATTCTCCCCCTGCCTTAACTCATGTACCTAACATTGATCATGGAGCCTTTATAGCCATGCTGGCCACATCCAGTGACTCATGCTGCCAGTTTGCCCTTTCCTTGCACTGGTTAGTGTCATCATTGTCCTTCCCGAGCTGAAGGCAGAGTGGTCAGCCTGGCAGGGTGACGACAGCAGCCATGGGATTTATTTTGCCATTCATTTCACACCTAATGGCCCTCAGAATACCTGGCCACAGCCCTGTTAGAGGAAATAATGGTATATCTCAGGTTATAAAGGACATTATTATTTAAAAATGGAAGAAAAAAAACCCAAGAAACTGGAGACATAGAAACAATTTATTATACCTTTGCATATAGAATAATTTCTTTACTAGTCACAAACAAATATTACCTTGCTCCAGAAGCTAAAAAGAGAGAGGTATGTGAAATTGAGGAAGAGAGTAGCATCCAATGTAGTGAAAATTTAGATCAGAATATGAAAAAATCTCTGAGACCCATATAGAAGAGTTATAGGGACACACAGAATGATAAAGTTGCTAAAAATATGTTTGAGAAAATAAGTCAATTGACTATAAATTGAGAGAGACACAGAAATTTATATACACAGCAAAAGATTTCAGTTGATAGCCTTTGAGATCACACAAATATGAGTATGAACATTAACTCAGCTACCTAAAAGTTGATCTACCTTAAGCAAGTTTTTTAATACTGTAAAGCCTCCATCTCTTTATCTGTAAATTAAGGAAACTAATAATATTCACATAATTTGATGTGTAAGGGAGATAGAAACTGAGCACTGGGCTTGGTAACAGTAATCACAATAGGCAAGAGCTATTTTACAATTATTTTTACATTCACACGGACACAAAAGTTGAAGCAGAAACAAAGACCTGGAGACACCGAGAGAGAATGATTCAAACACCAAGCTTTACTGAACACTTTCTGAGTGCCCAGACCTGAAATTGCCTCCAATGAGGGAGACACGGAGTGAACAGATGCAGTTCCATTTCTTGCTCTCAGGAGCTCATTCTTTGGCAACCCCAGGGACACCTGCTACACTGCTCCTCTGAGGACTATGCCTCTCCCTCCTATTCCTGCCAGTTCCTCCAGATAAACCAAAGGGGATAAAACGACTCTGGGAAGAGAGTGGAAATAGGATAGGAAATGAATGGAGAAAGTAGGGGTGTTCATTACTTCTGACTCACCCCCAAAACTCTAGATCCCCGCTTCTACATCAATTCCTTCTGACAATTGATCTTAATCAAATTTCTTTCTTCTTCTTCCAGGGGTGCCTACTCCCTGAATATGATACCATCCAGGTGTTGTCCCTGCAAACACAGGCTCAATAGGTCCAATTGGTCTACCTTCACCTATTCTCTGAAAACATGCCCTTCTAGGGAATGAAACTTCCATTCATGCTCCTTTGGAGAACTGAAGCCCTCTGCTCTGTCTTCCCATCCCTGTCTTCCTCATGGCTGGGAAAGACACCATATTTGATTGCTATTTCTCTGCCTTGGCAATATTTGGCATTGGGGAGTGGTGAAAGAGGCTGTGAGGACTGCGCCAACCATGATGTTGGCATTAAGACCAGGTTCACAATTCCATTAAATGTTAGCCTGATAGCAAGATGTGATAGAAGCCAGAGTTCCAGGCCTTGGGCCTATAGTAAAAACAAAAATCAAATAACAGGTGTTAAGGATGAAAATTGAGGATCATATAAGAACTTGTAAAACATAGGCAATTATTGAGGACCTATTATGAAATAAGTCTGTATTTTATGCCTTTGGCAAATATTATAATAACTTTATATGTTAAAAGATGGGACTTGGGGCGCCTGGGTGGCTCAGTCAGTTAAGCGTCTGCCTTCAACTCAGGTCATGATCCCAGGGTCCTGGGATCTAGCCCCGCATCAGGCTCCCTGCTCAGCGGTGAGTCTGTTTCCCCCTCTCCCTCTGCCCCTCCACCTGCTTGTTTGCTCCCCACCCTGCTTCTCAAATAAATAAATACAAATTTAAAAAATAGATAAATAAAAAAATAAAGATGGGACTTGAAAATAAGAGATAACATACTAATGTTATGTAGTTAAGGAATAAAGTTAGTTTCAAATTCAACACTGAAATGTTCCACCAATAAGGGGAACAAAATTACATATAGATGACAGATAATCAATCCATCAATAGACGATAGGTAGATAGATGATAGATGGGTAGATAGATAGATAGATAGACAGATAGATAGATATAGATAAATAGGTAGATAGATAGATAGATAGATAGATAGATAGATAGATAGATAGATAGAGGATAGAAAACCACTACCCAGCAACAACAGGGAACCAATTACTGACACATACAACAAAACAGACAACATCAAAAACGTTAGTTTGAGCTAAACATGTGTGATTATAGTTACATTTATGTGAAGTTCAAGAAAAAGCAAACTAATTTATGGAGAGAAAACTGAACAGGGATTTACTCTGTGGAGGAGAGAGAGGATTGATGGTAAAATATACACACAAGGGAACTTTCTCAAGTGATAACACCTTCTATTTATTGACTAGAATCTGGATAATACAGGAGGATTCACTTTTCAAAACTCACTACTTAGTTATCTGTGCATTTTACCACATGCTAATTATACTTCCATAAAAATAAGTATCATTTATTTAAGTAAATAAGAGAAATGTAGATCAATAAGGTACCAGATGTTACACACACTTCATCCTGAATGATACAGGACTATAATATAAATGGTAATATCTGTGGTCAAATGAGCATATATATA
Source organism: Callorhinus ursinus (assembly GCF_003265705.2). Taxonomy (NCBI): domain Eukaryota; kingdom Metazoa; phylum Chordata; class Mammalia; order Carnivora; family Otariidae; genus Callorhinus; species Callorhinus ursinus. The sequence goes on from NW_027397097.1 coordinate 831,049, forward strand.
ATAATGTTGATTTTTTTTAATGTGGGAATGCTATAAACTAGTTTACATTCTAAGAGAAGGAAGTTATATTCTAAAGATATGGGTAAATAAATAATGGATAATCCAACATAAGAATTAAGAAGATTGGAAGTGTTTGTGGTAAACTTGGAGAAGTGAATATTCTAAATCTGGAAAAGGCAAGATGGAGTTAAGATTGCCTATAAACCAGGGGTGTTTATTCTTAGGTAGGTATAATATAAAGATAGGTTATTTCTTATAGCCTCTTTCAAATTTGTAAAATATGATTTTGTTCACTATGTTCCCATAGGCCTTAATCTTCATTTCCAAGATGAATAAACTAAAGTTTAAGAAACAGTACAACCTCTCCATAGAAAAGGTAAAAATAATAAGATTTGCATCCCTATCTGGTTAACTCTAAAGCAAATTCTATTAAATGAGCATGCTGCTTATATTTATTGGCAGACATCCATCATTATACCATCAACACATCCTTGGTCCTTCAAACAGAATAAATTCACAAACCTTGGAGCCTAAGCTCAGGGGAGTCACAGTGTTAGAAATAATACCTAACTGTCAAAAGTTACTAGAAGTTTTCCAAAATGTATTGTAACACTGAAAAAAGAGCACAAACCTTTTTGAATCTCTTATGTCTCCTCAGTTATTCTGAAATCTCTTTTTTAACCCCTCCCACTCATCAATCCCTGAAATGCTCCTGCACACATTCTTTGTCAGTTCTTCATTACTCTCCTGTCCCTCAGAAGTGGCCAGTTGGAGGTTGGCTTCACCATCTAGGCTAGATGTCTTCAGGAAGTGAGAAGTTGGGCCCTCCCTGACCCTTGACAGGACATGATCAGAGTCCCCCATAAAGGGCAGTTCTTCAGTTACTCTGACTTGTTCTTATAATTCTGGTGCAGAATTGTTAATAAATGAAATCCCCCCATGTTTCCCAGTCTGTAAACTCTACCATAGACTCATTAAGGACCGACGGGGACTTTTCCAATTTGCAGATAGATACAGCAGTCTTTGGAACCAAGAAGGAACCCATTATTTATTAGATGAATAAATGTGTTCAGTGAAAGAATCTCATAGCTACTAATGAGATTAAGTTGTTTGTATCTATTTTGCTAGTGGTAAATGGGAGCACATAACTCAAGTTTCTCAACCTAGGGCAGATAAAAGTTACAATAATTTATTGAGTACATATTCTATGTCAAGCATGTACTATCTTTCTCATTGACACAACCATTCGTGAAGTAGGAGTTTTATTACTTTCTTCTTAGACTTAAGGAAACGAGGACTTCACAACATTTGACCATCATTTGACAGTCATAATACTCAAAAAAGAGTGTCTTAATCTGAAGGCAGAACAGTTCATCACTGAAGTGGACTGCCAATTTCAAAGAGATTGCTTCATCACTTGTGGTGCTACACATCACTGCAATACTGTTTCTGGTGATCCCAGGGTGCACTATGCAATGTGATAGGGTGGACTCAGATGAGTAGACACCTGTAAGACTGACCCAGTACTCAAGTAAATGAGTGCTGGGTGCTGAGGCCTCGCTTAACCTAAGAAAGTAAATGAGTGGCATATTAATAATTCAGCCACAGACAAGAAGTATGTGTTTGAAGTACAGCAGCGTTTCTTGAAATGCGACGTAAATATGAATCATTTGAGGATGCTGTTAAAGATATAGATTCTGATTCACTAGTCTTAGATGGTCCTAGTATGTTTATAAGTTTTTATTTTAATTCCAGTTAGTTAACATACAATGTTATACTAGTTTCAGGTGTACAATACAGTGATTCAACAATTCCATACAACACCCAGTGCTCATCACAACAAGTGCATTCCTTAATCCCCATTACCTGTTTCACCCATCCCCCCCACCTGCCTCTCCTCTGATAACCATCAGTTTGTTCTCTATAGTTAAGTGTCTGTTTCTTGGTTTGTCTTTCTCTCTCTCTTTCTCTCTTTGCTCATTTGTTGTGTTTCTTAAATTCCACATATCAGTGAAATCATATGGTATTTGTCTTTCTCTAACTGACTTATTTTACTTAGGATTATACTCTCTAGCTCCAACCATGTTGTTGCAAATGGCAAGATTTCATTCTATTTTTATGGCTGAGTTCAAAATATATATAAAATACATCTTTATATATACATATATAAAATACATCTTCTTCATCCATATATATATAATACATCTTCTTCATCCATATACATATAATACCTCTTCTTCATCCACTAATCAACCAATGAGGACCTCATATTTTTAATTTCTAACAAGTTCTTAGGTAATGCCAATGCTGCTTATCTAAGGATCACACTTTTTGAGCAGTTACAAGGCAAGAGGTTTTGAAAACGTAGGGAGTGTAGAAGCTGTGAATTCAATAAGAAAGCTTTGAGAATGAATACTAGATTTTACATTTTACTTTAAAAATGAACAGCTATGAGAAACAGTAAGCCATTTCTCCTCCCCTCCCTACCCACACTTTCACCCTCTTCATCATTCCAATAGCATCTGATGCCTGGGGCTAAAAAATCTGGCTTAGTCCCAAAATCTTTCCCAGCAGAGTATGGATTGTTTTCCAACTCCTTCTGGGTAAACTTTCTTAGTGGCAGGAGAAAAAGCATTTTCAAAGTACAGGAATGCATAAACTACATTTGTGTGATTAAGGTAATGAGGCGGCAGGGGCTGGGAGGCATTTTCCAAAGCTGGGAAATTGTTGCCTTTGTTATGACACTGGAAACTCTTCTGGGAAAAAGTGACTCAGTATCTCATTCATCTAGATGTAGAAGAAATGTTTCCACAACAAAACTAGACTTTGGGCTTAGACTGAGAAAAGAATTACTGGTAGAGAATGTAGGGGACAATCAGAGATGGGAACAAGGGAATTGTACAGGCTGTGAAGAGTCATCAGTACCCCTACAGCAGTACAGAGCAACAAAAATGTTTATCATCATGTTTAATTATTTAATTATTATCAATGTATATTTTCTCTCCTGAAACTATTCTGCATTCACAATTTATCATTTCTGTCCAGAGAATACCATGTCATTTGTGATACAAATGTTATTAAGATACAAAGCCTTCCTTAAATTAGTTTGCCATTTCATAGAATGTTTTGTAAATTAAACATATAATTGTGAGACAGTGCTAAGCCTTGTAATAAATATACACAAGTTAGACTAGGGACTGACTGAATGAGATGTTGACCTGGGTTGTAACCTGGTTTGGTCGGAGGAAATAAATATAGGAGTAACCCAGCTCTTTATTTAAAAAAGTATCATAGGAATAAAATAAATAAAATAAAATAAAATAATAATATTAAATAAAAATAAAATAAAAAGTATTGTAGGAACTCAGGGGAAAAGCCTGGAACTTTATGTCAATCCTTTTGGTTGGAGTGTAGCTTTATATTAAGCAAATCTCTTTCATGGATATAAGAATGTAGAGAGAAGGGGTGCCTGGGTGGCTCAGTCGTTAAGCGTCTGCCTTCGGCTCAGGTCATGATCCCAGGGTCCTGGGATCGAGTCCCACATAGGGGTCCCTGCTCAGCAGGAAGCCTGCTTCTCCCTCTCCCACTCCCCCTGCTTGTGTTCCTGCTCTCGCTGTCTCTCTCTGTCAAATAAATAAATAAAATCTTAAAAAAAAAAAGAATGTAGAGAGAAGTGGGAAACAGATTATCCAGCCTTAAAAGTGATGTAAAATAATTTATATTATTTACATTTTATAAATGTACATTTACATTATCAGTGTTTATTCAAATAGGTATAATAATAATTATCAAAAAATAACCACAATAATAAGAGCAGCCAACTTTTACTGATTGTTAAGTGTCACAAGCTATTTATATGAATTAGCCCATTTAACCCTATTTTATAGATTAGGAAATTAAAACTCAGAGAGTTAAACAATCTTCTTAGAGTCAGAGGACTTTAACTGGCAAAACCCGCAATTTTTACCTATAACACAAATACACACACACAAACACACACATACATACATATACACAAAAACACACATATATGTGTTATAAAAATTGTACATTCTTCACCAAACAGACTGACCACAGACTCTGAGGCTGCTCCATGACCTGGCTCTCACCCTGTTCAACCACGGTCTCAGGCACTCCTGGCTGGCTGGGAATCTAGGAGGAATTATGCCTGTCCACACCCCTAGTAAAAGGTCCACCAACCATAAACATGACTGAGCTCAGAAGCAGCCTTGTGACCTGGCTCCAGCCTCATTCAACCAAAGTCCCAGAGGCAGTCCTATCTGTCCAGGGACCTGGCAGGAGAAGGTCTTTACCTACCAAAACCAGTCTATAAAGACTGGAAGAGGTGACAGCTTCTTAAAATACGCAGACACAAATGGAAGGCTACCTGGATCATGAAGAATCAAGCAAACATGACACTAACATAGGAAACCAATAAAGCACCAATAGCTAACCATAAAGAAATGGAGATCCATGAATTGTTTGACAAAAAATTAAAAATGATCATCTTAAAGAAACTCAGTGAGCTACAAGAGAACACAGACAATTAAACAAAATCAGGAAAACAATACAAGAACAAAAAGAAATTCACTAAAGAAATAGAAACCATAAGAAAAGAACTATCGCTGAAAAATACAATTACTGAGCTGAAAATTCAATAAAGAGCTTCAACAGCAAACTGGATAAACAAAAGAAAGTGAGGGAACTCAAAGAGAAGTTATTTGAAATTATGCAATTGGAGGAACAAAAAGAAAAAAAAGTATGAAAATAGTGAAGAAGTCCTGAAAGAGTTATACAACACCATGAAGAGAATGGATATACATATGATAGAAGTCCTAGGAGAGAAAGGGGCAGAAAGCTTATTTAAAGATATAATGGCTGAACTTCTCAAATCTAAAAAGGTTACTGACATTCAGATTCATGAATCCCAAAGAAACATAAGTACATTAAATCCAAAGAATTTTACCCTGAGATACATTATAATTAAATTATCAAAAGTCAAACACAAAGAGAAAATTTTAAAACAGCAAGGAAAAAGTGAATTATTATTTTTTTGAATTATTATACAAGAGAGCCCCTATAAGACTATCAGCAGATTTCTTACCTTGCAGGCTAAGAGAGAGTAGGAGGTTATATTCTTAGTACTGAGAGAGAGAGACAAAACAAAACTTCAAGCTAGAATGCTTTGTACAGAAAATCCATCCTTTAAGAATGAAAGAGAGATAAAGATTTTCCCAAACAAGAACTGAGGGAGTTTGTCACCAGGAGACCTGCCTTAGAAGAATTGTTTTAAGTTGTTCAGGTTGAAGAGCTTCAAGTTGAAGAACAAGTTTTTCAAGTTGAAGTCCAAGTAGAAGAACTTCAAAAAGTTCTTCAATTTGAAAAAAGGACATTAAACAAGCAAAAAAGTAAAAGTAAAATAGCTCCCTAATCTTACATAAGAAAAAAAATCTCAATGCTGAAGATAAATATAAAGAGAAACAGAAAGTTGTAATGGTAGTGTGTAAATCACTTAACACTAGTATGTAAATTTGAAGACAAAAATAGTAAGAATAACTATAACCACAGAAATTTGCTAATGGAAAGATAATGTAGAAAGAAGAAAAAATTGGCATCAATTACATAAAATATGCTGGGAAAAGTAAGTGTAGATTATAGAGATATAATTATAGTTAGTTAATAGTTATCAGCTTAAAACAGACCACTATATCTATGATTGGTAGGTGCAAGTCCCATGATAAGTACACACACACACACACACACACACACACACACACACACACACACCATACAGTAGATATGCAAAAAATAAAGAGAAACAAGAAAATACAAAACTGACAGAAAACAATTAAAAAATGGAAATAGTAAGTCCTTACCTTACTAAATGTAAGTGGACTAAATTCCTCAATCAAAAGCTACAAAGCGGTTGAATGGATAAACAATACACAGCTATATGCTCTCTACAGAAGTCTCACTTTAGATTTAAGGACACACATATGCTGAATATGAAGTAGTGTTGAAAGATACTTCTTATGAATGCTAACTAAAAGAAGGCAGAGATGGCTATACTTACATCAGACAAAACAGATTTTCACTTCCAAATTATCACAAGAAACATCAAAGGTTATCATATAATGAAAAAGAGTCAATTCAACAGGAAAATATAACATTTACAAAAATATATGCAACCAAACATAAAGCACCTAAATATACAAAGCAAACATTGACAGATTTAAAGGGAAAAATAGTAGTACAGGAATAGTAGGAGGCTTTAATATCCCACTCACTGCAATGGACAGAAAGTCAATAAAAAAACAGCAGAACTAAATGACACAATAGAAAAATGTGGAGCTAACAGGTAAATGCAGAGCATTCCACCCAATTCTTTCTTCTCAAATGCATATGTCCCATTCTCCAAGGGATCACATGCTAAGTCACAAAAAAGTCTTAACAAATTTAAGAAGATTGACTCATTCCAAGTATATTTTCCAAACAACATGAAACTAGAAATCAGTACTAGAAAGAAAATAGTAAAATTCATTAACACATGGAAATTAAAGACACTCTTAAACAACTATTGGGTAAAAGAAGAAATTTAAAAAGTTACTAAATATCTCCAGACAAATGGAAACAAAAACACACATAGCACACCACAACTTATGGGATGCAAGAAAAGAAGTACTAAGAGGGAAGTTTGTAGAAATAAACATCTATATTAAAAAAGAAGAAAGCTGTCAAATAAACATCCTAACTTTATAACCCAAGGAATCAGAAAAACAAACAAACAACAAAACAAAACAACAAAGCCCAAAGTTAGCAGTAGGTTTCTGATTTGGATGGACTTCTTATCTTTGTTCCCATATAGGTAAGGTGTTTTGTTCCTTTGAATTCTTTTAGGATTTTTTTTTTATCTTTGATTTTATGTAGTTTGAAAATGATAAGCCTAAGTGTAGTTTTTTTGATGTTTATCCTACTTGATGTACTCTGAGCTTCTTCAATCTGTAACTTGGTGTCTGACATTAATTTGATTTTAGGCTTCTCTCTTTTTTTCTTAGTCAAGCCAAGGGTTTATCAATTTTGTTTATATTTTCAAAAAAGCAATTCTTTGTTTTGTCAATTTTAAAACTATTTTTCTATTTTCCATTTCATTTATTTCTGGTCTAGTCTTTATTATTTCAGGTTTTCCAACCCAGCATTAGTTTCCAAAGTGGTTTCTGCTAGTGAATTCTGCTCCAGTTAACTGAGACTCCTTGTATTCATTTTTCTGTCTCTCTAATCTTGGGTGCAGGGGCTTGTCTGTGTCCTCACCTCTTAGTGCTTCTAGGAGAGTTGTTAATTTTTCACTCACTTCAGGATGGAGAAGCAATTTCCAAGCTCCTTACATATGGAACCAGGAACCAGAAGTCCCTATTCTTCATGTTTGTATCAGTATTTTGAATTCTTTATTGACTATGCTAAACAGTTAAACAATATGCTTATAATTGTTTTGTTATTCAAAGAAATATGAGCATACATCTTGACTTCTGGCTTAGTAAAATGAGGTTATTTGTGTCCACAAAATTTCCTTTCACTGACTATATTTTTACTTCCAAATTGTTTATACTGTTTTGTTACCACTAAGAAACCTCTCGTGTTTTTTCCTTTAAAAGTTGAAGATATACATGGAGGGGGAGATGAACCATGAGAGACTATGGACTCTGAGAAACAAACTGAGGGTTCTAGAGGGGAGGGGGGTAGGGGGATGGGTTAGCCTGGTGATGGGTATTAAAGAGGGCACATATGACTGGAGCACTGGGTGTTATATGCAAACAATGAATCATGGAACACTACATCAAACACTAAAAAAAAAAAAAGTTGAAGATATACAAATAATGGTCTTAATTTTATGACTGTGGGAATATACATAGTGCATAATTATTGCACACCTATTTTATTTGCACAGTTACTTAAATTTTCTTGTTTTTAAATTAATTTTATTTTTTAATTATTTTGCTTTAATCACTTTCTTACATTGTTTTAAATTTGCAAGCATAATGCAAATCCTAGACTTCCCATGCATTCCTGTATATATTGCCCTATTAGAGCTCTCCCTCATCTTTTTCCAAACTAGACTTGACACTCTCTAGCTTGTTGCACATGTGACTTCCTGGGACTTACTTTAATTACCTTATGGTTTTGCACTGATTCTTAGGGCTCATGTATTCTCCTTCTATTAATTCACTTGGTTTATTGGAAACTACCCTCAAATAACTTCTTAGGTTAAATTAATTATATCTAAGTACTTAGAAAACATTAGCTCCTTTGTCTTCTAAAATCCTGTCTAACTACTGCAATTTTTTACCCACATCTAATTTTATTTGTTTTGCAGTCAAATATATTATTTTTAGATGTTCATTTATTTTTCTCTAAAATCTCTTGTCATTCTATCTTTATCACTAATGCTTTAAATTTTCACCACAATATGTTTCATATAGATTTTTAAAAAATTCATAATCCTGGGAACCATTAATCCAAGACTTCCCATTAAACTGATAACATATGACCTCCTGGATTAATTTTTTTTTCTTTTTTAATGTTTTCCATCCTCATGTTTTGTTTTTGCTGGAGATTTTCTCATATATTCAATATACACATTGACTCAAAGGTTTTTAGATGTACTCTGACAACCTCCCCCCAAAAAAGAATACATGGGTCACAGGGAATGTTGTGCCTTCTGTTCTCACAACTGTGGATTCTGCAGGATTGGAGGTGGTGACTTCCGAAGGTGGGGTAGTCTTTGCTACAACTGCGTGGAGTTCAACTGCTCTGTCCCCTAGTCCTGTTTCTTTCTTTCCTGCCAGGTCTTTAACCCCAGAGCACTCTCCAAATAAACTCTGCACACAAATACTCACCTCAAAGAGAACCCAACTTGTGATACCATCACTAACAAAGACAAGTACAAGCAACCTAAGAGGAAAAACTATTTGCATACACATCACAATAAAAAGCTATATTCTTTAATATAAAAAGCACTACCACAAACTAATAAAAATTTTTTAAAAGAGCATACACTCTCACAAACTAATAAAACTTTTTTGGGGGGGCTCCCTGCTCGGCCAGGAACCTGCTTCTCCCTCTCCCACTCCCCCTGCTTGTGTTCCCTCTCTCTCGCTGTGTTTCTCTCTGTCAAATAAATAAATAATATCTTTGAAAAAAAAAGCATACTCTAAGAATAAACAAGAAAAGAAGACTAATATCATTGCTTTTACAAGGTACAAATTGCATTTATCAGCAGTAGCAAAACTGAATATGAAAACAAAGGCACAAACATAATGACCTTGGAAAGCAAATGTGACGCTCCTCCAGAAGAGCCACATAGAGACTCTCTGAAATTGCAGGTGACAGAGGAATCGATTTTGCGTGATGCAATGGGAGAGGCCTCCTAGGGCAGGTCTTCTAGTGCATTAAACATAAATAGCTTATATATATAAAGGGAATTCAGCTGAACACTGCTTGAATTAATTCATTTAAGCGCTTACTTGTGGGTCTTTTATTACTTCTGGATAGTTTCCTGAGTTCTCATCCCCAGAGGCCTTTGTTATGCTAAAAAAGCATCCAGGTAGAAGGACTAGAATCAGACTGTCCTGAACAACTTTGTGGCCTAACAACTAGGATTGGGGTGGCTTCATCCTGCATTCATTTCCTTTTTAACCTTAAAGTATAAATGCAGTGGCCAACACCTTGGTAAGTACCTGAAAACCCTCATAATCTTATCAATCAATAACATTAAGATACGTAACTTTTCCCCTGGCAAGCTGTCATGATTTTCCTGCTTAATGCCTGCTTCAGTTTCAGGATATGCTCAGCACCTTAAGCTGTCCCAATGACACCATCCTAACTACATTAAACATCGCTCTACCTTTAACATAAAGAACATGATAAACAACCTTATTTAACAACTTCCATATAAATAGTAAACTTTATTTAAACCCCATCCTTTAAGGACATTCTGTGTCTGTTACTTAAACTGCATTTTTTATATTTTTGCAAAGTACAGAATTGGGTTGGGTAGGCTTTTCTGAGATGGAAACAACATACTGGAAATGTTTCTATACAGTGTTTTACTTTCCTGTAGACTCTAAAAATGTCACACTTTAAAGCAAATAAAATAGCCCTTCCAGAGAGGTAGAGCATATATATATATATATATAT
>NW_027397097.1:841639-874016 GCF_003265705.2 Callorhinus ursinus
AAGTAGAGTTGATAGTGAAGAATAAATAATGTGCTCATTGAAAATGTTATTACCCCATTTTTCTTGATTTATCAATAAACAAATTTTTTTATTACATTAAGAGAACTATATGTCAAAAAACAATGCCAAGTTATCGACAACCTATGAAGTTTGGGAGAAATATAATATCATTTATTATATAATCCAAAACATCCTAGGCATTTCTCTAATTGTCTCCTAAACATCTCATTTGGGGGGGGGAATAAATGTCACTAAAATGTTTACAGACAACCCAGAGATAGAAGTAGTTTGGGGAGAGGAAAATATATATAAGAAGTTGGAGGTGGAGTTCAGTCCAGAAAATCCATTCAGAAGGCAATGAAAGTTTAAGAAGCAACAACAACCTAGAAATAACTGAGGGTGGATTACAGTGATTGGAGTTTGAGATTATAAGATAAACAAATAGCAGAAAAGAAAAAGTTAAGAAAAAAAGGGAACATGAGTTTTCAAGAATTCTATATCATGTCAACAGAATCATTGTGACAAAGTGGTTGAAGATGTATGTAAAGATAAGAATGGAAGTACTAAGAAATGTCCTAAATAGTTCAGATCTGAGAGACATTATCAAATTCCTCATGACAAAGATTGATGAAGAAACCTGCAATTAGCTCTAGTGTATTATTGAGTAAATTAGTAGATTAACTCATTATTTTCCAAAAAGCACATGATTAAACAATTCTCAAAAAAATCAACTTTTCCTGAACATAAGCTCTAACAGCTTGTATTTTTTAAATTGTATTGAAGTTTTGATGGAGAACTTTATTCAACATGGTGTGGTAAGCTGAATCAGGTATGTCAATTTGCACTTTATGCCAAACATGTAGTAATAATAAAATATAAAGGTAATAAAAAGACATTGCCATGCTCCTTAGATAGACAAATAAAAAGACATTGCCATGCTCCTTAGATAGACAAATAGATAGAAAATACATGATAGATGATAGATAGATGATAGATGAGATAGATAGATAGATAGATAGATAGATAGATAGATAGATAGATGATAGATAGATAGATAGATAGATAGATAGATGATAGATGACAGATAGATAGATAGATAGATAGATAGATAGATGATAGATATGAGACACCATGTAAAAACATATAATTGTGTGTTGAAGTTGAATCCACAGACCCCTGTGGCTGCTGGTCTAGAGGCATATTGGTGATTGGCAGCTCAGCACCTGCATGGGACTTAGCATGATAGTGCTCCGTATTTGACAAGGGACCAATATAAGTTACCCTGTTTGGTACATGAAGCTGTTAATCCACGTGGAGAGTGGAAATAGGTGTTGTCACAGCCCAAGTCTACTCCAGGTCTTGAGATAGTTGGTGGGTGGGGAATGGGAAGGGCAAAACTACTCAGCTCTCATTTGAAACAATATCCTTTTACCACTATAAAAAGACAGTACAGTTGACAAATGAGGAAGGAAGGAAGAGTCAACTGCTACATCTAAGTATGGGGCATAAACAAAATAAATCATCAAACAAACAAGGAAATTTTCACTCAAGGTGAGATTACAAGTAAAATTCTAAAACATATATGAAGACGAACAATGATAAACTCTATAATCTCAATAATACTCACTGATGAAAAAAGAAAAACTAAAACAATTTAAAAGGAGTTTTGAAGCAGGCATGCTTAAGATCCTCAAAACTTGAAGGCAGCATAATAACAATATAATCAATGAAAAATTATGGAGGTATAGGTAGATATAAATTGAAAATAAAAATATGAATTGAAAAGGAAAAATAATGAAATAAAACTCAATAGTTGGAAGACATTTCAGACCAGCCACAAATGAAAGCAGAATTAGTGAATAAGAAAGTAGTACTGAAGAATGCACCAAAATGCAACAAAAACAAATGAAGAGTTTGAAAATATGAAGCAATCTAACTAGGAAGTTAGACTGAGAAGGTTCAACATGTCCCAGCTAGATATATTGCTTAGCAGGTAATGTTGAAAGTTATAATGGCAGAAGATATTCAAAATTGAAAAAAAAAAAACATGACTTTTCAGGTTGAAAACACTAAGTTACAAGCAAAATAAGTTAATTGTGAATCTCCACCTGTGTATTGCATGTTGCACTGCAGAACATCAGTGATAACGAGAACAGCCTAAAGACTAGAGGAGGAGGAGAAAATCTTAAATAAGGGGAATGAAAGACCATGTGCCAGCAAGAAACAGATGCACATGAGGAAGTCAACTGAGGAGTGTCTCCTGAAGGATTTCTTTACAGAAGTGCATACATGGTTAAGGGAGCAAAAGAAGATAAGGAGGCACTCAGAGATCTATGGTAGGAAGGGAGGATACAAAAAGAGAACGGCCAGCATAAACAGGCTTATAATGGGCTTCTATAACAAAAATCTGCAGTATTCTTCTACATGACCAGTAATCATTGCAAAAATAGAAAAATAAGAGAGAAAAAATGATCCTATAAATAATGGCAACAACTGCATAAGGATTCTAAAAAATTTTTACAAGAGATGTAAAATCTCTGTGGAGAAAGTGACCAAATGTGTTGGAGAGACATAAAAGATTTGAAGAAAGAAAAAGCCCATGTCTACATTAGAAGACATTGTGTAAAAATATATTACTTTGTCTCTGAATTTTATGTAAATTAATTGAAATTTTAACAGTATGTAAGTTATAATATTTACATTAAAAAGTGAAAGTATCAAGTTCTCAAATTGGAAAAGAAGAACCTGTATAATTATCTTAGTTGACCAATCAGTCCTTGTATAGAACTTATACCTTTACAACTTGTATCTGTTGTAAGATTCAAATTTGATATAAATTTGTTTTCCTTTTCTCTCAGTTTTTGTTTTCAGTTGGATATTGATGACCACTCTTCCTATCTTTCTCCATTTAGGTTTATATCTAAGAATTATATGCATATTGCTTGGAATCACAAGATCTCTATGACTGCAACTGGATAGAGTCAGGCGTCTGAGCCAGTCTATTTGCAGCACTGCAGGAAGCCTCTCCCAAGCCTCTCCTCTTGATTCCTTCATTTACCTGGCATGTCTACCTTCAACACCTCTAAAATTGAAATCTCTACCTTCTTCTTGATTGGGATCCTAGGAATGGAGCATGCCAACATTTGCATCTCCATCCCTATTTGCCTCATGTACCTCGTTGCCATCCTGGGGAACTGTACCATTCTGTTTTTCATAAAATCAGAGCCATCTCTGCATGAAACTATGTACTACTTTCTCTCCATGTTGGCTCTCTCTGACCTAGGACTGTCCCTCTCTTCTCTCCCTACCATGATAAGGATATTCTTGTTCAATGATCCAAAAATTTCCCCTGATGCCTGCTTTGCCTAAGAGTTTAAATTCATGGATTCTCAGCTATGGAGTCATCAATTCTTCTCATCATGTCTTTTGATTGCTTTATTGCCATCTGCCACCCTCTGAGATACATCTCCATCCTGACCAGTGCCAGAGTCACCAACACTGGTCTTGCCTTTTCTTTGAAAAATGTTTTATTGATCCTCCCTTTCCCTTTCACTCTAAAACATCTAAGATACTGTAAGAAGAACCTCCTTTCTCATTCCTACTGCCTCCATCAGGATGTCATGAAGCTGGCCTGCTCTGACAACAAGGTCAATGTCATCTATAGCTTATTTGTGGCTGTCACAGGCATCCTAGATTTTACATTTATTTTCATGTCCTACATGATAATATTATTTTCAGTACATGATGATACTGAAAGTGGTATTGAGTATAGCATCACAGAAACCAAGGCTCAAGGTCAAGAATGTAAACCCTGATTAAGACTAATTTTCAAAAAAGGTAAAATTATAGCTCTCACAAAGACATAAAATGAACAGCCATTAGAGATCTAATTTAATTCATCCTTTTTTGTAGGCTCCACACCCAGCATGGAGCCCAAAGTGGGGCTTGAACTCACCACCCTGAGATCAAGACCTGAACTGACATCAAGAGTCAGATGCTCAACCAACTGAGTCACACAGGTGCCCTAAATTTAACCCACTTTTAATGAAAGAACCAGATAAATGATATAACCAGTTCAAAGGAGACCCCATATAAAAGACATAAGAATATTGGAATTAATTTGCAAATGAGTACGAACAGCCTCTTCCACTTCATGGAACACATGCTTATTGACTTTCTACTAGGCAGAATTTATTTGCAGGCCTACCTACATGAAATACTTTGATTGCTATTAGTATCTACAACTTATAGAGTTGGAAAATAGCTCAAAGGCATTGAAAACACCAAGTCCACAGACTCAGAATCAGATAACCCATAAGAATGTGTTCTAAACAATGTAGTTTTCCACTGAAGCACACATTTTCCTCTATGGTCTCCCCCATTTTAAATAAAGTATAATTTCAAAGAAAGATTATTCTTGATCACAAAATAAGGCTTTCATTTGATTTTACCTCATTATTTACACAGATGCAGAAAGAATGGTAATATACCAAATGGGCCTTCTTAAGTTTTCAGTTCTGGAGATTTCTATACAGAATCAGATTGGTTGTTCAAAAGCTGCTATCATATGCTATATCTAGGATAGGGAGTTACAACCAAGAAGTTGTCTTCATCAAATTACTCCTTCAGGTATCAATACATTTGGGCAATATTTTCTTATCTCAGACTCCCCAAAACATCCCAGGATCCTGGTCTGTCATGGAAGTGACCTCCCTTACCAGCTTTAAGGGCTATGCCTGTAAGTCAAGTAATAGGCTAATTTACTTGAGAGAGCTTTGTCAGCACAGATTTTTTACAGTCAATTATAGTTCCCTAAAAGTCACTAATCATACTTGATTAAATGAGCAACATTTTCAAGTATGAAATTCTAGGAAAGGCCTTGGTTACATAACCAATTCTTCAAATTATATCCTAGGTAAAAAGAGGACAGGTTCTTATTGCACCCAAGCAAGTACACATTGTAATGAAAAGAAACACACTTGGGGCACTTGGGTGGCTCAGTCGGTTGAGTGTCTGCCTTCCACTCAGGTCATGATTCCTGGGTCCTGGGATCAAGCCCCACAACCAACTCCCTGCTCGTCAGGGAGCCTGCTTCTCCTTCTTCCTCTGCCTTCCACTCCCTTTGCTTGTGCTCTCTTTCTCTCTCTCTGTCAAATGAATAAATAAAATATTTTTAAAAAAGAAATACACTCGGGGCACCTGGGTGGCTCAGTCATTGAGCATCTGCCTTCGGCTCAGGTCATGATCCCAGGGTCCTGGGATCAAGCCCCGCATTGGGCTCCCTGCTCAGCGGGGAGCCTGCTTCTCCCTCTCCCTCTCCCCCTGCTTGTGTTCCCTCTCTCGCCGTGTCTCTCTGTCAAATAAATAAATAAAATCTTTAAAAAAAAAAAAAGAAATACACTCAATGAGAGTTTCTGAACTCTAAAGAATCAATAACAATCAGCTACAACCTCAAAATGTTTCATTTTATAAAAGCAGAATCTATTGGATTATTGTTGGTTGGAAATAGCTTAAGAGAAAGAAAAAATCCTCCTTATATATTCAGAAAATAGAACATAAGATAACACCAACAATATTCCAAACAAACATAATAGAATGTTACCCATCGGTTCATTCAGTCCTATGCAATTAATTCTTGTTCTCTTGGATCTTGGGTTAACAGTCTCATGAAGCTATCATCTACTGACTGAAAAGAGTCCTGAAAATCACCACTCAACCCACTGGAATAATCTGAAAGTTACCCCAAGAGTCTATTCTTTGAAGTTTGAAGTACCTGGTGTAGGCCTTCTCCACAAGCTCTGGCTGGATCCTTTTCAACTGAAGACAAAACTCTGGCCTGTTGCTAATTGCAGAACTTTCATGAATGTATCAAAAAACTATCTATTGTTTTAAGATATTTAAGCTACTATAAGAGTGTTACATTAATCTTAAATGTCCATTGCTAATTTTACTTACACCATTCAAATATTAAAAGTCTAATGAAAGTTCATAATATACATAATGCAACTGACAAGTAAATTCTGTTGTTTCCATGATAAGCAAAACAAGATAATAAAATTATTATCAAAAAAAAGGTTTAAAAAAATGTCTCTAAGGATAATGATATAGCCTATACACAAGGACAGTAAATGTTACATCTATTGTATACAAATCAATAAGCATAATTTTTACAGTGAAAACAATACTGATATATAACATAATAATCATGAGAAATAATTTACATAATATACCAAGAAAACACCAACACTATACCATGAATATCAAGGAAAGAGATTCAGTGAATCTGGAGCAGGCTTAGAAATCTCTGTTTATAAAATTCCACAGTGAAGCCTGAGTGCAGTTGAAAACTACCATCTTTCCACAACCCTCAGTTTGTTGCAGAAAAGGAGGTGGGTGGGGGGATGGGCATCGAGGAGGGCACGTGATGTGATGAGCACTGGGTGTAATACGCAACTAATGAATCATTGAACATTATATCAAAAACTAATGATGTACTATACATTGGCTAACTGAATTTAAATAAAAAAATAAAGAAATAAATAAAATGAATTTCCACATTCTTAAAAAAAAACTACCATCTTTGCAAATGCTAGATGATAATTAAATTTTCCAAAACTTTGTCAGTTTGTAGAAGGAAACACATGTAAGTTTAAGGGAGTAAAGTTCACTGGAGGAGACAGACACATAAAGGCACAGTTATACACCGTGAAACTGTTCTGATTATAGCATATTCTGCCAGAGGGAGCAAAGGAGGCTTAAGGGGTGTTTTGCTCAAAGGATTAATTCTTATTTACAGGGGGTTGGATGACTCTTCTGGGCTCCAGCTCCCTTTGAGTTTGCACCTACAGGGAGTTTTCTTTTTCTCTGGGTACAGCCTGCTGAGCTGGAACCCTCAATGTTTTCTGGGCCAATAGGAAAGCAGCAAGGAGGCAGGACTAGATTCTGAAGGTCAGGATAGACTGTTGTGTCTACATAGCAGTGAAATTCTGGTGACTGCATGCCAACTCCACTTCCTCTTTACTCTGACATGTGGGTCCAACAACTTACCAACTTACTAGTAGGCTTCCTGATGTTCATAGCTACCACTCGCCTTTGCACCAGCTTGAGCAAAAAATTCACATAGTATCTGCCTGGCTATGGTTGCTGAGTGATTAGGATGGATGCCATTACCCTAACCCTCTAAAAAGTCCAACAATTCTGTAAATGCACGGTACAAGTCCAGAGTCCTGCTAAATGATAGCAGTCAACCAAGTGCTAGGCCAGAATCATGGACCAAGCACAGAGAGAAATTCAAAGCCTTGAACCTGGCTGGCTCTGGAGTGGCATGTTGGCTGAACGGTCCAGTTATGGCTGTGCAGATACGAGAGACCTCTGAGTTTGCAGAGGGCTTTGGTAAGAAAGCAGTAAGGACCACAGGGAGTTACTTTATCCATAGTCTGTCCTAACTCCACATCCTTCTTCATAGTTTTAAATATCTGCTTTACATTTTCTCTCTTGTGATGAATAGAAAGCAGTCTTATGATTCTAACAAAAACTATGAGTTCACGGATTTTAAGTATGGGTGTGAAGGTGAGTTTTGTATAAATTTCATTTAGTCATTTAATTTGTAAATAGTGGCCTCCAAATTGAGGGTATAACTTTTCATTCATTTAGTTCTGTCAGTGTACATCAAATGATATCTGCTTATATAAGATCCTATGAAGCCAGAAAGAGGACAAAGAGCACCAATGATATCACAGACCACACAGCCTCAGGTGACAAAAACTTACCACCTAAGTTTCCTTCTAAGACTTTTATTGTTTTAGCTATTTTTAGGTTTAGCTCTATAATGTATTTTGAGATAATTTTTGTGCAAGATGTGAGATACAGGCCTACCTTCATTCTTTTAGATACGGATATTAAGCCTTGTTAGCCCCGTTTTTGAAAGAATACTGTTTTTTAAAATTAATATTATTTAATAACTACAAATGCAATTGTAGTAAGTGTTGTCCTTCATTCATCCTATATTTCTCCAAACAGTCTTCAAACTTAAAGGTAAGACTATCCTTAAAATGTTGCTACAGGAAATAGAGGCTATGAAATTTACTGCTTCCTTCATGCATGATGAGCTCAAGAAAAGCATGTAAAATATTTAAAATATCTATCTGCTGGAAATTACTTGTGCAGATTAATATGCATTCATGTTTCTCTTGATATCCTATCTACATGGGTCACGCTATTACTCCTAAAGATATAGTTTAAACTGTATTGTTTTAGTCCAAGAACTCTTATACAAAAAAGCTGCAATCCCCAGATTTCATACCAACGTTTAAAACATACACATTTGAACTAATTTATTCACGCCATTGCAGGAAGGCTTTTCTGAGATCCATATTCTGATCCCCTCACATTCCTATACACAAATTAAATGATCCTCTCACATTCATTCTTTAACACCTCAGAAGTGGAAACCTCTACCTTCTTCCTCATTGGGATCCCAGAGATGGAGCATGCTCACATTTGGGTCTCCCTCCCCATCTGCCTCAGGTACCTCCTTGCCATCTTGGGGAACTGCACCATCCTCTTTTTCATAAAAACAGAGACCTCTCTGCATGAGCCTATGTATTATTTCCTCTCCATGCTGGCCTTTTCTGACCTGGGACTGTCCATCTCTTCCCTTCCAACCATGCTGAGAATCTTCTTGTTCAATGCCACTGGAATTTCCCCTGATGCCTGTTTTGCCCAAGAGTTCTTCGTGCATGGATTCTCAGCTATGGAGTCATCGGTACTTTTCAGCATGTCCATCGATCACTTGATAGCCATCTACAGTCCTCTCAGATACATCTCCATCCTGACCAGTGCCAGAGTCATTAAAATTGGCCTTGTATCTGCTATAAAAAGTATCTTATACTTTTTATACTTTTATACTTTACTTCCCTGTCCCTTTTATTCTACAGAGGCTGAAATTCTGTAAGAAAAACCTTCTATCCCACTCCTACTGCCTCTACCAGGATGTCATGAAGCTCGCCTGTTCTGACAATAGGGTCAAAGTCATCTGTGGACTGTTTGTGGCTCTTACATCTGTATTGTACTTGGTGTGCATTTCTGTGTCTTATGTGCAGATCCTGAAAATTGTTCTGCGCATTGCCTCACACAAGGGCCGCCTCAAGGTCCTCAACACTTGCATCTCCCATAACTGTGCTGTGTTCATCTTCTATGTGCCTATTGTCACCTTGGCCGCCCTTCACCGCTTTGCCAAAAATGCCTTCCCAGTTGTTAAAGTCATCATAGCTGATATCTTCCTTCTGTTTCCCCCTCCAATGAATATCATTGTGTACTCTGTGAAGAGTCAGCAGATTAGAAATCGGATCCAGGCAAAACTATGTGAGAAACAAGGTTGATGAGCAGTTTCTGCCACAATGAAAGCTCAACTCTGCAATTTCTGAACAGCTATAGAAACCTGAAGATGGTAATGACAGAATAGAGACTGAACACAAAGAGCCACACTGCCTGTACTCAGTGGGCCCATGAAATGTCTAGTTATTGATTTAATTAAGCAGCAACACAATCTAGATTAGATGTTTTAGGAGTCAGGATTGGGGTTGTTGTCTTCTTATAGCTAAGTGTCCCATTTCCTTTCTGATTTTTATCTCTCTGTGCAACCAGCTGTCTATCAATCTTAGCCATAGCAGTGCAGTCCTAATTAGAGTTAAAAGATTTTTAAACTATCATTCTAAACAAAAATAGAAAAAAGTAAAATAACATGTTCATGGCTTTAATTATCTTAGGCGTGATCAGCAGTAACTAAAATGTGCTGATTAAGCACACATACTCAACCCACACACAGACTCAGCATCTCCTGACCATCTAGTGTGTATATGTGTGTGTGTCTGTCACCAGCAATTCATATAAACTATTAAAAATTCCTCTGTCTTATAGTAGTGTGATATATGTTTCAAGATACAAGGTTCACATACATAAAATGATTTAAATTAAATGCAAAAAAAGCCATCAAAAGGAATGAGATCTTGCCATTTGCAACGACGTGGATGGAACTGGAGGGTGTTATGCTGAGTGAAATAAGTCAATCAGAGAAAGGCATGTATCACATGACCTCACTGATATGAGGAATTCTTAATCTCAGGAAACAAACTGAGGGTTGCTGGAGTGGTGTGGGGTGGGAGGGATGGGGTGGCTGGGTGATAGACATTGGGGAGGGTATGTGCTATGGTGAGCGCTATGAATTGTGCAAGACTGTTGAATCACAGATCTGTACCTCTGAAACAAATAATGCAATATATGTTAAGAAAAAAAA
Organism: Callorhinus ursinus; assembly: GCF_003265705.2. Taxonomy (NCBI): domain Eukaryota; kingdom Metazoa; phylum Chordata; class Mammalia; order Carnivora; family Otariidae; genus Callorhinus; species Callorhinus ursinus. Next base: position 851,934 of record NW_027397097.1, read on the forward strand.
AGAAGTTAGCAGGAGGGGAAGAATGAAGGGGAGTAAGTCGGAGGGGGAGACGAACCATGAGAGACGATGGACTCTGAAAAACAAACTGAGGGTTCTGGAGGGGAGGGGGGTGGGGGGATGGGTTAGCCTGGTGATGGGTGTTGGGGAGGGCACGTTCTGCGTGGAGCACTGGGTGTTATGCACAAACAATGAATCATGGAACACTACATCAAAAACTAATGATGTAATGTATGGTGACTCACATAACAATAAAAAAATTAATGAATTAAATGCAAAAAATAGATATGCAAATATTTCACTCATTTATATTTTTAACTGTTTGAAATTGACTCCATAAATTACCTCCTTTAAATGTATGTTGGGTTAGCTATTCTTCATCCAAATATATTTATATATATATTATATACATAATATTCTCTATTTACTACTGCTATGACGTTAAGCAGCAGTATTTTTTTTATTGTCTATATCCTTAACATGCAAGTTATTTAAGAAGCAATCTCACTTCTGTGGCGCCTGGGTGGCTCAGTCGTTAAGCGTCTGCTTTCGGCTCAGGTCATGATCCCAGGGTCCTGGGATCGAGCCCCGCATTGGGCTCCCTGCTCTGCAGGAAGCCTGCTTCTCCCTCTCCCACTCCCCCAGCTTGTGTTCTCTCTCTCGCTGTGTATCTCTCTCTGTCAAATAAATAAACAAAATCTTTAAAAAAAAAAAAAAAGAAGCAATTTCACTTCTGTTTTTGTCAATATCAAGCAAAGTACCTGCAATATCCTAGTTGTTTATTGTGCATTTATTAAAAATTTCATGATTTGACAAAGCCTTGCTGTGGGATCTAGATGACTTATCTGTCCCAGATTGTTCTCATACAAATACATATGTTAGAAAAATGTGCACACATTTTCAAGTAGAAGAGGGAGATATTTTTTAGCCTTAGAAATCACTGTAATAAGAGATGTATGATAAATCATTAAAATCTAAATGTAGATATTTTTTATGTCTATCAGGGGTTCTTATTTGGCAGTGTGCTTTCACCATTTCCCTTGTTTAAGAGAGTAAAATGGTTCTAAGCATTTATGAAGGATATGCATGCTTGCTCTAGAGGTTCTAGTTCCATGCACATCATTGCAAATGGCAAGATTTCACTCTTTTTGATGGCTGAGTAATAGTCCATGGAAATACAAATCAAAACCACATGAGATACCACCTCACACAAGTCAGAATGGCTAAAATTAACAACTCAGGAAACAACAAATGTTGGTGAAGATGTGGAGGAAGGGGAATCTTCTTACACTGTTGGTGGGAATGCAAACTGGTACAGCTACTTTGGAAAATAGTATGGAGGTTCCTCAAAAAGTTGAAAACAGAGCTACTCTATGAGCCAGCAATTGCACTACTAGGTATTTATCCAAAGGATACAAATATAGTGATTCGAAGGGGCATATGGACCCCAGTGTTTATAGCAGCAATGTCCACAATAGCCATGCTATGGAAAGAGCCCAGATGTCCATCGACAGATGAATGGAAAAAGATGTGGTATATACATGCAATCTATTTTTAATAAACTTTGTAAGTATATAAAAATATTCCATGATTTTAATCAGCTTTGAAGATATGAATAAAATGTATGATAGTAAAGCCAAAGAATCAATTAAACTATGTCTAGGGAGCCCAACTAATGTAGAGCTCACTTATTCTACAAATTAATTAACTGAGGCAGAAAAGAGAATAAAAGCAAAGGAAATAGCACTTGGAAATCATTTTAAAAATGGAGTAATCTGGGTATCAAAATGCTAGATTTCAAGATACACTACAGAGCTGTAGTTATCAAAACAGTATGGACTGGCACACAAAAACAGACACATAGGTTAATGGAATGGAATAAAGATCCCAGAAATAAACCCATGCTTATATGGTCAATTAACACCATAACAGAGGCAATAATGTACAATGAGAAAAAGATAGTCTCTTCAATAAATGGATGCTGGGAAAACCAAACAGTGACGTGCCAAAGAATGAAATTGGGTCACTTTCTTATACCAGACATAAAAATAAACTCAAAATGCATTAAGGACCTAAATGTGAGGTGTGAAACCAAAAAATTCCTAGAAGAAAACATAAGCTGTTACTTCTTTGATATCAGCTATAGAAACATTTTTCTAGATACGTCTTCTAGCAAGGGAAACAAAAACAAAATTAAACTATTAGATCCCAGTCCAAAATAAAAAGAGTTTGTGCAGTGAAAGAAAATATCAATAAAATAAAAAGGAAATATGCTGAATAGAAGATATTTGCAAATGATATATATTATAAGGGTTTAATAGACAAAATCTATAAAGAACTTATACAATACAACACCTAAAAAACAACCCAATTAAAAATGGCCAGAAGACCTGAAGAGACATTTTTCCAAAGAAGGCATACAAATGGTCAAGAGACATGTGAAAAAGATGTTCAACACTACTAATCATCAGGGAAATGCAGATCAAAACCACCGTCAGACATCACCTTACATCCACCAGAAGAGCTAAAATCGAAAAGACAAGTAATGACAAGTGTTGATGAGGATGCAGAGAAAAAGGAACCCTCAGGCACTGTTAGTGGGAATGCAAATTGATGCAGCCACTGTGGAAAACAGTAGAAAGGTTCCTCAAAAAATTAAAAATATAATTACCACATGACCCAGTAATTCCACTGCTGGATATTTACCCAAAGTAAACAAAAATGCCAATGTGAAAAGATATATGTAACCCTATGTTTATTGCAGCATCATTTACAATAGCCAAGGTAGGGAAGCAACCCAAGTGTCCATCAAAAGATGAATGATAAGCAAGATGTAGTGTGCACATACATTTGCAACAAGGTATCATGCTAAGTGAAATAAATCAGTCAGAGAAAGACAAATACCATATGATTCCACTCATAAGTGGAATTTACAAAACAAAACAAATGAACAAATATTAAAAAAGAGAGAGAAAACAAAAACAAAAACAGAACAACAAACTAAAAAAAAAAAACAAAAACAAAAAACCCAGACTCTTAAACACACAGAACAAACTGGTCATTACCAGAGGGATGTGGGTAGGGGGATGAAGGGGGGAGTGAAATAGATAAAGGGTATTAAGAGTACACTTATCTTGATGAACACATTTTTTTAGAATTTAACTGTAAAAAATGGAGTAATCTCATGTGTATATAGGATCTCATCAGATCTATGGGATCTCACTAAAAGTTCCCTACTGAATTTAAACCTAATTCTAATACTAATACCATTACCCCACACTCAACTCTGAAAATCAAAAAGCTTACTTTAGTGAGATACACACTCCATTACAAGTGACGACAAACCAAATAATATTATCTTAAAACATTCTTAGATAAGATATTATAATGGCCTACGGATATGGAGTGAAATCTGTAGGACTCTGGGGAGCTACTGCATACTTCAGTACAGGAAAGGTCATTTGTACCACCAACTCTCAGTGTCTTCACCTCTCTTTTCTATTTTGTCAGCGTTCTCAATGAAGCTAACCCACATGGTATGGTAAGTGGTCACAAGCTGAATAAACAGGCAGTGGGGACACTTCTTACAGCTCATCTAACAGAGAACTTTCACTATCAGCTCCACTTAAAGGATTAAATATAGCTTTCTTAATATCCTAAAGAGAACAGACACTATAACCAAGGAGATGAGTTTAAGGCCAATCGCAAAATTAGTCATGGCAAATGTATTTAGTAATAACTGTGAATCATTATGGAAAAATAAAGTCATCTTTGGAATGTTATGCTTCAGAATAGAGACAGGCAGTCAGGTATATGTTACCTTAACTGATAGCACCTACACAAGATCCATGAAAGCCCTCTTCCTGAATATAACTGAAGTTGTATCTTTGTTTTCAAATATTCTTTCCTAATAATTGAACTTTACCTATATGTTTCCATTGAGGGATTGCTTAACCTGCAGTCCATCTCTTTGATATGCATATTTTTATTAACACTTGGTATATAAGGCCAAGAGGAACTTCAACTAACCTGTAATGCCTTTTATTTATTATAAGAAAAATGCTTCAGGGACGACTGGGTGGCTCAGTCTGTTAAGCGTCTGCCTTCAGTTCAGGTCCTGATCCCATGGTCCTGGGGTCAAGTCCCACAGTGGCCTCCTTGCTCAGCAGGGTGCCTGCTTCTCCCTCTGCTTGCAGCTCCCTCTGCTTGTGCTCTGTCTCTCTCTCTGACAAATAAATAAAATAAAATCTTTAAAAAAATAAAAATACTTCAAATCTATATGATCAAATGTTAATAATTATGATATATACACATAATTCACCCCATTGTGTCAATACTCCATATTTGAAATATTATCTATATGCAAATAAAACTTTCAAAATAATATTATATAAATGACACATGCAAAAATATAAACAATGTCAGCTTACACAGTAAAAATTCACATGAATAGATGTTACATTTACCAAAATCTGTCCTTTTACTCCACAGCAAGCATAGCCAAATGGGAAAGATACTAAAGATAATAAAGTTAAAAACAGAATACGATTGGGGCGCCTGGGTGGCTTAGTAGTTAAGTGTCTGCCTTCAGCTCAGGTCATGATCCCAGTGTCCTAGGATTGAGACCTGCATCTGGCTCCCTGCTCTGCAGGAAGCCTGCTTCTCCCTCTCCCACTCCCTCTGCTTATGTTGTCTCTCTCTGTCAAATAAATAAATAAAATCTTAAAAAAAAAAGTATATGATTTAAGATGCCATTTTTTTACAATTCAATTCATTCATTCATTTATTCCACAAACATTTACTAACCTACCACATGCCATTCAATGTGCTAGAGACTGGGCATACCAAAATAACAATAATAGATATGATAACTGCCCTGTGGTAGCTTATTAACATTGTCATAGAACAAATGGAATCAGTCTCTAAAGTTGGGCAATAAGCCAATAAACACATAACACCACCCTCCCAATTGTGACACACACACACACACACACACAATGATAATAAAAAACCCAGATACATTCTGCCTTCTCCTTAATGAGAAGGAATCGGAAAGTGCAGAGATAAAGCAAGAGTTGAAGGTAGAGCATTCTGACAACATCGCCAAGGGAACTTATTTCCAAGGAGGATGAAAACAATAGGACATGTGTAAAATAAAGTAACTATCATAAAGTTAAAGAGAGATTATTACAGAGGATTATGGTAATACTCTGTTACACTCTCTCTCTTAAATCAACTCAATATTAGCTCCCATCCAAGACTATCTCCATTAATATATAGTCTTGGATGGGAGCTAATATTGAGTTGATTTATATATATATAGATATATATATATATATTACTTCAAGAGCATTTTTCTGGAATCCCTAAAAAGTATTTTCTTTGTTACAAAGGTCAACAAATGTGAGATTACATGTTCCATAAAATACCCTAGAATTAACTAATAGGCAGTTTAGAATGAAGAAAAAACTGTAAGATTCTATCATCCATTCAATCTGTAACTCCATAAATACTGATTGACCATCCTCTTTGCATGAAATACGTTCAGTTATCGGGCATCCGACAGACCTGAGTTCCTACCTTACCTCTACTGTACAACCCTTACATGATCGTGAAGAGACAACTTGACCTCCTTGAAAAATATTTTCTTCATCAGTAAAATTAAGAAAATAAGTGTACTTGTCACTATTCAAAAGATTCAAGGACTCAAAATCACCATCCAATAATGAATGAAAGTCAGTAAGTGGAGCAAATTAAATTCTCAATAAATGCTGACTATTACTATGAACAAGATGTGAGCCTGAAGAGATTAAAGGGATCAAATTTGGAGTTTATAAAATATTAAGCATAAAGGCTTATTACGGAAATGGGTCCTAAGAAGATGTCAGAATTGGAAAAGGAGAAAATGAAGTCTATTGGAAGTTGATTTTAATGGATATTTATATTCATTCTATTAAATGAAGTTGATGTTAAGGGATATTTAGTTAGTGATGTCCAGGAGTAAATATGTGGAAGGATGAATCCAGGCTTCAGGAGTTAAGCCTAGGCTAAAAATGTATATCATAGGATGTTTGTCCTACATCATTTCCTTGAATGCAGATTCAACTCACAGCATTTCTGTTTTGACTCTGTTCAGAGCAGAGGAGTAATATCTGAGCCAAATACCCAACGGAAGTGTTAGAGACTTTGCACAGGATTTACTGTGCCTTTACCACCCCTGGTTATTAAGGACATCTCTCCAACCAAAATGGTCCCTAATTCACAGTCTAGATACTTATTTCATTTCTTTGGTATTAACCATCTCTGTGGATTTACTGCATCTGCACATGTTTATTCTTATTCTCAGAACAGATTCATCCTGGCTGCAATCTCCCCAGGATTCAATGCCCCTTGGGATATTGAGACAAGACTTTGTATATAAGGAGGCACCTATGGTGACAGACTAGTCATTGATTTCTAGGATCCTTCAGCTACTCTCAGAAGTACTCTCCAAAATGTCCACTCTCTGGTGACTGCTCAAATATCTTCATCTCTTTTGCTTTCATTCTCTTTTTTGGCAATCAACTGCATACAACTTCATATAGAGCAGGAAGAAGCCTCCAAAGGCCACATCTCTAGGAAAATTTTTCCTTTCAGAGATGTATAAATGGACTATTTACCTTTTAGGGGATCAATCTTCAACAGAATTCAGATTCTTCTAAATTGTGATACTGACTTCATTATTATTGTCTCTTGTCAACACTACACAAGTGGTCACAAATTCCAGGCCAGGAGAACATGAGACATTATCTGTCAGTAATTTCTGCAGTGATTGCCCTTACAAATATATACATGATTTGAAAACAGTGGGAATTTTTTTAGAGGATATTTAAATAACCAACAAATTTCAGTTGGCAGGGAATAGAACTAAGAGTAGTTTGTGAAATCATACTTTTGTGGGAGTTCTGAGAGGTAGGAAGAAATTGAGTTGTGAGATTCCTTTGCCTTCATAGTGTCATTCTAGAAGTCATGTATTCTACCCAACATCCTATTTAGGATGTGAAAGCAAGGAAGAATAGAGAATTCCACATTAATTGATTGGAGTTTACTGATATTTCACAGGGAAAATGAAATTAGATTAATATCTGAATGTAAAATATAGTTTTTAGTTTCTCTATAGGAAAAACATGGTCAAAAGGAATTTTCTTCATTATATAGCTAGATATCAGTCTAGATTGACATCCACTGCTCACTAAATGATAGTCACATAACTATTTTGCTCTGCTGAAAAAGAGCTAAAAAGAGCCAAAATTTCAACAACTGCATTTCTTTCTATCATATTTCCAGATATCCATATTTACTAATTCAAGAATCTCTGTTTCATTGTGTGGAGCCCTCTAAATGGATCAAGTCTATTACTAATAAATCGAATGTTGAAATCACCACCTTCTTCTTGGTTGGGATGCCAGGGCTGGAATATGCACACATCTGGATCTCTATCCCCATCTGCAGCATGTATCTTTTTGCTATTCTGGGAAACTGCACCATCCTTTTTTTCATCAAGACAGAGCCCTCCTTGCATGAGCCCACGTACTACTTCCTTTCCATGTTGGCCGTGTCTGACATGGGCTTGTCCTTCTCTTCTCTACCCACCGTGGGGAGGATCTTCTTATTCGATGCCCCTGAAATTTCTGCCAGTGCCTGCTTTGCCCAGGAATTCTTCATCCATGGATTCACAGCAGTAGAATCCTCAGTGCTCCTGATCATGTCATTTGACAATTTCCTAGCCATCCACACCCCCCTGAAATACAGCTCCATTCTGAATCCTGTCAGGGTTGCCAAAATAGGAATAGTATTATTCCTTAAGAGTGTCCTCCTGGTGCTGCCCTTCCCCTTCACTCTGAGAAGTTTGAAATATTGCAGTAAAAGTCAATTATCCCATTCCTACTGTCTCCACCAGGATGTCATGAAGTTGGCCTGCTCCGACAACTGAATTGATGTCATCTATGGCTTTTTTGGAGCAGAGTGCTCCAGAGTGCTCTGCCTTATGGTAGACTTTATGCTCATTGCTGTGTCTTACATTCTGATCCTCAAGACTGTGCTGGGAATTGCACCCCAAAAGGAGCAGCTCAAGGCCCTCAATACCGTGTTTCACACATCTGCGCAGTGATCATCTTCTATCTGCCCATCATCAACCTTGCCACTGTCCATCACTTTGTCAGACATGTTTCACCTCTCTTCAATGTTCTCATGGCAAATGTTCTTTTACTTGTGCCTCCAATGACGAATCCCATTGTGTACTGTGTGAAAACCAGGCAAATTAGAGTGAGAGTTCTAGCAAAATTATGTCAGAAGCAGAATAGTCATATATTGTAGAAAACCTATCTTGGGAATGTCTTGGATAAGAGTTTAAAGATGAGTTGAGAAAACCTAGTATTTGCCACAAAAAATCATCGATACTTTTTTCTTGTTATTATCATCAGATTTATTTTATTCAAACTGGATACTGAATAAGGACATAAAACAAGAAATAGGAAGTATGTTTTCTGAGGTTTCCATCCCAATTTTAAAAAAATGAAAATAGATGTCTCATGATGTCATCTCTGAAAAAAGCAATAAATTCCAATCAAGATAGTGATATGGTAGTTTATCTTTCTACCAAAAATGTATTTCTTAATCCCATATTCAATCTACCTACACTAAATTCTTTTGACTCTAGACCCAAATTACATCATAATTCAGCTCCTCATTATCTCCTTTTTAATACTCCTAGTGTGTCACCAGCATTTCTTTAGTAAATCATTTCAATAACCTCCATAGTTTCCAAATGTCTACTTTTGCTGCTTTCTAACTGATTTTCTTTTTAAAAGAAAGACTGAATGATACACTGTCTCTTTTAATTCTGTACTCTAACTTCTTTGGGATTAGAATTAAAACTATAAACACATACTAAAAATCTACACATGCCCGTGGCCCTCTCTATCTCTCCAATATTATCAGATAAACTACAGCTACAGTGGCCTTCTAAAAATTTGTTGAATTTACAAATATTTCTGTTTCTTTCAGGTTTTCACATCTGACCCTTATTCTTAAGATGCTCTTGTCCTCAATTTCATTTAACTTTATTATTCACCTTTTTAAAGTTTTGACATAATTGCATAATAGATTACCTGAGCTCTCAGTTCAAAGTATGATCCTCCTTTTAAAAAATCTTTTTATTACTTGTTTATTCTTTATTCTTCATGATACCTATTATTATTTGCAATTACAGATACAGCTTATCGGTTTTTTATTTCTACTTTCTAAATAGAGTGTGCTATTAATGGGAGGAAAGACCATATCTTTTTTTTTATATCTCTGTGCCTATTATCTATGATAATTCTAGCACAGAATAGATCTCCAATAAATAACTGTTAACAAATGAACGTGGAAATGAGGTCATGTTTTATAAAGGGTATTTTTTGTTGAACAGTTCAAAAATACTCCATTTAGATGGGATATAACTTTCTTAAGTTGTTTGTTTCAAAAGTAGGCATAGCACAGTTGCTCACAGATTTTGAAAGTAGGAAAAAATAATATGGGATTAGGGAGGAATTTTTTGTTTTGGGTTTGATGGATGACTAATACTTCAAATTCTCCTCCTAATGTCATTAAAAACCTTGTGGATCATAGAAAAAGTTTCTTACATCTTCTTATCCCCACTCATTAACCCAAGTCCTCTCTACCACCCACACCAGTTCTAATCTCCTGCACTTTTATCCTCAGGTAAGTAGACAATTTCCAGCAGTGATAAATGCTTAGGAATAATAATCAGCCTTTAAAGGGATAGTATCTCACAATTAATGAAAAACTTTCAGATATAAGCATTGTATTTGAAATGTTAATATATGCAAAATATACTTCTAGGCATTTTCAGGCACACATTCTATTTTGATTCTCACAATACCCAATTTTATAAATCATTCTTCCTATTTTTCCATTGAAGAGACTGAGGTTCTGAGAGATTATTTTACTGAATTCCACACACACAGGAAATCAAAAGCTGGGAGTCACACCTTATCCTTTATAACCCAGGATACTACTATTTGGCTACATTTTAGTTTTCACATTCAGCATTGCCTCTCTTTCCACAATTCTGTCATCAGATCTGGGAGCTAAGTGCTTCTGTGTCTGAGATGCATAATTTTCCATAACCTCACAGATGTAGCCATGGGCACTGAGTGCTATAGCACAACAAAGCCCATGTTGACATACTTTATTAATTGTAAGAAATGGAAGCACATATTTTCCCAGTGTGGAAACAGGCAGCACAAAGAAGGCTTTGACAGTGTCTGTTAATAAGAAGAGGGATAATAAAATGGATTTGAAGGCTATTAAATTCTCATGGTTTATTGTACGGGCATGTCACACTCAGCACAATTTATGTTTCAGGTTGTTTCTGACCTCCTTAATAAAATAAGACAAAGGCAAGATAAAGCTACAAAAATGCCAGTAGAGTTAGGGGGACTTTATGGTCACCCTGATTATTTCCACATGTTCCTGGAGGAATGAAAGCCTAACTCTGGGCCTCCTAAAACAAGGGTTCCCAACTGGGAACAATTTGGCCACCAGAAGACATTTAGCAATATCTCGAACAACCATTTTTGGTTGTTGCAGCCTGGGAGGTGAGGTGTGTTATCAGCATCTAGTGGGTAAAGATTTGGGATGCTGCCAACCCATTTTACGGGACTCACTCTAAAATGCACGGTACAGTTGCTTACCAAAGCTAACTATTCAGTCCAAATATGATAATGTCGAAGATTATAAACCCTGGTCTAAATGTAACTGTCAAACAAGAAATGGTTACCCCATGGTTACCCAGATTGCCTTGAGCTAGACTACACAGCACTTGAGCATAATCTGCTGTCAGGGAAGTCCCTCAGAAAGGCACTCAGTGGAAGACTGAGAAAACTTCTGGAAAAGCAAAAGAATCCACTTTTAAGATGCTGGAAACACTCTTCCTTTACAAGAAGAAACAGCAAAGACATATGAAATGCATATAAACCTTATCAGGGGACAATAGTTTAAAGATTTTTAAAAATTATGATGTTTTATTTTTTGGTGTTTTTGTTTTGTTTGTCTATTGGCCAATTACGATAAATTTGGGGAAAACATTGCAAGGGATGGTACACTGTATAAAAGTAAAAGGACAAAAAAGGGCCATTATTTCCTAGATGTATTATGCCTGAGAATCAGGCAGAAAGAATATGCCTTTGTGATACTACAGTTACATGAGCACATTACTGTAATTTTCAAAATAGATGACTATTTGCCTGTGTGGCCTAAACATCTTAGTGTTATTAGGGCCCTTTCTTTAGCATATTTTCCTCAAAGATGACCTTACAAATTAAAACCTCAAGCAAATTGGAAGCCTACTCCTTTCTAGACTTCAATTTTGATGTGCAGAAGTGAGTGCCCAGTTGCATCAAATCAAAGACACCACTGATTGTAAACTGCATTCCAATTTCAGAGATCTTAAAATGTGAAGAATGTGCATCTTAGAATACATACAATATATTATTATTTATATGCTGAAGTTATTCCTGGTCATTTTGTCTAAGGACATTTTCAGACTTATGCAGGTCCTGTAAATCTTAAATTCATCAGTGGCAAGAGACTCAGAAATAAATGCCTCCATTTCTTGTACATGTTTAGAAAATAATTTCTTTGCAGTGTTCTCTTTTTCTGTCTTTTTCCCTCTCTCACAGGCACTCTGTTTTTATTCCTGCATGACCATTCATCAATCAGTTGTTGTTGTTTTTTTCCCTGAGATTCTTCAATTTCAGTTGGAGATGTTCTATATTTCCCTTTTGCCATCATAAGCTGTTTGATAAGTTGTTGATCAAAGAAACAGTCCAAGATTCTCATTATAACTGCATATTAAAGTGCTCAGTGAAGACACATTTAATTATTCAAAAGCCATTTGTTAAATACCTACTTTGTTTCAGTCACTTTACTACATGCTTATGAAAAAATGATTAATGTGATGAGAAAATATTCTATAATACATTTCAATTCATTGAGTATAATCAACCAAGTGAATTTAATTGTAATATAAGCACTGTCAGCTGGTTTTCTTTTTTGTAATGCAACTCAAGTTTGGTTGACAAGGCAACCACTTCAAAGAGACAATCCACTTCAAAGATAAATGTATGGACAGCCACTGAACTAGATAAATGCCAGGCTATCCACTGCAGTCCAGACCTCACATCTACCCACCAGGCTCCTTTGTTTTAGAGATCTTGATTGATTTCCATAAGTGACCATTTGGACCACTTATTTTTTCTCTACCTGCAATGTACATTCTGGCTCTTATGTTTTAAAATCACAAATAAAGAGTGAGCACATAAAACCCTGAGCCCCAACAAGAGCAGAACCCCAGACCTGTGCCATGTGCTGGCAAATGAGCCAAGAACAAAAGTTGATAAATAGCTGTTGAATATCAATATGACCTCCAAGCTCTTATCATACTCAATTTTCTCTATTTGAGTTTGTATTATGAGCTCAGGCCTAGATCCATGTCCCCCGAGTCAACCCCTTAGAAGATTTTCCATGAGGTGTGTGGTGTTATTCTCCAAAGAGCTCTTGCTTGTAGCCATCTCCAAGGACTCTCTTGGCTTCATAAGATATTGTCTGCAAAGCACAAAGGGGAGTCTATAAATTCTTCCCTGATTCTAATCTCTTCCTTTCCATTGACTTTGGGGTGGAGTGTTACATTGGTTTAAAAAAAGTCACAAAGGAGGTAAGATATAAATCTACTCTTTCAGAATATTTGACATCATTTGTATTCCATTCTCTATCTCTTTGGATCCTGAAAAGATGGGCTAGATGTTAAAACAAAAGTAAATCAGGGGGTGCCTGGGTAGCTCAGTCAGTTAAGTCTCTGACTGTTGATTTTAGCTCAGGTCATGATCTCAGGGTTGTGAGACCGAGCTCCAAGTGGGATTCCACACTCAGTGTAGAGTCTTCTTGGGATAACTCTCCCTTCCGGTCTGCTCCTCTGCCTGATCTCTCTCTTCCTCCCTCCAATAAGTACATACATACATATATATATAATACATACATACATGCATGCATGCATAAAATCTTTTTTAAAAAGGCAAATCAGAAGATTTGCTCATAGAAATTGAGACTCTTTCAAAATTACCAAAGAGAGATAGAATGTATATGTTGATGGGAGTCTATCTAAGGAAATTTCAGAAATCCCCAGTCTGAATGAGATGTATGAGAAGGGTCTATATCTCAAATACTGCATGATTTTTTTCTTTATGTCCCAGTGGCAGATAGATACAGGACCTTGGACAAATTATTATACCACTCTAAGATTTTTTTTATCTATAAAACAGATAAAATTATAGCATAACAACATAAATGAGAAAATCTACCTAAATCATTTAGCAGGGTGTTATATTACTATATAAAAATTTTAAAATAATAAATATATGATAAAATAATTACATTTATGGATGCTTGTCATATACACTTAAATTAAATCTCAATAATACCTAGTTCTAAAAAAATATTCTTCAAGACAGTGGTGAGACCAATGTCAGAATACAAATGGTCAGTCTGTCAGTCTATCGTCATAAGATAATTTTGGTCAAATCTAGGAGTCAGAAAAGCAAGTAAGTTCTATGGCTCAGATAAGGAGTTTCAGAAGATGGGCAAACATAAAATGGTGGATATCATTTTCTTTTTTCAGCCTTGGCCTTTCTCTTGTGTCCTAAACACTCATCCTTAATAAGACACAGATCCCAAGGAAACCAGGTCCTTGGACAATACTATGGGTGTTCACTCATTTGGAGGTTGAGAAGAAGAGCAAAATCCAGCAAAAAAGCAGCCAGTATGACACTGAAACACTGAGAGATTATACTTTCTTAAAAGCCAAGGTTCTCCCACATTCTTGACATTCTTGGAAAACTCTTAAGAGTCAACTCTAACAGGTAATTAAAAATGAAGGTGATTGTGTGGATGATTGCATGGAGAGTTAATAATTAAGAAAATGGGGGGCAAAAACCAATAAAGTTAATGACTTTGGAAAAGACAGACACTCCTTTGGACGAACAGCCAAGGAATTGTGTTTTCATATGTTAACAAGCACAAATATTTGTTAGTAATGAGCACCAAATGAGGAATCTAAAGGAAAACAAAAGGTCAAAATTCACATATATGTTGTTTCACAAAATAAATTAAGTTTAGTCTAAAAGGAGACAGCTAATGGAAGAAAGCATTACTCTCTTCAACTCTGGGGAATTACATTCAATTAAATAAACAATTATGAAGCTGCAACTGTGTTTCACTAGTAAAAATGCGAGGCACTGGAAATGCAGTAGTGACAGTGTGCCCATGATTCCCTACCCTTATATTCTAGCAGTAGGAGAAGACAGATATCAATCAGGAACTAATGGGGGAGCTAATAAAGAAGTTATTTTGTGTAAATGGAATTATATTCTGTACCTGCAGAGAAAAAAAAATGAATTACATATAACCACTTTGTGATAAAATGAAAAACATGGGACAGATTCCAAACTGGTTGGGAAACAAAAACAATAAGTGTAAATTAGGCCCACTGTTGGCAAATTAGAATCACACTCACTCTACTAATTATTTTAATAATTGTGCTTACTGAGAATCCGTTAAGTATCAGCTATTCTGTTCAGGTGTTCCCTCCAATTGTTAAAATCAATTCTGGAAGAACTCGATACACATGTTGGTAGTTAAAATGGGTTGATGAACTATTTTAAGGTATTAAACTGGTATTTGGAGTACAAGTTTCTGAATTATGACCCAAACCACATGTGTACTGAGCAGAATATATAGGGAATGGCCAATAGTAATTAAGAAACTCATAGTTTATGACTGAAGGCCAAGGTGGACATTTCTTCTCCCTAAACTCAAACCAAATTACACTAGCTGATAACTCTAAAACATGCCTGATTGTGCCAGGCTCTGAATAAAAAGAAGAGGGAAGAGGTTCCCTTTTTAGAATATAAGGAAATAATTTTTCTGGCGGATTAATTTTTCCTAGGTTGCATGGTCACATGGTTAGAAAGTATCAGAGATAAGGTTGGAATCAGCTTTATCTTTTATCTGAATCTGAATCAAAATACTCTCTCTCTCTTGCAATACTGCACACCAAGCCACCTAGATCTTTCTTATCTAGTTTCAGAAAATGATATCTGGAACTAGAAGCATCCTAACAACTTGAAGTTATCCTTTGCCCACATACAGAATTGAAGTTTCTCAGCTTCCCATGGCCTCCATCCTCAGCTAAGCATCTTGAGAACTCTTCAGGGAATTCTCAGCCTCAACAGAGGTCCCGTGGGAGAAGCTGCTGGGCTCTTCAAAAAGACCCTGTATTTTAAGCAGAGAATATTCTTTTGCTGTGCTAGCGCTCATCCTGAGTTCTAACTGGTCTCTCCAGCTTTTGGTATGCTCCTGTATATATTGCAAGAAGAATCTGCAGATGGCCACCAACACAGATGCTGATAATCTTGAACAGCTTTGTGTGAAACTATTTGAGGAATAAGTCAGAGTGTCACTGAAATCACTGCTCAACACATCTCTCCTCTTTTCTGCCATAGACATTAGGATGACATCCCTGGAACCCCAATAAATTAAAGTTGAAGGGAGGATCAAGGATGTATGATATATTCTAGTGGAGGAACTAGCCAACTTTCTCTGATCTGTTAATCTGGAGGTGAGTGCCTTGGAGAAGAAAATGTAGTCATTGCACTAAAAATTATGGTTTAATCTCTACTGCATCTCATCTCTTTTTTCGAACCACTCACTTATGCATTTATTCAGCAGACTTTACTAGGTTCCAAATCTGGACCAGGGTTGCAAGTCTCTAGTCAGTCATACAGCAATTCCATCTCTCCTGTGCTAGTTATGGCTTGCATTTGTTTCCCCTCCCATATCTGGCACACTTGCCTCTTACCCATGCCCAAAATATAATATGCAAGTAATATATTTGGAAGGCAAGATAATAGGAGGGTGAGAGATACAATGGATGCAACTCTTCACTAAGCAGCAGAATGATCTTTCCTGTCTGGAGATACAGGAGTGAAACACATTGCCTCTAAATGTTTCTTCTCTTTCACAAACTCTGAAATGGCTCAACGTAAGATGGGTGGAAACCAGCTTCACTGTGAGTCTGCTAGCTGAAAAGCTACACATATATTTAAACTCTTGTTTGTACCTCCCCTTAACTGATGGAAAATTCCCCCTTCTTTCTTATCATTCCTTTTTAAAAATTCTGTTGCTATTTTCTGTCTTGGTATCGGAGCGAGATTGCATTGTCCCCTGTGCTGCCCACAGCCTACCCTGCAAATGCTGTGATGGTGTCTTTTCCTTCACAGCTCATCTCCTTCTGGTCTCCACCTCACTTCTTCATTCTTTTTCTCTTTTCTAACTCTGGCTGGAATCACAAAATAAGAGGGGTTTTATTGTTATATGAATTATTGTATTATTATTTTATTATTCCTTGCTTTGATTAACACACGAATGGCAAAAGCTGGGTACAGAGTTTTCTTCTGTCTTTATCCTCACTCTTCAATGTCCCTTTACTGAGAAAAAGAAAAAGAAGCCTTCTGAAAGAGTACCCTGAACTCCCCATCTGTCCTCCTTAAAATATCCTGGTATCTTCACTCATCCTCTAAGAATTTCTCTTAGAGGAAAACTACAAACACTTTTTACTTATTCCTCCCCACCCACTGATAATTTCAGCCCTTACAATCTTTCTCTAATCTATCAAAATATTCTCTAAACAACTGATGATGACCTCACCATCATGAGTGCAATACCTTTTTAGAAACCTTTTTTCTCTTTTTTGTAGTCACAGTGGTGACGTGACTTTAGTGATATAATACACTGCTATTTTTGTTCTGTTTCCCTGATTCTCCATTGTCTGTCTCTTTTAGCTCTTTTAAGCTTTCTATGCATGTGATAAACAATATACTAGTCACACTGTATTAATATACATAGAACCCATTATAGTGTAATTGAATAATTATTCAATTATAATTAATAATTGCAATTAATGTAATTGAATAAAAGTTCTGAAGGCAGAAGTTAAATAGAGCCCAGTTCAGGCATTACACAGACAGCCCTATACCTGTGTGTCATATTGATCCAAACCCCAAAGCCATAGCTTACTGAGAGCCTTAAAGTTTAGTTTCCTTATTATAAGCTAAAGATTAGAGGCTTTTCCTGACCATTTTAGGTTTCTCTTTGTTATTTCTGTTTCAGATCTGAGGCATACTTCCTCTGTATCCTCATCTCTACATCTAACCCCAGCTTAACTGCCCTGATGTTGGAAACTCACATCTCTTCTGATATCTCTCCGAACTAAGCCCCAATGTGCCCTTTCCTAGAATTACTTGTTTTCTGAAAATCCTGTTTCTTCTCAGAAATTTCTCAGTTCCAGACTTCAGATTTGCACAACATAATTTGCATCCTTAGTCAACAAAGGTTTTTATGTAGATTCAGGAAAGGCATCAATCACTCTGGTCACAAGTTACAAGTTCAAGGAGTTCAACAAACATTTACTCAATGCTTCCTCTGCATTTCCCTGCAGGCTAAGCATTGTGGAATAAAGCACAATCCCCAGCCAAACTAAAAATACATTTGAAGGCATATTATATGCACTTGATCATAGTACACAATTATGCAAAATGGTGTACAGTACTAATTCCCTACATATATGATACAGATTCTGAATTCTTTAGTGATTAAATTGGATTTTTCTCAGGGAGGAGCATGTGAAAAAGGTGCCATCTGAGATGACCTCATGAAACTGCTGAGAGTCCCAACATTGGCAGACATACCACCATAAGGCTAATTCATATGGCATCCACAGGCTACAGAAATCCCCTGTAAAAGTCCCCATCTTAGGCACCCCAAAAAGGCTAATAGATCAAGTCCACTAATTCTTTCTCATTTTATCTGCAGATCCTTTCTCTCTCACTGGTCCCAGGACATTTTGGTGAGTGAGAATTCAGTTCTGTCACTCTCCAGGAATCCCATTCGCTATTGTAGGTTGGTGAATCCAAGATTGTAAAGCCATGACAATCTCTTATAATAGCAGCCTCCAAAAAGCCACTTTCTTTCTAACGGGCTTCCAAGGTCTGGAAGATCTCCATGGCTGGATCTCTATTCCTTTCTGCTTCATCTACTTGACAGTTATTGTAGGAAACCTTACCATCCTCCACATCATCCATACTGATGTCACCCTCCACGAACCCATGTACTATTTCTTGGCCATGCTGGCCCTGACAGACTTGGGCCTTTGTCTATCCACACTGCCCACTGTGTTGGGCATCTTCTGGTTTGATTCCAGAGAGATTGGCATCCCCGCCTGCTTCACTCAGCTCTTCTTCATCCATACCTTATCTCTGGTAGAGTCTTCAGTTCTATTGTCCATGTCCATTGACCGCTATGTGGCCATCTGCAACCCACTGCGTTACTCCACGGTCTTGACACCCACACATATTGTCAAGATGGGGCTGAGCTCAATGCTTAGAAGTGCCCTGCTCATCCTGCCCCTGCCATTTCTCCTTAAACGCTTCCAGTACTGCCACTCCCATGTGCTGTCCCATGCCTATTGTCTGCACCTAGAGATCATGAAGCTGGCCTGCTCTAGCATCATTGTCAATCATATATATGGGCTATTTGTTGTGGCCTGCACTGTTGGTGTGGATTCACTGCTCATCTTCCTCTCCTATGCCCTCATCCTCCGCACTGTGCTAAGCATTGCCTCCAGCCAGGAGCGACTTCAAGCCCTCAACACCTGTGTCTCCCACATCTGTGCTGTGCTACTCTTCTACATTCCCATGATTGGCTTGTCCTTTTTGCACCACTTTGGTGAACATCTGCCCCATACTGTACATCTCCTCATGTCTTATGTGTATTTGCTGGTACCACCTCTCATGAACCCCATTGTCTATGGTATCAAGACCAAGCAAATCCGCATCCGCTTTGCTAAGAAGTTTGAGTTTGTAAAATCCCTTAGGGGTTTTCAATAGGACTGGAAGGGAGGCAGTTTGTGGCATAAAGCCTGTTGATATTTTTAGTTTCCAATGAATCAGTAGCAGATTACCTCCTCAAGCAGCTTCTAGAAATTCTCTGGTGATTCCAGCTGGTGCCTCAGCTGCTCTCCAGAAAGTCAACAGTAACCACCATAGCTGGCTTCCTGGAAAATTTCATCAGTCTTCCAGCAAGTGGTTCTCCACCAACCAGTCTCAGCCCAATTGTGGACCAGATTTGGCCCAGAACAACCTAGTGAACTCTCCGTCATTCAATAAGCTTCACTCATATTCTCTCCATCAACATCCAAATACTAGCTTTGGGGAGGAGTCTTACCTTGAAAACTTGTTTCTTCCTTAGAAACTCTCCCTGAGCCCTAGAGTATCTTTTATGGTTCTTTCTTTCCCACTCTTAGTTGAGTCCCTGTTACTGTAATCTTTTGTTAAATCCTTCTATGAAACTTTTCTGTTAAAAGTACTGGGTGGTTTCTTTCTTCTGATTGGACCCTAACTAACACTCCACTCAAAGTAAGTTTTTTGTTTTATCAGATCTACTCCACATTTTGATCTAGTACCTTAAAGGAACCAGTTAGCATCTAGGAACTATGACTTGCCAAATGAATCCTATTTCTGTGTGAACTCATACTCTTTGGGTCTCAGACTCAACTCTCCCATGCTTCAGCCAGTTGAAGTTGAAGATTTTCTTCCAGAATCTTCCAGAGGCTTTGCACCACTCTTGGACTCATTTCTATTGAATAGTTCTTACAAAACTAAGTTTCAGAAGGCAGCTTAAAACCAAACTTGATAAAAAAAATAATAATAATAACCTCCGGTGTTGATGCCTAGATGTACATTCAAAATTCTGTCAGAGGACATATGAGTGTTGGGGATATGGGAGCATTCTCTAATATGTACACATTTTAACTTTCAAAATAAACAGAACACCCTGTATTTCCTCCCTACCTCCAGCTTTCTTAATGATTATCTGGGAGATAACAATTAAAAATAATAGTGACAATTGTGGCAATAGCAACTAACAATTATTGGGCATCTACTATATACTACAGTCTCAATGCACTTACATGCAATATCCAATTTGACTCTCCTTTGGAAATTAAGATGGCAGAGTCAAAATTTTAAAATATTTTTGTCAGTTATAAAAACTTACTGCAAGAAGCTGTTCTCCAAGTAGCAGCTAGATGACTGCTATGTCGTGATTATTTAATTATTGACACATCAAAATTATGAATTTTCTTTTATACAGAACTATGACCTAGGATCCAGATCAAGAATTGGCATGTTTATTTCTGAAGAATGGCTTCCCAGACACTTAAGTAGGGTAGAAAAGACCTCATAGAAGTTAAAAAGGTATGCCTTATTAAAAACTTCAGGAATGTTAATTGAAAAGCATGCTTATAAGACACATTTTAAATGGTCATGATGTTTACCTAATTACTACAACACTGAATATCAATCATTTTGTTAAAATTTTAATTTCTCAAACTATTTTTATTAAGTGCTATCTTATCATTTAAGAGAGCCAATTTCCTCTTAATTCTCATATAATCCTTTTAGATGGGAGGTTCAATGAGGTAAGTTACTATAGCCAATATCACATCTAATAAATGGAAAACCCAAAAACCACATTCAGGTCTGCCAGATCTCAAAACCTAAACTTTCAGCATTGTGCTGTTGAGAGTTTCTGGACTCTATTTTTCCCACATATGCTAAAATTTCAGATCAATGGGCACCTATTTTCCCTCAGTAGAGACAAAGGAAAAAAAGGATGTGAAATAGCATGGCATGTTCCTGGGAACTATACATTGTGGATATTCTGTAAAGATAGAAGGGCAACACAAAAACAGACACATAGATCAATGGAACAGAATAGAGAGCCCAGAAATGGACCCTCAAGTCTATGGTCAACTCATCTTTGACAAAGCAGGAAAGAATGTCCAATGGAAAAAGACAGTCTCTTCAACAAATGGTGTTGGGAAAAATGGACAGCCACATGCAGAAGAATGAAACTGGACCATTTCCTTACACCACACACAAGAATAGACTCCAAATGGCTGAAAGACCTAAACGTGAGACAGGAGTCCATCGAAATCCTAAAGGAGAACACAGGCAGGAACCTCTTCGACCTCAGTCATAGCAACTTCTTCCTAGAAACATGGCCAAAGGCAAAGGAATTCAGGGCAAAAATGAACTATTGGGATTTCATCAGGATAAAAAGCTTTTGCACAGCAAAAGAAACAGTCCACAAAACCAAAAGACAACCAACATAATGGGAGAAAATATTTGCAAATGACATATCAGATAAAGGGCTAGTATCCAAAATCTATAAAGAACTTATCAAACTCAACACCCAAAGAACAAACAATCCAATCAAGAAATGGGCAGAAGACATGAACAGACTTTTTCCAAAGAAGACATCCAAATGGCCAACAGACACATGAAAAAGTGCTCAACATCGCTCGGCCTCAGGGAAATCCAAATCAAAACCTCAATGAGATACCCCCTCACACCAGTCAGAATGGCTAAAATTAACAAGTCAGGAAACGACAGATGTTGGCGGGGATGTGGAGAAAGGGGAACCCTCCTACACTGTTGGTGGGAATGCAAGCTGGTACAACCCCTCTGGAAAACAGTATGGAGGTTCCTCAAACAGTTGAAAATAGAGCTCCCATACGATCCAGCAATTGCACTACTGGGTATTTACCACAAAGATACAAATGTAGGGATCCGAAGGGGTACGTGCACCCCAATGTTTATAGCAGCAATGTCCACAATAGCCAAACTGTGGAAAGAGCCAAGATGTCCATCGACAGATGAATGGATAAAGAAGAAGTGGTATATATACACAATGGAATATTATGCAGCCATCAAAAGGAATGAGATCTTGCCATTTGCAACGACGTGGATGGAACTGGAGGGTGTTATGCTGAGTGAAATAAGTCAATCAGAGAAAGACATGTATCATATGAACTCACTGGTATGAGGAATTCTTAATCTCAGGAAACAAACTGAGTGTTACTGGAGT